>NW_024713129.1:37588839-37685439 GCF_018991925.1 Homarus americanus | reverse complement strand
CGTCTCCACATACGAAGCTGTATCATCTGTTTAGGCTGTGGTAAACTTGACAGGTCAACCATTGTTGAATAGTCTTGCCAACGTCAACGCCAGTCCCGAAATATCTGATAAGAAGCGTCAGACTTCAGAGAGGGAGGCGTTTGTGTTGCAGCCTTTTGAGGAATTGTTGAACCGACTCTGGGAAATGAGGTACCAGTACCTCTAGTCGTATCAGCATTAGTAGTAGCAGAAGAATCTTGTAGAGTAGATCGTTGTGAGAGGCTAACAGGGAAATCAAGACTTCAAATCTGGCTTGATCCTCTCTTCTTCTCAGGTCATCCTCACTTCTACGTATATCTTCTAGTTCTCTGCATCCTTGTTCATCTTCGTGGCGTCGTCTTTCAGACTCTCTGCACCGAATTTCTTCCTCTTCTCTCCTTGGAACATAGTCCTGGTGTCGAGAAGTTCCCATCCACTTAATCAGTTGAAGGAGATCTATGGACGCAGGCACCGCAGGAGAGCTTGCTCGCGACGAACGAGGAGATTCTGTGGGTGATTGGGCATTGTCACTGTGGGGAGCGTAGGGCCTGAGTGTGGGTGGGGAGAGATCTCCCAAGCTTAAACTCATAACCCCATCGTCCAGGGTATCATTTTGATCCCTGTGAGACATGCTGGCAGCTTCTGTACTCTATCTGTGCAAGAGACCGGGTCAACCCCTCGTAATCTATGCACAGAATTACAGAAGTCTAAAGTAATACACAAGAATTTAATATAAAGTGGGCCTGTGAGTGCGTGTGTGTGTGTGTATGGCTCGTTGCCGGGAGGCTTGGCGTGCTGCCAGACGTAGAGGCAGCTCGGCGCAAGTGCAACTGAACCGAAGTTGTCTTAATGCGCGCTGCTCAGTTACCCAATGACCGCAGGCGAGAGGGGACATACTGCTTGGCCGCTCCCTCAGTCATCTGACTGCAGTTTGCACAGACAATTCTGATTAAAATACACAACACAGCACTTTACAGAACATTTCACTCCACAGCACAGCACTGTACACAGCATAGCACTTCACAACACTGTAAGTCCTGAGGCTTGTAGTCTGGCTGTAAATCCTTGGCGAAGCTGAAGACGAGACGCCATTAACACAGTCTGGCGGGAAGTCTGAATTCACTCTGAATCTCACTGAGACATCTCACTGCGCCATCTATGTTTGTCTTTGATACCCCCAAAATGTTCTACACTACTGAGGGTATATGCAAACACTTGTTATCTTGAAAATAGGTTCTTATTCTCGTACGGGAGATATACAGAGGAACAATAGACAGTGGGCTTCCACACCATAAGGACTAGCGATCTCAACTCTCTGTATCACTCCGCGCTGGCATGTACAGATGCCAGCATTCACAAGCTGAATACATAATATGTAAATATGATAATTCACATACATAACATGGTGCATAATAAATGGAAATATTACATAGGATTAATACATGATCTGTAATACTTTACTATACATAATTAATAGAGTAATATATGAATACACAGCTTAAGGTACTAATTCGTGTCCATATTATCCATTCATCACCATCCATTTATCACCTGTCACCACCATCCATCCGTCACCCATCACCACCATCCATTTATCACCTGTCACCACCAACCATCCTTCACCCGCAATCACCACCTCTTCACATGGCATTACCAGCCATCCATCACCCGTCACCATCATCCATTCTTCACCAGTCACCACCATTCATCTTTCACCTCTCACCATCATCCTTCCTCCACTTGCAGGGCCGGCCTTAAGCCAATTGGACCAATTGCTCCCAATTGGGCCCTGCGCCTTAGGGGGCCCCACGCTAGAGTAATCTACTCTCGGCTCGTCAAGTACACACAACAACACATTGCAATATACAGTATATGTAACACCACATTGCAGGTTCTACAAAGAACAGCAATTATTATAATTTTTTATGAATTTTTACAAAGTCGGTCGTGTTTATTTATACTGTTTATGTTTTGATTTTTTTACTGTACCTGAATTAAATAATATGTTAATTACAGAACAGCATTAAAAATCATTTCTCTGAAAAAAATTAAAAAGACAAATATGTTAATAAACGTGTAACAGCTTTTAAATATCTATAAACCTAGAGTATTTTCTTTTAACAGTATCATGTGATTAAATTACTATATTACATCTTTATGCACATGCACATCTCTGTTGCACAATATATAGTAGGCCTATATTCAGACTCAAGTATTTAAGTTTTACAAAAGGGGTCGGGGAATAGGGGTAAATTATCCCAAATGGGGTAAATCTATAAAGTTTGGTAATACATGCGACATGAGGGCCTCAGTTTCCTCGAGTTTAATCCGCATTGTTAAAAAACGTTTTCTTTGGTATGGTGACTAACCAAAGTTTCTAGAGGTCGTCAGATTTACGTTTGTTTTCATCTTATGGTGTGAGTTTCCCTTCCGTCCAGTGTAAACACAGCTGACTGGATCTTACTACTAGCTCATTAATTTTGTTTCACGGACCCATTAATGAGGTAAGTTTTAGTGACCAAGATATAAACCATATATCTGAAATTTGAAGTCACTGAAGTCTATAATAGACTTTATTTATATTTCAATGATTCTACAGACCTTGGCTGGGAACCTGGGGCCCACCAAAATTGTTCCCAATTGGGCCCCGCACCTCCTAAGGCCGGCCCTGTCCACTCGTTACCACCATTCATCCCTCACCTGGCTCTATCATCTTTCCTTCACTCGTTACCACCATCTATCCTTCACCCGTCACCACTACCAATCCTTCACCCGTCACTACCATCCATCCCTCACCTGTCACCACCACCCATCCTTCACTCGTTACCACCATCCATCCTTCACCCAGCACCACCATTCATCCCTCACCTGTCACCATCATCCTTCCTTCACTCCATCCTTCACCCGTCACCACCATCCATCCCTTATCCGTCACCACCACCCATCCTTCGCCTGTCACCACCATCCATCCCTCACCCATCACCACCACCCATCCTTCATATGTTACCACTACCCATCTTTCATCCTTCATCCGTCACCACCAGATCTTTTTTCAGGTGACTAGAGTTCCTAGTAACAAATTGGGTAGTGATGTATTGGTTGAGGCCGACTCACTCAATACATTTATATATATATATATATGGGTGGGGGGAGGAGAAAGAGACAGACAGGCATTCGAACAGAAAATAACACACAACACACCTCGTAATTTTCTAGAAAACACCATCCCCCATCAAAGGTGCCCCATCGACGTTCCCATATTTCCCAGGTTGTGTTTACCCCTGTGTCGTCAAAGCTTAAATTGGTCAGTAGCCAGACGTTGATTGGTGATTTTTTGGGGCCACTACAAAACCTTGCAGCTCCGCCCTACAATTGTGAAGCCTTAACCACAAATTGACCGTTCACCTACAGCCAATACCGGTGGTGAACGATGGTCGTGTGCGTGTGGCCGGGGCTATTCGTAATGGTCTGGGTTACTCTTGGTGGTCTAGGATACTCTTGGTCGTCTAGACTATCCCTTGTGGTCTCGAATATTCATGGTAACAAGGCTACTTATAGTGGTGGGACGATTCGTGATGGCATTTAGAGCTACTTATTAGGATCTAGTCTACTCGTAATCATCAAGGCTACCCACATTTTCGCCTATTTGTAGTGTTTAAGGTTATATATAACAGTCAGGGACTACACGTAGTCCTTAGTGCTACTTGTAGGCCTCTCGTGATGGTCAGGACTACTTATGGTGGTTAGAGCTACTCGTAGGGTAGAGAGATAATCGTGATGGTCAGGAATAATCGTCGTGGCCAAATCTACTTTCTGTGACCAGTGTTGCTTGTAATCATTTAGATCCTCTAGGCTGATATTAAGAGTCAGGACTGAAATTAAAAACCAAAATTATGAGTAATATAGCCAAGGTCACGATTTTAACCAAAGTTAAAATTAATAATCGAAGCTACGATTGATAGCCAGAACTTCGTATAATAGCTGGGGCTGGGATTAATAGCCAAGCAGTCAAACGTTGACTTGGAGCTGCTGCTACTCAGGATGACAATTGTTCAGACAGTGATGTTTACTTGCACTACCTTAGGCACCCTCAGATAACTGCAATTATATATGCTAATATCCCTTAATCCTTACACTTCGTTGCTTAATACCTATACTTCCCCTGGCCATTCGACTAGAAGAAGGATATAAGAATATTGTTCGTCACCCCAGGACCAAGTTTTTCTTAGAAACTACACAACGGCTTTGGCTTTGGAACTTTGCAACACCTCTCCACACTGCCTATAATAATAATAATAATTTAATTTTGAGGGGGGCGAATTTCCGAAAAAAAATATTCGAAATGCCTAGAAATGTAAAAAAAATCACTTTTCTGCAACCTGAAGTATCATTTGACAGGAGTAATTTTATTGCTAATTGCTTGTTATTTTGTGCATTTGATAATTTATATTTACGCTTCATACTTTTATATTTTGTATCTCTTACTGGGTTTACTGACTATCTCTTAGAGCTATCATGGGTGCACCACTAGAGACCAGTCGTCCGCAACATTTATACTGTATACCAACCGGTTACTTAACTGGCAAGTAATCAACAATGCTGCAGCTGTATTCTAGCAACATAAGTCAACAATGCATTCCACAGGATTGAATGAGCAATCAGAAATGCAGGATTATATTTACTTTAAGAAGAATTCTGATTACACTGGTCAACATAAAAAAAATTCTCATGGTTCTGGATCAAAACAGTCTGATTCTAGTGTAATTGTATGTGCTGAACTCAATTATGACATTCGTATAGCTGTATCAGGCTCAGTTTTCCAGAACCAGCATATCTATATATTTAGTGTACCATGCTATTCATACAGTAATTTATATGCTCATTGGCTCCACTTATGCAATTATTTTGTCCTGATTTGTGCTTTTTTGTTTGTTTCAGTTTGCTGATTCATGATATTGCATATCTACACCTGCATGATTTGTAATTACTCTGAAATTAACAAAACATGGAACGTCGCAAGTGTGTGAACGGTGCTGACAGTTTTTGCTACATATGTGGTGCCTTCACTCCTGGTATCCTCAAGGAACCAATCACAAAAGCTGTTCGACTGAACTACAAAAGTTACTTCAAATGTCATTTGGGTGACCAAGACAAGAAATGGGCACCTCATGTAGCTTGTAAGTCTTGTGTTAACCACCTGAGCGAGTGGATGTGTGGTAAACGAAGTTCAGGAATGTCGTTTGCTCTACCAATGATATGGCGTGAACCTAAAGACCACAGTAGTGACTGCTACTTCTGTCTCACAAATATTAAGGGAATAAAAATCAAGACACGAGGCAACGTACAGTACCCCAATATTGCTTCTGCAATCCGACCAGTACCGCACAGTGCTGAACTTCCAGTCCCAAATCCACCGACTGAACAAGAATTGAGTGATTCCGATTCTACCTCTACCTCAATGGAAAACGACTACCAGGATGACTCTGAAAATACCAGGCCTAAACTTTTTACTCAAGAAGCGCTTCATGATCTCATCAGGGACCTAAACTTGTCAAAAGAAAATGCTGAAGTTTTGCGATCCAGACTAAAGCAGCGTAACCTGCTAGAAGATGGAGTGCATATCACTACAGCGCGTTACCGACATAGACAGCTGTCTGCATTTTTCAAGATGGCAAACAACCTTTGTTATCGCGAGGACGCAGTATCTCTCATGCAACAACTCTGCAAGTCTGAAACATACAAGACAGAGGATTGGAGGCTGTTTATAGACTCAGGAAAAGACTCTCTGAAAGCTGCTGTTTTACACAATGGCAATCGGCTTCCATCTGTCCCAATAGCACACGCAACAAATATGACTGAGAGCTATGAAACAATGAAAATTCTGATGGCCGCTATAGAGTATGAGAACCACCAGTGGAAGATATGTGGCGATCTCAAAGTCATCAGTTTACTACTGGGCTTTCAGAGTGGCTACACAAAGCACATGTGCTTTTTGTGCTTGTGGAACAGCAGAGCTGATGCAGAGCACTATGTGAGAAAGGATTGGCCGACAAGACCAAGAGATGCGCCTGGAAGGTTTAACTGTGCTCACAATCCGCTTGTAGATCCAGAAAATATATTTTTGCCTCCACTGCATCTAAAGCTCGGTTTGGCTAAAAATTTCATCAAAGCTATGGGTCAATTCGGTGCTGGGACTCTATACTTATCTCAGAAACTAGGTAGTGTGGTTTCCGAAGCCAAGTTGAAAGCAGGTGTCTTGAATGGACCACAAATTCGTATACTAGTTAATGATAGCGAATTCACCAAAACATTGAACCCACTGGAGAAAAAAGCATGGGAATCATTTGTCAATGTGTCAAAGAATTTTCTTGGAAACTATCGTGCTGACAATTACAAAGAAATCGTAACAACCATGGTTCAGAATTATCATGCATTTCAGTATTGCTAATTAGCAATACTGAAATGCAGGTTAAATTTAGCAATAAGTTTAAGTTAGAATTGTGTAGTTACATTAAATAAAATGGAACTAGCGGCACTAGCTAATTTGATGGTTCTACAGTATTATAAAAGGGAAAACAAAACTTTCATCAGTACAAAATAAGGTAATATAAAATAGTCTTTTAGCAATATAAAATAAATGATTCGCAATCGAAATACAGAAATGCAGGGAAAAATACTTTACGAAATGTTGCGATATACTGCATAGAACAAAAAAAAACCCTACCCTATATGATAATTTTATATTTAAAATTATCTTTCAAATGTTGTATTAAGATATCAAATACATAGACAAAATATACAATCTAATGTGCGGCCTGTGGCTGGATATGATTTGCAATTTCAGGAAAAGTTAGTTCAAATTTAGTGAGCTTTGAATAGTATTTGTTTTTTCATAAAAGGTATGCGCACTGAATGTCTGCTCACATCAGTACTGTACGTTGATCCAAACATTGAAAGAGCGATGAAAGTCCTTTCTCGAATATTTCCTCCATCCACTTACGCCTGCTTTTTATTTTTCACCTCAAATATACGTAATTATAACAATCGGTTCACAAGAAGGTACTGCAGTGTGGCCGGTACAGCTCACGACCACCTTTACTTCATAATCTAAAGTTTGGTATTCACTTACAGCTGGGTGGACTAGGTGTGCCCCGTGCACCCATAGTAGACGAGTTGAACACTGTGACCACTCGGCCCCTTATCATTTAATACTTAATAGTAGCACTGACTATTTTCATCTCATCTGAGTTAATATCTATTGCATGTTATTTAATACTATCACTTTAGACTTAACTCTCAAGATTATCACTAAGTAATGTACCACCTAATATCTAATGCTTAAAATTAAGTCATCATCACTCAAAAATCACTAATATTTAAGATACAATCCTTTTTACCACACATGTCGTGGTGGGTAAAAGAAATCATCCTCACGTCCAGTCACGACCGCGATAATGTCTCGTTCATACAACTTACTGTACTGTACATTGCTGGAGGCTGTACATGACTTCTTGTTTATCTGCATATGTGTACTGAGAAGTAGGATTGGCCATTGGGAGGGAGTTTGAGAGTATACAACATGACTGTGCTCTCAAGAGAATTTTTAATGGTGAATTGGTGAGTATACAGATAGAAATCTAAACACGATTGAGAATACGTTCTTAACCTGTGTCACAGAAAGTGACGTAAACAACGTCGTTTGAACCATAACAAAACAAAGCCTAAAGTAGTTGATAAACGTATAATTACGAGCAAAAATAAGATTACTATTAGCCTATATCAAATATTATGAAAGTATTATAATTTTATATACAGACTGAGCAGATGAAACGAACATAGCAGAGTTAATGGCTAGTTCTACGTAAACATTGGTTAACAAATTAGAGATGCTTGTGGTCCATCTCAAAATCTAGAATTGTGGTCATTTGCGGAGTTAGGGAGGGCAGGGCGGTTCAGGCGAGGTAAAAAACTTTCGTTTTTTATTTAGTCAGGCAAGGTGAAGGTTAAAGGTGATTAAAATAAAAATATTACACTTAAAACTGTCCTGAAGACATACGCTGTAATTTTTCTGCGGCATCACATTAGTGTTGTGATACTACTACTACTACTTTTTTTTTTTTTTTTTTTTAAGTGGCCTCCAGCCTCCCCCAATAGCCACACCTTCGCCGCCATTTATTTACCTTAATATTAAATATCCTAATACATAAGAAGCTATCCTATCTGTGTTAAATTAGTTGAGCCGCAGATCTATGCGGCATTCAGTGACTGTAGCCTCATAGTCAATATCTGCAGCAGTTGTCGGAGTAGGGGCAGAAGCTCTCGTTCCCCTGAGGCAGAGCAAAGCCGACCGAAGGAGAGAGAAGGACAGTCGACATCTCATCCAGGCTGTAACATAACTTCTGGGCTGCTGCTTCTGTTCGGAGATCAGCTCCGCGAGTCTGGCGTAGAAACATCTTGCACTTGGGCCCATCCCACCAGAGGTTGTGAACACTAGCGGAGTGAAGCTGCCTTGATCGACATTTTGAATTCTCTCCCCATATGCCCTTCTCTTGTCGTTCTCGTTCCTCCTATGTGCAGCATCGAGAGCTAGGTTACGGTGACAAACGGCCATGGGATCAAAAATCCTGATGTCGAAGAAGGCTCGCTGTCCCCGCGTCCAGAATCCTCGAGCACTGACGTCCACACGGGCTTCGTTAGATGTGTTTGAAGTCCTGTGTTGGAAGATCTCGCCATCCAGTGGAAGGAGGGTCGGTTCTACCATGACGTCCCGGCAGATTTCCTTCAACATATTTGCTGTGAGATCCCTTACCTCGTCATGCCTCATGCATATGAAGCCCCCCTTCTTGCAGACCATGGCGTGATCGCCATCATAGGAGAGCCACACACGCATTGGGAGGGCAAACCATCTACTGGCCAACCGTACCTTAGAGCAATGGCATCTGTAAATTCTTGTTTGTTAAGGCTGAAACCATTTGCCCTTATCGGTAACGTAGTTAACCAGTTCGAGGCGCCCACCTCCTGCGCTATAGCTACTTTTTTTGTCAAATTTTCTGGAACATGCAGCAATAGTTGCTGCAACATGTCATTTTGGCAGTGCTGCCGATCTGTTGTAATGGACCTACGGATCTTATTAACTTCGCTGGTGTCCACTTCCCTGTTGCATTCTGGGCTATTATGTGGTCAGTGAGGGCTGCCGTGAGCTTAAGTGAATTTTGATGTTCAGAGTCAGCAATCTCCTCTGGATTAGTTAGTCCCATCCCTCCCAGTCTTGGTGGAAGTGCAAGAAGTGTTCTTTCTGCTCGGGTTAAGTCAGGGTGTTTCACTAGTTTGGGAATGAACTTGACCCTGATTGCTTCTTCCAAAGGGTGGAGGAGGGGTCCGATCTCAGGGATGGTACGCATCAGGTAGTTCCAACGATGCTTGACTCCATGGGTGAATGCTGCAAAGGCCGCATGTGGCTCTGTGTTAGCGATCTCCGATAGAGCTTGGATTTCGCTAACCCACTCATTCACCTTTCCCGATACGTACTGGGTCTTGAAGTCCGTAGTGCCAATTACTGCGCCTAGATGTCTTTGGCCGTCCTTAGTTATTTTGACCTCACTTTCGCCGAAAACCTCCAAAGCCCGATCATAATGATCTGGCTTCACGATGAGGAAGGATTTGCTGGCGTTTGGGTGGTACCCTATTTGTGGACCTCGCGATGTTACCAGGTCCCACCACTTTTTGATGTCCTCCACTTTTCCTGCTCCTGTGAGGTCATCAGCATATGCCACTTGTTTGACCCCAGTTGTTTCATACTTTATTTCTTGTTGGAGCACTGATAGGCCTATTGCATACATTGCCATTGCAACGGGGTCCCCCTGTGTTGTTCCCTCAGTCGACTGTAGGATGGTATCACCTCGTAGAGCCTTATTGTTTACTATGTAGAGGTCTGATGGATTCCTATACGAGTTTTCAACATACATCGCAAAGCTAGGACACTTGATCTTGATGTTGTGCAGTGCAGCCTTGCGGTTAAGTATGTTGAATGCGTTTGAAGCATCCACCAGGAGAACGGCCTCACAATCACGCTGCTCGAATATCAATCTCATAGCGTGAATGGCCGCCTCCCCACCAGCTTGGTGGCCAGCACACACTTGTAGGTTCCCTGCTGCTGCCCTGACATCGTCCTTTACCACCTCCATTATGCACTACTACTACTACTACTACTACTACAAATACTAAAAATAGTAATAAAATTAATAATGATGATGATGATGATGATAATAATCTTGATTTCTCTTCAACACGTTCATTTAGTCTTAGATGATTTGAGTTTCAACTGCAGCAGTACATACTGTAATCACCTCAGAATTTGAATAGGACGGCAAACCAACATTCTTAGACAATATTATAGAAAGGTCAAACAATGGTTTCACTACCTCCATACACATAAAACCTAAGTAGTACATAGACAACCTACAAAATTAATTTTATCTATAAACTACACAGTAAAAAAAGAACACGGTAGTGTTATATAACAGTGGGGATGTTTGATCAATTTTAAGTCTGCAATAATCGTAATTTAACATGAGGACAACATGGCGAAAAATTAATGGTTGATGGACAAATAGTATGAGAACTAATCGTAATGTTAACTAATAGTGGGTATGATTCAGTCAGTGCTATCATACATCTCAGTTATTATTGTGTAAAGTCAATGTGGCTGAACACCTGTTGACAGGAGGTGTGAGAGGTAATGGTGAGGCTAACTAATAGTAGGGTTAGCTAATGAATGAATCAGCTACTGCAGGTATCACTTTACGGATGATGAATTTAATAGATGAGTCAGCGAGTAGAAAAGTCAGTTTATGGAGATGTGAGTTAAGGGCTAATGTGCCAAAGGATGAGTCAGCCACCGAAGTAAGACGCGAACTAATGAATCATGTAATGAGCTGTTTTAAATAATGATTGAAACAAACAAGACTCATAGTGGCAAACTGATATAGTCTTGGTTATTACACAAGTAGTACATTACATGAAGAAAATAAAGTGCAATAAGAAATATTATCAACGCAACATTAGGCGTGAACTTAGAATACGTATGAAAGTAAAGAACCAAAACAATGTACACAAACAAATTTATTCCTGAAGCATATTATAGAAGTCATAAATAAATAAACAGGTGATAGATTTCTGGGGGTCACGCAAGGAAGAAAGATCATGACAATTGGAAACGGTTATCAGACCGAAAAGGAGAAACAATCTAAAATTAATGTAGCTGTCAGTCACACACAACCTGGCCCTACCTAGATCACCAGCCGGGCACATAAATCATAGAGGACTCCGCCTGACAACGCCGATGAACACTTTCCCTTTTTTTCCTGCCTCTCCGTCCGCACTGACTTACAGCAACCACCCACCTACAAGGATGTTGTTGTCTGCACCACCCACCTACAAGGATGTTGCTGTCTGCACTACCCACCTACAAGGATGTTGTTGTCTACATCACCCACCTACAAGGATGTTGTTGTCTGCACCACCAACCTACAAGGATGTTGTTGCCTCCACCACCCACCTACAAGGATGTTGCTGTCTGCACTACCCACCTACAAGGATGTTGTTGTCTGCACCACTCACGTACAAGGATGCTATTGTCTGCATCACCCACCTACAACGATGTTGTTGCCTGAACCACCCACCTACAAGGGTGTTGTTGTTTGCACCACCACTTACAAGGATGTTGTTGCCTGCACCATCCACCTACAAGGATGTTGTTGTCTGCCGGCCAACTCAGGTACTACACGTCCACCCTCTGCAGTGGGAATCGGCAACCCACAGAACTAAGAGAGAGGCACACCTCCCATTCAATCTGGGAATCACCCTCAACAGTACCAGTCATCTTAATTCTGTTGGTTGTAACTCTTGTGAGTATGTTACCCCCGACTATTATAACTTTCTTTGACCTTCCTTTTTCACACCTAAGTGACCCTGAGTTTTTGCTGTTCCTTAATCAGTAACAATATCCCTACACTGATGATGCTAGTGTCGTTACCTTAGATATACTGCATCGTAAGTATTACACCCCCTTCACCCATGGTGTCGACACAATACTCCCTCATACTGACTCTGATGCCTTTCTACAAAACTCACTAGGTTATACCAACCCCAATTGCAACTATTATTTTACCGACTCTCCCGAGTTTAGCTCTAGTCTTCTACTATCTCATTCTTCTCCTTAATTAACCATAACATCAGCAGTATTCCCCTTCACATTGATACCTTTTTAGATCAGTGTATATCTTCTATTACCCACAAATTTGATGTACTTGGGTTCTGTGATACCAAACTCACTAAGGATATTGAACATTTGTATAACATTCCTAATTATAATATACACTGCGACAACACCTCACGACACAGTAGTGGTGTCGCACTGTATGTTGATATTAAATATATCACTTATGTAAAAGATAATTTTAAGGTTCAGGAGGAGTACATGGAAAGTGTTTTCACTGAATTACGTAACGACACACGAAATATCCTAGTAGGAGTAATCTACAGAAGACCTCACACTTATGTAAGGAACTTTCTTCATAAATTTTCGTAGCTTGTCTCTATCAAAAGTTCAGAGAGGAAACTTTGCTACATTACAGTAAATTTCAACCTTGATCTATTAAAATCAGAAACCGACACCTCAGTATTAGACCTTCTTGCTACCTGTCATTCTAAGCTCTTCTTCAACACTATAACGAATCCCACTAGAGTAACTGCCACCTCTGCCACTGTGACAGATCATATCTGGATTAACAACACTCCTAAGAATCTTGCAAGTGGATTATTTATAACAATATCTCAGATCACTTCCTAGCCCGAAGATCTGAAAAGTCTAAGTAGAGTCCCAATAAAATAAAGAGACTACTGCGTCGACAACATGCTCCTTTTTGAAAAAAACTTAGTGAATGCTAAGTGGGATCTTGTCTATGCCTCCGACAACCCTAACGTGAACTGCTGCAACTTCTCTTGCATCTTCAATTCTTGCTTTGATAAATGCTTCCCCTCAAGACTAAGTCAGTGAAAACTGTATCTAGTGACCAAAGCAATGATAAAAGAAAAACACAAACTCCAAAGGAAATTTGCAAAAAGACCCATAACTTTCGGTGATGTTTACCGAAGTATCAGAAATAGAGTAACTCAAACATTTAGAAATGCCAGACAAAGCTATTATACAAAAAAGCTCCAATCAGCATCAGGAAGCTGTAAGAAAACCTGGAATATCATCCATTCTATTCAAAACAGGAACATTCATCCTACCTGCAAAACAGACAGCAAAATGAGCTGTTCTTATCCCCTGTCACAGGAGATGAATTATTGACAGAGTTGTAAAGGAACGAAATAAATTTACTTGAGTACTGTACTAAAGTAATATTTTTGGGGTATATTCTTTTTATAATGTACTAAAATTTTCTAGTACTTTTACATTTACTTAACTATGATTTTCTATTACTTTGACCCCAATACAATTCAAAAACAAATATCGTTAATCGTTACATGCCCCAAACATGCAAACAATGAGTTTAAATGTCTGTGGCAAACTAATAATATATTTTCAATTAATTAATTAATTATTAACCATAGTTAAAAAGTTTTGTGGGTTGAACCATAAAGGGTACGATGTGGGGAGACATTATGCGGTCACATACCTAGAAGTCTCGCTAGGTGAGGTGAAGTCAGGTCAGGTCAGATGGCAGTGGCCATAACAGCGAACTTTCACCTTTGATCTTCTTGTGTCCATTAGCACCTTGATGACCCACCTCACCTAGCCTACCCTCTCATCCCTTCCTCGTCCATCGAATCCGCTCTCTTCTCCCCCACCTTTCTGTTAGTCGTCAGTTGCTCTTTGTAAGCTTGTACCTAAAATGAATTTCAAAGAGTTTGTGATTTTTAATTGGTTTACATAATTCCGTCTTACATATGTAATGATTGATTGTCAGACCAAAGCTTACAGCCCAGAATTATGACACATATAACAGCAAGTACACTACAGACCTCGTGGTACCACCACATTCCGGGTTGACACACCTCAGGTCGACCCTAGGGACTTGACCTCGCCCGCTAATGACGTGAGTGAGCCGGGTGACCTACAACCTCACCTAACCAAGACACCTGGGCAGGACCACACCTGCACACAGCTATCCAGATCAAACCAGTTTAGTGATAATTGGTTAGAGGTCAGAAGCCGGCTGGGCCGACCCCATATAAAGGCCCTACAGTCCCGTACACGGGCATTATCATTCTGATTCTGGTTGCCATTCGAACATTCGAACTTTACTCTGGAGATTCTCAGAGTCACGCTTGTCCTCTCCCCAGGTCGGGAAGGGGACTTCCCAACCAGACCCCAGCTAAACAGAAGCCTCCCATAGGAGGCAGCCCAACCAAGCATCCACTGGGCCTACGTCAGGGTACACGTGAGTCTTGTCAGAACGATTCCTAGGGTGAGTTACCTACTGTGGGAAGTGTATTCATTCAGGAGTGTCCGAGACTCATTGTCGAGTAACGTAAAACATAATGTGTTAGTACCCCGATATAATAGTGATATTAATGTGTCCATGTCATTGAGTGAATTAATAAATAGTTGTATCGAAGAGGTGTTTAACAAGTTGTCCCTTTAAGAAGTAATATATGTGTATTGACATACGAGATAAGATAAGCGTATTGACGTTGAGTAAATAACATCCCAGCCACGCTACCAAGTTTCCTATCTTTACATTGCTACTCTCTATACTTCCTACTATATATGTAATCTTCTTCTCTCATTATGTTCTGTCCCATTATATTGGTGGCAGCAAACTATGACGTTAACCCAAGCCCTCCTCGTCCCTTGTTATTGGTAACAGTGTACTTAAAGTAAACCCGTGCCCTCCCCCGTTAGCCATAACACCTGGCTCGTTAGTTCAAAAGTGCTTGATAAGAAGTTCCTGCATAGTAGCGTGAAAAGTGTCCTAGTGTGTCACCGTTACAGCTCAAGTAAATGCCTCTCGTCGTGGTATGTGCGATTTTTTACTAGCAATTTGTTCAGTGCTTGATTAATTTCTCAGTGCCCCCCCCCCCCGCGATTTGTGACGTTCTCAATAGCCCAAGTGCAGTTTGATTGTTGGTCAGTGTTAAATGTAGCCATTGTGTTTCAGTGATGAAAGCTGTATCTGTACTAACTGTTATAACTTAACATGTCTTTTAACCTACATCCTCCTCCCTGTCCTAATCCTCACCTCACCTTCCTTACCCTTCCTCCCATCCCTGCCCCGCCCTGGCCCGCCCCACCGTTCCGTGCCCCGCCCCGCCCCGCGATTTGTGACGTTCTCAGTAGCCCAAGTGCAGTTTGATTGTTGGTCAGTGTTAAATGTAGCCATTGTGTTTCAGTGATGAAAGCGGTGTCTGTACTAACTGTTATAACTTAACATGTCTTTTAACCTACATCCTCCTCCCTGTCCTAATCCTTACCTCACCCTCCTTACCCTTCCTCCCATCCCTGCCCCGCCTGCCCCGCCCCTCCGTTCCGTGCCCCTCCCCGCCCCGCAAAGCCTCGGCCTGGCCCGATCAACCACGCCTCGGCTCCTCCCCACCTCACCCGCAACGCACCAGCCTGGCTGGGCCTGGCCAGCCTCGCCTCGCCCAGTGCCCGCCCCACCCCGCTCGGGTGACCTCACGTCCTTCTGACCCGCCCCGCCTCGCTTGACCACACTAATTCCCCGTCTTTTGTCCCGTAAGCTGTGTGTTGATGATGATGGTTAATATAAAGTAATATTGCGATGAATGCAGAGCTTCACTCAGTGTATTTTTATGCTATTATGATTTGTGATGTACTCTTTGACGCGTAGTGATAAATGATATTCAGTGTAGTGCGCAGAGCTTCACTCCCCGACCCAGCCTGATGAGAACATTGTGGTGACGGATATAATAGTTGCCAAACATTGACGTAACGTATAAAGTAAACATTTTTTTGGGGAATGCACTTCCAACTAATCCATCATCCCTTTAGGATTGTTTCTCTGTCAAATGTCACACACAGTACCGCCCATGACCCAGTCAGACTTCAACCACAGTACATACGAGCAGAGGAGAAGCAGCGTGATGAATGCGGCGTGATGAATGCAGCACGCAACCCACCACACACCACGTCACTTCTTTCAAGTCCTCCCCTGGTCTAGGATTAAGAAGATTTTATATTTTTCTACTTTAGGAAGTTAAAAAGTGTGGAATGCAGCGCCACACAGTGAACCCTGGTGAGCCCAGCCAGAGAGGGATTCACCACTGTGGAAGGTGTAAGACATGACGGTTTTTGGTCTCGCCGACACTAACGTACGGAGGGCGAGCCCTGGTCCGCGGAACCTTCCTTACGAGTCATCTAAGGAGACGACAGCCCAAGCAGTGGACCGGCCTTCATCCCGGCCAGAGGGGGCCGACGGCAGATGAACAGAAAATCGTCTGGAATATGTTGAAAATGATGATGTACTGAGAAAAAAGGAAGATGGAACAGAAAATTCGTCTAGAAGATGTTGAAAATGAGGCTCTAAACGTAGAGGAAGAACGCAGATGGGACAGAAAACTCGTCTGGAATAGTATAAAAACCAGGAGGAAGTGAGAAGTCAGAAGGTGTGGAGAAGCGACCTACAAGGTGCGGTATTGAAGATAGATAAACGTGCTATGTGAAGTAACAAGGCAGAAGACGTGTATTGAAGAAAGAAGACAGAAGATGTGCTGCGCTGACATAAGAAGAAAGACGACGATGAAGAGGTGACCAACCCACTACAGCTGCTGTACTCCTGCAGGCATCCCCTATTTTTCAGATACCAGCTGCATGGAAGACGTGAGCTATGCCGGACCCAACTAATGTACTGATGTTGTTGATGTTGTCGATGTGTAATATCCTAATATGCGAAGTAGGAACATTTTTTGTGTATTTTGAAGTATTTTCTCTGATTTTTGTTGAAGTTTACTACAAAGAATGTCTTTTTTTAGTCTCACTTTTTTCTATGAGTTCATTTGATCAATGTTTTGGACTATGAAACACGATGTTGTAGCCATATTACTGAATGAGATGAATTATTATTTTGACATAGGCTGATAAGGAGATGTAACACCTGTTGTTGTTTTGATTTGCAAGTTGTCTCGGATACAAATCTAGATATGAAGGATTTTTTCATTCTATGTTCACTTGCTATGTTTCCTTTTTCTCCTGGCATAGAAGCTTTGATCTTGGCGGTAGGTATAGTGAGCTTTGTCAGATCAAACTAGCGCCAGTAGAAAAACATACACCTATGAGATTGTTGTTTGTAAATGTGAGACTATGTTATCACTCCAGGGATTATCTTTGATACCACACGTGATGTTGCTGTCTATATGTGACATCAGTCTCTGTGATGAAGCTTTGGTCTTGGCGGGAGGTGTAATGATTGATTGTCAGACCAAAGCTTACAGCCCAGAATTATGTCACATATAACAGCAAGTACACTACAGACCTCGTGGTACCACCACATTCCGGGTTGACACACCTCAGGTCGACCCTAGGGACTTGACCTCGCCCGCAAATGACGTGAGTTAGCCGGGTGACCTACAACCTCATCTAACCAAGACACCTGGGCAGGATCACACCTGCACACAGCTATCCAGATCAAACCAGTTTAGTGATAATTGGTTAGAGGTCAGAAGCCGGCTGGGCCGACCCCATATAAAGGCCCTAAAGTCCTGTCCACGGGGATTATTATTCTGATTCTGGTTGCCATTCGAACATTCGAACATTACTCTGGAGATTCTCAGAGTCACGCTTGTCCTCTCCCCAGGTCGGGAGGGGGACTTCCCGACCAGACCCCAGCTAAGCAGAAGCCTCCCATAGGAGGCAGCCCAGCCAAGCATCCACTGGGCCTACGTCAGGGTACACGTGAGTCTTGTCAGAACGATTCCTAGGGTGAGTTACCTACTGTGGGAAGTGTATTCATTCAGGTGTGTCCAAGAGTCAGTGTCGAGTAACGTAAAACATAATGTGTTAGTACCTCGATATAATAGTGATATTGATGTGTCCATGTCATTGAGTGAATTAATAAATAGTTGTATCGAAGAGGTGTTTAACAAGTTGTCCCTTTAAGAAGTAATATATATGTATTGACATACGAGATAAGATAAGCGTATTGACGCTGAGTAAATAACATCCCAGCCACGCTACCAAGTTTCCTATCTTTACATCCTCCTCCCTGTTCCATTATACATATAATAGGGGGCTTTGAAGCTTGCTGAAAAGCCTATTTTTGGTGAGTGAGCAAAGCTAGTGCACTTGCTATTAGACCTCATAAGAGGAGGTGACCAGGCCAATTTTGACACATCTATATCAGTATAGGCTGCGACTAGTAGTTGAAGAAACTGGAAACAGAGAATTGGAATCTGTACATGCACTGTGTCACTGCTTGACTGAAAGTTAGCTCACGTGTCCATTCCCTTCCCAAACCTACATCAGGAATTGCAGAGGGATGGAGCTGAAGGAAGGGCAGGATAATGCCTGCACTAGCTTCGCTCACTCACCAAAAATAGGCTTTTCAGCAAGCTTCAAAGCCCCTAATTTAGTGAGCTGAGCTTTGCTAGTGCACTTGCTATATTCCATAGGAAGTTGGTGCTATGATTTAAGGTGAGCACTGAGCACACGAAGGACCATTTGAATTTTATTCTTAGATTAAGCAACATTAAGTTGTTTTTTCTTGTGTGCTGTCAGTGGGTCAAGGTGAGAACCATTGCCATGAAGGGTGCATCTGAGACTTGGTGAGACAGATATCTTGCTATGAAGCAGGAGGCCGATTTCCACCAACCCCCTTCCCGGACCTGTGAGATGGAGTGGGTTCTCAGCAAGGCCAGTGAAGCTGCTACATCCCGTATGTCGTGGGGACGTGGGGCCTTCCCAGGGTCAGCCTCCTCTATAAGCTGTCGCAACCTGTCTGCCAATCCTTTGACTGACAACAGGCAGCCAGATCGAGGATGAACGAAGAGATGATGCTGGCTGGTGGTGTGATCAGCCGTAGCGAAGAGGTATTGGCGGAGAGTCCCGACCGGGCAGAGTCGGTTGTGCTCGCCCCCCACTTTCCATGCCGGAACCGCTACTGGCCTTAACCTGTGGTTCTCCAGCTTATTTTTCGCCAGGGAGGTGGGAGAAGGTGCCAGGGACACTGCAGATATCTCCTCGGGCGAAGGAGGTCCAGTGGTCGAACCTCGTGAGTACCTTGCACCGGGAGGACCTGAAGTTCGTGGCCAGCGCTAGGAGGAAGAGGACATTCTGTAGTAGGCGGTCCATTGACATTCAGACAGTGAATGGATCCTGGGATGAGAGAGATATCGGATTAATTCATGTCATGGTAAAACCTTCATAGTAACAAGAACATAGGAAAAACAGAAAATATTAGGACAGTGGCCCTCAGTCTAGGTTGTCAGTAGAGTTCACAAGACTGAAGGAGTAGTACTTACCAAGCCCAGAGGAGTGAGGACTTTCTACAAGGACCAGTGAAGGTATGGGGTGGTCTAGCCGGTGGTCTCTGGTGGAACAGGTCCCGCTTCAGCAGGGTAACCAGGGGGTCGGTGAGGGCAGCCAGGTGGACGGAGAGAGTCGGGATAGACCTGCCTTGCTCGTGCGCTAGAGACAATAGGAACTCTAGAACAACACTTTTACTGGGCGTGGGAGCTCCCTGCTCCTTGAGGTATTGCTGGAAGGCATTCCAGCAGGGCTCATATTGTCGAGTAGTGGAGGGTCTTAGTCCTGACAAGATGCCCTCCACCACTCTTGGCGAATACATTCGGATCAGGGAGGAACGGAGAAACTGTATGCGTGCAAGTGAAGTGATCTCTGTAGACTGGCAAGGAGGGGATCGAAGAGGCAGGCGTTCCCAACATCAGTGGATGTGGACACCAGCCGAGTAGCTCTGAGAACCATGGCCAGTATGGGGCCAGGATGAGGACCTTCCCCTTGAAGCAGCGACGCTTGTGGCAGACCCGTAGCAGGACCATGAAGCAAGGGGTTGGGAACAGGTAGATGTAGGTCCACCTGTTCCAATCCTTTGTGAAAGCGTCTGGGCCCCCGTGTGGTGTCGGCGTCAACCGACGCAAGTAAGCCTGCAGCTGAGCGGATGTCTGAGAGGCAAAGAGGTCCACCTCCGGCTGACCCCCACCGCTCTATCAGTGACTGAAGCACACTCTGGCGTAGTGTCCACTCTACTGACATCCCCTTGAAGTGGGAGAGAGCGTCGGCCTAGCCGTTATCGATTCCCGGGACATGGCAAGCGGACAGGTGTGCCTTCTTGAAGATCTGCTCCGAGAGTGACCGCAATTGGTCTGAACGGGCCGTGCCCTGCCTGTTGAGGCAGAAAAAGGCTGCTGTGCTGTCCATTTCGAAGCAGATGGCTTCGTATGGGAAGTCTGGTTGTCCTCCAAGAGTCTCCACACCACATACAGCTAACATACGTTGATGTGACTCGCCCTCCACTCGTCTAACCAGCCCCTGAACTGCTGGTGACCCTTGAAAGACTGGTACCCCCCCAACCTACGTCGGAGGCATCCGACGCTACGAAGAGGGTGGGTGCTGGTGGGATCCAGATCATCCACCGGCGCAGGGCGTGGCGAGGCACCAAAGGACGACGAAGGGCGGACAAGTGAGGGGTCATGGGTCGTGCGAGATCCCTGGCTTCGACCGGGATGACCGTGTTGACCTCCCTGGTCAGACGATGAAGAAGCAGACGACCCAGGGGTACCACCTCTGCCACGTAATTGAGATAGCCTAGGAGGGTCTCTCACTGGCGGCGAGTGAAGCTGGCCGACCTTGAGGCGACAAAGAGGCACCGGAGTATTCGTCGTGCATTGTCTGGGAAGAGGTGGTGGGAAACCGTGGTGGTTTCCCACTCCCAGCCACACCAGTTGTTGTCATGGTGAGAGGGAGGACTTCGGGTGGTTGATTCTGAAGCCCATGCCCTCCACCGTGTTACCCTGGTGCTAGATTCGCCTTCTTCCTTGGACAAAGCCGAGACCAGTTAGTCGTCCAGGTACATGAGGAGGTTTCCTTTGCAGTGGGCGAGCTCCCTAGCCGAGATCCTCACGATTCCGGTGAAGACTCTCGGAGCTAGGGAGAGACCGAAGGGGAGCTGGGTAAATTGAAACACGTCCCCCTCCACCTGGAAGGACAGAAACTTCTTGAACCTCCTATGGATTAGGACGTGCCAGTAGGCATCTTCCAAGTCGATGGAAGCTAGCCAGGCCCCTTGTAAAGGCCTGGGACTTAGGGATAGAAATCCCTTGCCCGCCTAATCAGGATCTTATAAAAGGAAAGTCAAGAACCATGGTTTTCCAAGGGATAACAAACAACCGTTCGAAATTGATATCTCTTTACTATAAAAATAACACAAAAAGTCTGACACCATACAAACAAACATCAAATAACAATTACGGGAGTCAAACAATTATGAGAATAAAACAATTAAGGGAGTCAAACAATTAAGGGAATCAAACAATTAATGGAATCAACAAATAATGGAATCAAATAATTAAGAGAATCAAACAATTACTGGAGTCAAACAATTATGGAGTCAAACAATTAATGGAATCAAACAATTAACAGATATTTCCTACGGCAGCGGCCCTGGGGAAGGTTCTGGAAAGCAGTTATTCACTCTCAAGGGGGGGGGGGGAGAGGTCACTCAGCTTCCTCACTCGAGCGACGGCGGGCGATGTCTTGCTACAAAGGAGAACTGGCCAGGTGCACAGAGGGTGTGGAGGAACTGGCGATGACGTGGCAGCCGCGGTAGTGGTTAGGGTAGGTGTCCGGAGATTGACAGTCGATTTGTGAAGGTCTGGGGAAACAGCCCACGAGTCCAGGACCTATGATGACATCACAACCAGAATTTGACGAACAGTGGGGAGGTGTAGCTGTACTGATGGCTGGGTAGTATCTGCCGGTGTCACGAAGCAGCAGCGACCTTCTCACCTCCGTCTACCCCCACCCAGAGTGGGGGACGCGAACAAGCAAGACGGCGGCAAACAATCATCCTGCTCATTACCGCCCTTACATCCCTTGTTTGAGATGTAGGCGAACCTTAGCTACGGATGCCATTAAAAAATGGTAGGGCTTGTAAAATGGTTCAGGCGGCTGTAATCCACCACCAATCTTTCCCTGTTCGAGTCCTTCTTGGGGACAGTGAATAACCGAGACAGAAATATATGTCCTTCTGTCCTCTCCACTATCCCCTTTTGCAGCATCGACCATGATGAAAGATGGTTGCGAGGCCAAAACTTCCTGCAGGGCCTCCTCTGGGATCCGGGATGGGGTAAAGGGTGCCAGCCGTAAGGGGCCTTGCCACACTTCCGCATCCCAGTGTCTGAATGCCTACCGCCGAAGGTCCAGCCGAGCCCTTACCGCATTATCCATCTGAGGGCGAAGGATAATGGCCAAGGCGGAGGCAAGTCAAGAACCGAGGGTACATAGGGCCCCATAGACGCCGAATGCTGAGTCTGGGTGAAGGGAATTAGGGTTCTCGGCCAGTGCCTTCAAACCGGTGCCAAGTTGAGCCAGTCCTGCCTAAGTGGAGAAGGCGAGGGCCGCCTTTTACCTCTTCATGGCATCCTTGGCCAGGGTGGCCTGGGCTACCAGAGAGGTCTGCCATGGGAGAGAGGACTGGATTAATTTCGGAGCCCACAGGAACTCCAACTCGTCTGGCACCCGGTCATCCTGGGAGGATAAGACTAAAAAGGCCGGGGAGGGGGAGGTGATGGGGGAGCTGTTCCTTCCAGCTACCACCGTCAAGATCGACTGGAGGTCCAAGCCCACTTTCTCCCATGGAAAGATGGCCTGGCCGGCTGCCCGGGCACACCTCCTACCGTCCTGTGGCGTTGCCACTCGGTAAGGACCTGCAGTGGGCAGTATGGAACACGAGACCTAATAGTCGAAGGCGCCCAGGGCAGCGACCGGGGACGTTCCTAACAGGGCTGGGACCACCTCCCTTCTCGACTGGCAGAGCTGCCGGAACTCAAAGTACTCCTAACCTAGTTGTCCGCCCGTCGTCGGACCTCTAGGTCGGAGTCGGGGAGAGAAAACTATGTCCTCCCCCTGCTTTACTTTCGAAAATACTGGCCAATTTCTCCTGGTACCAGTGAACACACCAGTCCCGTGGGACTCGAGCTCACTTATACGCCCCTGGCTGATGATGTCATCAGGTGACATAAAAGAGAGGGGAGAGCCCGTTGGTACTTTCTCCTGACGAAGGCCTGGGCCTTGTAAGGGCTGGAGAGGTTGCTGAGGCCGACTCCTGGTCCTAGTCGGAGTAGTCAGGCACCCCCTGTGAGGACCCGGCCGTCCTTGGCTTGGAGCCGGAACTCCGAGAACACTAATGGGTCCGGGGAGGGGGAGCGAGGGCGGTATCTCTGTGTAACAAGATGTAAGGTGGAGGGGTCTTGGCCTGCTGCAGCTACAGCTGATGCGCTTCGAACCAGGAAGACAGACCCTCCAACATCTTCAGTGGCAGGGCTGGTGGGTGTGGGTGCTCTACCTGGGGTGGCCAACATTCTCCAGCTGCAACGTCTGGGTGGCTGGGGACCTGCCTTGATGAAGTGATGGAGGAGGTAGAGGGGCCGTCCTCCCCAGCGGCACAGTGCAAGGTCATTTGGCAAGGGGGTAGGAGCCGTAGGAGGTCGGTAGGGGAGAAGTGTCCGTCATAGCTGAGCCACCAAACGAAGGGTGGGCTGCAGGGACAACCCAGCTGGGGTCCTGGTGGAGTCGCGGGGTTCGAGGACCCTCGCTTCCCCCTTGTAGCCACTGTCCAAGGAGACATGGGGCGGTGGTGCCTGTTGTAGAAGGACTTACCGAGACTCCAGGAGCGGTGACGGTGGCGACTGGAGGAGGAGTGAGAATTCAACTCCCGGAAGCGTAAGGGGGAGTGCTGTGGAGAGCCTAAAACCCTAGGGCGGGAAAAGGTGGGTTCCACTGAAGCTGACTGGGAAGCTGGAGGGGAGGGGACCCCGGCCTGGGGTCCTCAGTAGAGCGGAGAGCACACCATACAGCGACTCTGGTCGAACCTGTCGACGTCCACGAACGGGCCAGCCTGTCGGAACCTGTCCGAACACCTCCGGGCGAACAAATCTGCGAAGAAGAGAGCCCGGCAAACTGGCGTGAAAAAAAAAAATTGGAAGACAGAGGGGAGGAAGGCAGATGGGAGAAGGACAGAGAACCCCCAAACCGACCAAAAAAAGCGGCCGCCACCCGTCCTATAGCACACACAAGTCGAGAGGAAGGCGGGAGTAGGGTGGGAAAAGCGAAGCCTATCCGAGCAGCTTGAAGAGGAGGAATGAGCACTAGCTTGGAAACCACAGAACGTGGCTACCAGGAACGGCAAATGAGACAATAGCACTCACACGAGGAGGGACACCCTCATGGGGAAAAAACAACCAACTAAGGGAAGCCCTTGGCGTGAAGCACCACACAAGAAGAAAAATTGGGGGGTTGAGGGAGGCTCAAAACACGTGAACAGGGAAAATAAAAAAACCTGTAACATGGCCGCCAAAGCCAGGAGGGCATCTAACAAGCCAAACAACCCAAACCTAGGAAACAACACTCGCCCCTCCTAAATAACTAAGAAAAGAAAAGTCTGGCAAACTGCTGACATCAAAAATGCACAAATGATGTGGAAGGAACAGACACAAACCATAATGAGAAGAAGAAGCTGAAGCAGGAACTGTGTCTGGAACGTCTGCTTAACAGCAGAAGGCCAGAACAAATGGACACATGAGTTAACTCTCAGTCAACAGTGACACGGCGCAAGTGCAGATTCCCATTCTCTGTTTCCAGTTTCTTCAACTGCTAGTTGCAGCCTATTCTGATATAGATGTGTTAAAGTTAGTCTTGTCACCTCCTAAGGGTGATATCTTATGAGGTCTAATTGCAAGTGCACTAGCTCAGCTCTAGAAATATGTGAGACTGAGTGATATGTGGTGCAAAAAATTCAGCCACTCATCAATTAGAATCGAAGAGTGACGCCACCAAAGCCACACCCCCAATTAGAGTGGCAGTTCATGGTGAGTCTTAGTCAGACTCAGTTACTATGGAAGCAACAATCATCCACAAACTCCTCAACTGAAGAAGCTTTATAGCTACTTGGAAAGCCCAGAGGATGCAATGGAGCTACTGAGGTGTTTCCCGACATTATGTGACTTATCTCTGAAGCTTAACATCCCACTACCTACATCTGCTGCTTGTGAGCGCCTGTTTAGTCATGCCGGGCTTAGTATATATTATTTAATTGAATTATTACACCCCAGGGAACGACAAGCCTAGTCATAGAACTATGCGGTCGGACACTAATACATTGGTACTTGTGTCTTGCAGGACACGCTATGACTTGTGATGCGGTGACAACATTGATATGATTTAAGGACAATGGGAGTTAGCACCCACACCCACCAAAGCGTGGGTAGCGTACAATAATTAAATCTAAATTATTACGAATAAGTAGGTGGCGACAGATAGGAGTTAGTGACACTCCCTGTGGTAGGAGGTCCCTGACAGTGGGACAGTCAAGTTGCTACAGTAATGTTGAAGGGTGTTAGCCTTGGGACAGTAACACGGGAAGTTTACGGGAAGAGAAGTGCGGGTCATCCCCTACCTCAGATACTTACCAGATTGGTCTTTATACTAACCTAATGCAAGCAGAGACATCATCATGTCTGCGGACCATAAGTCCACGTCGACGATGCTTGTGTGGATAAGAAGACGGAGATCATAGTGTTGGAAGGATATATTTTTTGCCCCTCACCATCTCTGCAATGTATTATAACGAGAAGCTCGGCTGAACGCAAGAGTATTCTCTTTCGGTAGGTCATGTTGGGCTTATATTTAGGCCTAAGAGATCCTGAATGGACAGCCATAATTTTGAGAATTAGTTATTGATTAATCTTAATAGAATGATTAGGAAAGAAACATGTGAAATGATATGTGTCTTTTATTTTTATCTTTAGTTAACTATTTTTTTATTTAATGTGGATTTTTTTTAATAATTGAGACAAAAAATATATTTCTTTTACTTTTTACTTTTATTATTTGATTACCTTAAGAATAAAATGCTTTTTTACTTCTACTTGAGTACATTGACATATGTATACTTTTACTTATTCTTGAGTAACATTTGCCAATGTAACAATATTTTTACTTTAGTAACAAAGTCCAGTACTTTTTACAACTCTGATTATTGACCATCATAAAAATGTCCAAAGATGCAACAGCGGACGACGACAATATACCAATGAGCATTATTAAGAAAGTAGCCCACTTATTACTACCTGTTCTCCTACACATTTGTAACTCCTCCTTCACTGGTGGTGTCTTTCCGGATAAACTGAAAATTGCTAAAGTTCACCCAACATATAAAAAATCTGGGGACAAAGGTCTTTTCAAGAATTACCGCCCCATATAAGTCCTCTCAGCCTTAAGTTAGATATTGGAGAAGCTAGCATGTACTGTAGTAAACTAAATTTGTCTGCAGTGTCAATAACATCCTTACAGACTCTCAGTTTGGATTTAGAGCTAGATTTGCTAGAAGGTTAACTGAGAGTACACTGCTCCCCTTTACTAATAACATATTAAATTCCTTTGATGACAGTCAGTTCACAGTCGGTATATTCCTTTGATACTGTTGACCATACCATCGTGCTTGCAACGCTTGAACATTACGGCATTAGGTTTACCTCATATCTGTCTAATAGGAAGCAGTATGTCTGCTATAATAATCATCAATCTGACTCCTCGCAAATTTTGTATGGCGTCCCTCAAGGCACCATTCTTGGTCCTGTACTGTTTTTGTTGTACATAAACGATATAGTCCACTCCAGCATACTAATAAAATGCAATTTATTTGCAGACGATAGTAATCTCTATGCTAGCAACTCAGACCTCCATTCCTTGATGATAACTATGAACACTGAATTGACTCAAGTCAGGACCTGGGTAATACGTAATAAACTGACCATAAACCTTAAAAAAGAAAACTTTATATTTTTTTCTCATAAGGAAAAACTTACCTCCAGATTTGGACCCCCTGTATCTTGGTAATACAGTCCTCAAACGTGAACAAAATACTAAATTCCTTGGGGTTATTGTTGATGAGAAAATTAGCTGGAGAAACCACATACAAGCCATTCACAGTAAATTTAATAAACAGTGCGGTATCATGTATCACACTCGACAGTCACTCACTCTTACAGCAATGAAAGAAATCTATTATGATCTTGTTTACCAACACCTGATACACTGTCACACACTATGGGGGGCCTGTAGCTCTTCAAAAACACAACCCCTGATTACTGCACAAAAGAGAGTTGTGTGGATACGAACTACTTGAAGAAAACTGATCACACTAACGAACAATTTGCTGAATTAAAAATGTTAAAATTCGAGGATATTAACACCTACTGCCATTTGTTTACAAATCTGTCAGTCACTTGCTCGACAATAATTATTTCCAGTTCCGGAATAACCAGAGACATAACTTAGGACACCCAGTGCTACTAAGATCACCCCCATGCTCTCCTCTCAGTCCGAGACCTCCATAAAATATCATGGTGTGAAGGTGTGAAACAACTTACCCAAACCCATCCAAGCAAAGACTATGTTTCCTTCCTTTAAATCATCTCTTAAAAAAAATCTATTGTCTAAATATTGATATTTTTTGTAATGCCTTCTTTATATTCCTACTTTAATTGTACCACTAAAACCGTTTTATCTGAAATTATCAAGTAGACAGCTAGAAATTACCATTGCAATAAATATATTTGTCAACTATACATGATACTGACAGCTCTGTCCCATTGTTCCACCTTAATATAACCCATGTTGTACTGCTTCCCTCCCTTATCATATGTATGTATATCAACTCCACTGTAAATTATGTTTATACATAAAATATAAAAGTAAAAAAAAATATATAAATAAATAAATATATAAATAAAATAATTAAATATCGAAGTGATAACTGTGGTAACATTCTGATATGCTCCTACCACCACCATGCGATGTGTAATATTGCAGATGATACTAAATGTTACATAATACTTCCTTGAGATAAGTGAACAGTATATATCAGGTGTCTTCAAGAGAGCTCAGGTTCTCAACTGGTTTAGCCATGTTAACATTTTGATTTTTATCGACTTTGTATCTGTGTTCTTCTGGCTAAATATACTGTCTCAGTATTAATATCAATATCACCACCTACCTACAAGGATATTGTTGTGTGCATCACCCACCTACAAGGATGTTCTCTGCACTACTCACCTAAAAGTATATTGTTGTCTGCACCACCAACCTACAAGGATGTTGTCTGCACTACCCACCTACAAGGATGTTGCTGTCTGCATCACCCACCTACAAGGGTGTTGTTGTCTGCTCTACCCACGTACAAAGATGTTGTTGTCTGCACCACCCATCTACAAAAATGTTGTTGTCTGCACCACCCACTTACAAGGATGTTGTTGTCTGCTCTACCCACCTACAAGAATGTTGTTGTTTGCACCACCCACCTACAAGGGTGTTGTTGTCTGCTCTACCCACGTACAAAGATGTTGTTGTCTGCACCACCCCCTACAATGATGTTGTTAACTGCCCTACCTACCTACCTACATTAGCCATTAGGAATATATCTGCACGATCCCCCGAAGAAGCAATCAATAATGCTTATTATCCATATACAGAAACCATTAGCAAATTTATGAATTATTAACAACCTACCGCACACACTTAAAACAAATCGTCAGAACTACTGCCATCTTTATCCCTTTCTCAATCATGCAGAAGTAATGTTACTCACCTCAGGCACCACAATAAAGTCTAGAAGTAATATTACTCGCCTCAGGTAACAAAAGAACCTCTAGAAGTAACACTACTCGCTTCAGGCAACAAAGGAACCTCTAGAAGTAATGTTACTTGCGTCAGGCAACAAAAGAACGTATAGAAGTAGCACTACTCGCCTCAGGCAGCAAAACAACCTCTAGAAGTAATGTTACTCGCCTCAGGCACCACAAGAACCTCTAGAAGTAACACTACTCTCCCCAGGCAACAAAAGAACATATAGAAGTAATGCTACTTGCCTCGGGCAACAAAAGAACCTCAAGAAGCAATGTTACTCGCTACAGTCAGCAAAAGAACCTCTAGAAGTAATGCTACTTGCCTCAAGCAACAAAAGAACCTCTAGAATTATTACTCGACTCATGCAACAAAAGAACCTTTTGAGATAATTTTATTCGCCCCAGTCAACAAAAGAACCTTTAGAGATAATGTTACTCGCCTCAGTCAACAAAAGAATCTTCAGAGGTGTCACGTGCCTGAGCGCTCGGGAACTCGCATGGCGTGAGGCATATGTTCACGCCTCTATTTCACACAAGCTATTAACTTGTTAATTGTACTTATTATATTATTATTGTTCTTAGTTACTTAGGTTAATTGTATATTTATGTATGTTATTAATATGCATCATTTTCTTACTCTGTTAAGTCAACTCAAGAGTAGTATTAATTAATTATATAAAATATCTAGCAAATGTCCTGGATCATGTGATATGAGACGCTCTCCTCCCAGCGTGGGCGCGCTTCCCCAGTAGCGAAAAACCGTGGCATATGGTAGAGGTGTCCATTCGTTCTCTAGCCTTGACCCTTGTCTAGTGCCTTGTACAGTCTTCTGCAATGCCCTAGGGGTATCAGGTATTAGTGACACGTTTAGTTAGGCCTAGGAAGGGATCCTGGTGGTAAGGAATCTCCTGTTTGATAGGAATAATCATTTTGTAGTGATTGTTGTATATATATATTTCGTATGTCAGTGTAATATAGTAATGTTAAGAAATATTAGTTTGGTCTAACTCCTTACGGTATATTTTCGCCCTTCCGGCATCACTCTTATTTTATTATACAATTACTTATTCCCTTAAATTCATGTTTGCTAGTCATTACTCCCTTTAGAACATAAATTGAATTAATTAATTATCTTCCCTTTTGTGACTTACTTATTTAATTTTGTTCATACTTATTCAAGTACATTTAGTTGAGTAGGTTTTTGGTGGGGATAATTATTGCCGTGTTCCCTATTTGTTCCTTTATTTGTTAATAACTTGGGGTAGGTTTCACTCCCCAAGTATAAAGGGTAGTGGGATCGCGACAGAGGTAATGTTACTCGCCTCTGTCAACAAAAGAACCTTTAGAAGTAATGTTACTCACCTCAGTCAACAAAAGAACCTTCAGAGGTAATGTTACTCGCCTCAGTCAACAAAAGAACCTTTAGAGGTAATGTTACTCGCCTCGGTCAACAAAAGAACATCTAAAAGTATCTCTACTTGCCTCATTCAACAAAAGAACCTTTACAGGTAATGTTACTCGCCTCAGTCATCAAAAGAATATTTTGAGGTAATTTTTTTCGCCTCAGTCAACGAAAGAACCTTTAGAGGTAATTTGACTCGCCTCAGTCAACAAAAGAACCCATAGAGGTAATTTTACTCGCCCCAGGCAACAAAATAACTTTTAGAAGTAATGTTACTCATCTCAGGCAATGCAGGAACCTCCACCAGTTGCGTTGCTGTCCTCAGTTAAACATGGGTTAAAAAGTGAGGGTCAAGCGTCTCAACTTATGTAATGTAGTATACTGTGAACTGAATTCTATTTGAATAATGAGTGAATATAACGCCATAAGGATCAAGGATGATGAATATAATTGAGGGAAGAACTGTGACGAAATACAAAAGTAGAAAGATTTTTTTCAAAAAAGCCAATGTTAAATTCAAAGGAGGATATATATTGTGGTTATTCTAAGAAAATATTTATAGAAGGATATTTATCTTCGATGTTTTCAATAAAATAAAGTCAGTGTTCTTCTTAACTATCAGAAGTTATTTATACTTCCCTTCTGAAGGCTTATAGCTTTCAAGTGTGGTAGTTACAGATGCAGAACTGTGTACAAGTGACAGTGGCGGGTGGAACCTTGAAGCTTGAGGATTAGAGTGACTGTAAGGGCCGCTGGGAACACTGATGTCCCCCTCACATGCATAAAGATAAAAAAGAGTCAAAGGCACTCTCATAATGGGAAAATAGTAAAGCTGCAGTATAATATTAACCAGTCCATGGGTGCGGTAAGAGATGAGATCTTAAAGAAAAGGAGATGTTGAGAGGCTTCTGAAATAACGATAACACTGCCAAATGATTCCCTCCTATGAGAGAGGAGAGAAGGGAGGTATCGAGTGAGACAGGCTGGAAAAAACCTTCACTGTGTCTTAGAGAAGACATCATCTCTATGAAGGAGTGGTGGGCAGTCTAGCGTATTGCCAGATACCCAAAGAATGTTCTATACTACTGAGGGTATATACAAACACTTGTTGTCTTTAAAAGTAGGTTCTATTCTCGTACGGGAGATAATACAGTAGGACGCAGGAAGCCTGTGGGCACGCCACCAGGACTCAGTCTTAACTACCTCTACATCTATCTATGTATTACTACGCGCTGGCCTGTACAGATGCCAGCATTCACAAGCTGAATACATAAAGTATAAATGTGATAATTTATATACATAATATGGTGCACAATAAATAGAATATTACATAGAATTAATACATGTTCTGTAATACTTTACTATACATAATTAATAATAGTAATATAACAATATACAGCTGAAGGTACTACTTTGTGTCCATATATATCATACACCTCCCTCCCCCCTATACGCTCATAGTTTCATCTTGAGCGGACCATTTGTTTCTGAGTCGCTCGGACCTGCGGAGTACTGGGGCAGAAACACAAGGTGGGGATGGATTTACTTTAGAGACATCAACATTAGGGGACTCAACTGGGGAGGGGTCAACACTAGGCAGCTCCACAGGTCGGAGGAAACGACGGTTCCTCCACCATACTCTACCACTAGGAAGACGCACTTGGTAGTCCCTGGACCGGCCAATACCCATGACAACCCCAACCTTGTCCCAGCGGTGAGATACCGGATCTTGAATCCTGATCTGCTGGCCGATACTCAACCTGGGAAGGGGGCGGGCATGACAGTCGTACCGAGCAGCGACATCTGCGGCTCGTTCTGCTGCACGGCGGTCACATTCTTCAGTCTTGGCCTGCCACTCTTGAGAAAAAGACTTCGGGTGGGCAGGAACACAAGACCTGAGATGATGTCCGTATAGAACCTGGGCTGGGGAGCGTCCGGTGAAGTTCGGGGTGTTGCGTAACTCCAACAAACCTCGATCGAAATCCTCGCAGTCGATATTTCCTGAGGGTGACACCTTAAGGATCAGGTGTTTCACAGTCTTGACTGCGGCTTCAGCGTGTCCATTCGCCTGGGGGTAGTGGGGCGAGGTCACGACATGACGGACTCCCCATCGGTCCATGAAGTCCTGGAACTCGTGGCTGGTGAACTGGGGTCCTCCATCAGTCCTGAGGCGGAGGGGAACACCAACTTCTCTGAAGTAATGCCTGAAGCTCCGGATGGTAGCAGTAGCCGTTGTATCACTACCACAGGGGACGACAACAGGCCATTCAGACAGTCGGTCGGCAATGACGAGGAAGGACTTCCCTGCAACTGTAAAGAAATCGGCCGACACAGACTCGAAGGGTCTTGAAGGGTTATCGTCGCACATTAAAGGTTCCTGTTGCAGGCTAGGTTGCAGAATCTGGCACGGTTCACAGGCACGGACGGTACTTGCAATGTCCGCGTTGATTCCGGGCCAAAATACAGTCTGCTTCGCCCGTCGCTTGGTGGCCTCCACTCCTCGATGGCTGTCGTGAAGGCGGGCCAAGGTACGGCGGCGTAGGGCAGCAGGAATAACTACTCGTGGACCATACAAGACGAAGTCTCCGTCACAATAGAGGTCCTCGCGTATTTTCCAGTACGGGAGTAGCGATTCATGAAGGTCGTATCGATTCGATGGAAATCCCTGAGACACACAGTCGACGAGCCGGATGTAGGAAGGGTCGGCCCGGGCTGCGGTGCGGAGATCTTCAAGAGTCTTGTCTGCATCCGGTGCTGTAGACTCTTCTGATGTGAAGACGGCCTTCAATGAAATAGGTTTAGGGAATTCCTTGGAAATAATGGCCAACTCTTGACAATGGCCATATGATAAAAGCGGAGTCGGGATACCATTATGAACATCAATCCGGGCTGAGCAAGACTGCTTACCAAAGGTAAGGGTAGCCCAGAAAGATCCCAACGCTGGAGCCATCTTGGAACCATCAGCTGTCAGTTTCGTTGTCTGAGGAGGGGGCTGTAGGTTGCTCCGGGGTATTCCCAAACTTGCTAAATGTTGTGGACCAATTACTGAGACGTCAGCACCGGTGTCAGGTAACATCTGAAGACTGGATGACGAGTTACCGTAAGAAATGACGACATTGATGTGCTGGGGCGTCGTGTCTGTGGAACTACGTACACGACGGCAGGAACGACTGGACACAGCGTCTTGATGCTTGCCAGAAGGAGGGGGCGCGCCAGCACTACCTGGGGATGACTTCTTGGATCCTAGGTGGCGTCCTTTATGTGTCTTCTTACGACAACATTTGTCATAATGGCCCACACGACCACAAAGTCTACACTGAACTTTGCTAGCAGGGCACTTGACTGTATAAGCCCAGTGACCCTGGCGGTCGCAACTTCTGCACACGCTTTGAGCAGCTGGGCACTGGGAGGCATTATGCTGTCTCGCACAGCTGTTACACAAAGCTGCTGCTGAAGGTGTGGCTGGAGGGTGAGGGGTGGGGTTACCTTGCTGCTTCTTACCCTTTCTGTAGGAAGACACTGCCCTCACCTGGTCAGGCTGTGAGCGTAAAGCTGAAGTCGCACACCTGGCGGCCTCGTACGCTCGACATTTCGTAACAACATCTTGAAGGGAGGAAGTGGGGTCGAGGGAAATGAGACGCTGAACTAGCTCTTCATCTCGGACACCCGTCAAGATAATTGTCTTAAGTTGTGTCTCTTCACAGACTTGAGAATGTCCGGGACAAACATCAACTTCCTCTGAACACCTTTTGAGCCTTACAAAAAAGGCGTGAAAAGATTCTCCCTCAAGCTGTTTACATTGTAGGAGTTGTCTTCTCCTGAGTGCTTCGTTGCGCTGTCCCTTGACGTGTTCCTGCAACTTGTCGAGCACGGCCTCTACCGTCAGAGTTGTCGTAGGAGGCACTTGAAGTGTGTGCTCGAGAGTACGTTGTGTCTCTAAGGACAAGCACATACGAAGCTGGATCATTTGTTTCGGCTGTGATAAACTGGACAAGTCAACCAGTGTTGCGTAGTCTTGCCAACGTCGACGCCATTCCCGAAACATCTGATAAGAAGCGTCAGACATCAGAGAGGGAGGCGTCTGTTCAGCAGCCGTTTGAGGTGTTGTTCCAACTCTGGGAAATGAGGTACCAGTACCTCTAGTCGCATCAACGTTAGTAGTAGCAGACGAATCTTGTACGGTAGAACGTTGTGGGGAGGCTAACAGAGAAATCAAAGCTTCAAATCTGGCTTGATCCTCCTGTCTTCTAAGGTCATCCTCACGTCTACGTATCTCTTCGAGTTCTCTGTGTGTTTGTTCCTCTTTGTGGCGTCGTCTTTCAGACTCTTTGTACCTAATTTCTTCCTCTTCTCTCCTTGCAATATCGTCCTGGCGTCGAGAAGTTTCCATCCACTTTATCAGTTGAAGGAGATCTGTGGACGCATGCATCGCAGGAGAGCTGGCTCGCGACGAGCGAGGAGATTCTGTGGGTGACTCGGCCGTGTCACTGTGGGGAGCGTGGGGCGTGGGTGGGGAGAGGTCTCCCACACTAAAACTCGTAACCCCATCGTCCAGGGTATCGTTTTGATCCCTGTGAGACATGCCGACTGCTTCTGTACTCTATCTGTGCAAAAGATCGGGTCAGCCCCTCGTAATCTATGCACAGAATTACAGAAGTCTCAAGTAAGTCACCAGAAATATAAGGTGAATGCTTGTGTGTGTGTGTGTGCCTGGCGGGAGGGGAGAGACTTGGCGCGCTGCCAGACGTAGGAGCGGCTGGGCAGCGTCGCGCTGGCTCCTCAGTCACCCTCAGACCAGAGATGGGAGAGCACGTACTGTCGGGTCGCTCCCTTAGTCAGCTGACCGCAACTTGCACAGACAATTATGATTAAAATAGACAGCACAGCACTTCACAAAACACTTCACTTCACAGCACAGCACTGTACACAGCATAGCACTTCACAACACTGTAAGTCTAGAGGCTTGTAGTAGTCTTGTTGTCGGCTGAAGTGGAAGAGACGCCATTAACAGAGTCCGGGGAAGGCTTGGTCCACTGTATCTCACTGAGAAATAATCACTGCGCCATCTAGCGTATTGCCAGATACCCAAAGAATGTTCTATACTACTGAGGGTATATACAAACACTTGTTGTCTTTAAAAGTAGGTTCTATTCTCGTACGGGAGATAATACAGTAGGACGCAGGAAGCCTGTGGGCACGCCACCAGGACTCAGTCTTAACTACCTCTACATCTATCTATGTATTACTACGCGCTGGCCTGTACAGATGCCAGCATTCACAAGCTGAATACATAAAGTATAAATGTGATAATTTATATACATAATATGGTGCACAATAAATAGAATATTACATAGAATTAATACATGTTCTGTAATACTTTACTATACATAATTAATAATAGTAATATAACAATATACAGCTGAAGGTACTACTTTGTGTCCATATATATCATACAGGCAGGACATTTGTTTATGATAAATTCTAAGACTTCACGAATATCTGAGGTGAAAGGGAAGTACCTATACAGTACATTTATTATTATTATTATTATTATTATTATTATTATTATTATTATTATTATTATTATTATTATTATTATTATTATTATTATTATTATTATTATTATTATTATTATTATTATTATTATCATTATTATTATTATTATTGTTATTATTATAATTATTATAATTATTATAATTATTATTATTATAATTGTTATTATTACCACTTCCTTCGGTTTAGCATTAAACTTGCCGAGCAAAACTCTGCCTCACACTGCCCAATATTTATTTACACTACTGCTCAACTTCTAGTTTACAAGAATACCAACACCCCTCTCACCTTGTTCACCATCTGGATAAATTGAGTAAAAATCTTCTCCACTTATCCCATTTCATTAGTTCCAACTCACTTCTCTTAATTCAAGAATGTCCCACTGTAATCTTTTCATTTCCCAACAAACATTTGCAAGCTTCCCACTCTCATATAATGTCCTCAGATTTCATGATCTTATTTTGATTTTGAGCTTGTTCACTCCTACTGACGAATTGTGTAGTACTTGCTACCTCTCAGTGGCACATTGGCTGCAAGTACGGGAGGCAATGTGGTTGGATCTTTAGGTGACGATGATCCAACAGGAACGACAGAAAATAATCTATTATTTATAGTCCCCGGTTGTTCAAGGACAAGAGAATGAATGCCACAAACCTTTCTCCACCAGAAGACTTAATAGGGGACAGAAAAAGTTGGGAATGAGGTACGGGGTAAAGGACCAGCAAATCACTCATACACACGCACATAAACACAAACACACACACACGCACACACACACACACACACACACACACATATATATATATATATATATATATATATATATATATATATATATATATATATATATATATATATATATATATATATATATATATATAAGCAAGTAAATCACTGTAGGTGCACGTCATCCAGGTATATGCTGATAACCACAAGGAAAAAGAAAACACGAAGTTCCCAAGCGCTTTCATGTAATTCACATCTTCAGGGGTGAGTACTCACACCCGAAGATGTGAATCACACGACAGCGCTTTGGAACTTCGTGTTTTCTTTTTCCTTGTGGTTATCAGCATATTTATATTTATATAGATATAGATATATATATATATATATATATATATATATACGTATATATGTCATTAGCCCAATAAAGCACGCAGACTTCTACATACAATCAACACCTCAACCCGCCAGGATTCGAACCCACGGCCCACGAGCCCATGACTGTGACCGGGGAACGCTAACCGCTGGACCACCAGGATAGTAAAGTAAAAGCAGTCCTAGACTTTGTTATATTTCACACAAAGCCTGTTCAACGAGCTTAAGGCGCCGTGAACCTCTAATGGGGACTACCCATATCACGTAGGTGGTCAGAGTAACGTTTTACCAAATCCGGCTTCGAAACACGAGGATCCATATATATTTCATTAGCCCAATAAAGCATGCGGACTTCTACATATTGTGAACCAAGGTCAGGGTCACACAGTGAACAAAGGTTAGTGTAACAGTGAACCAAACACAATTCGAAGATCTTATTTTTTCCTCAGCAAAATGTGTGGTTTAAAAATGGTTGAGTGTCTACATTGGTAAGCGCTGCGATATATACCTCTCACCCGTGTGCACTCTGGATGTAATCACATTTCTGTGCTTGTAATCTACTTGTCTGATTCGCCTCTCTGGAAGGAAGGAGTGGCTAATAATTTGTTTTTCTTTCTCTTCAAGGACAGTTTAATTAATTAAACAATATATTCCAAAACAGTGATCTTTGTCATATATTTCCAACTTATGTTAAACCCGACTATTGAGAATTCAGGAAGCTATTAAATAGAACGTAAGATCCCAGTCAAATCATCTTTTATTGCGATGGTGAACAGTGTGGGAGTTGACTGAGGTGCGTGTGAGAGAAGAGTGAACAGTTGCTGATGATCATGAGGTCCTGTTAGAAGAGAGACAGTAATGGTGTAATGATGTGCACAAGAGGTGTGAAGAGGTTCTGTGATTCTCAGAAATACGTTTTATGAACATGTTTGAAATCATTAATGTCAGATGATATCTCTTACTGTGTTTTTAGGAGAAAGTCTTATTTCTGAATAGAAAAGTCTTCGTTGATTGGGATTATAAATATACATTATAATTATATCTTACATATTCATTCGTTCCTCGCAAAGAAAACAGACTCTGTATCTGTATCAAAGTGAAGCTGTACAGTACCTTGTTCGTATTATTCCGGACACACACTTGTTTTCACCATTCACTCCTTCACGTCTTCACCGTGCCTGCTTCTATTACGCTATGACTGCCAATCATTTTTCATTTTCTCTCAACAATACATAATATATCTATAATCACTTTCCGTGCCCATCTTACAGATCAGCATCATCCTCGTTCAACACCTGTTGTCTCTTGCTTAATAACGTAACCTTTTTAAGTCTTCTCTCGCACACATAATAAATGTTACCTCTTTTATAAACAGAAAAAATCGCATACAATAATAATGACACTTCGCACTGCTAAGTTTCTTCCATACTTTATCGTTAACAATCATATACTGTATGTCGCCGTTCATTTTAATACAAACATTGTCTCCAGTACTGAAACGTTAAAGTACTTTTGATAGTTTACGAACCTCTACAGAAAGAGCGTAGTGAATAATTTCTTTGTTTCAAATGAAACTTCCTCCTGAACCTGCTAAAATACACAGACTTCCTCCATATTCTGTTTCCCCACTAAACTCTTCTCCTTCCACACCATAGAGAATTTAGTAACTCTTTTACACAATAGTTTATAATGCACATTACTAAACATGCTGAGAGGACTCATTATTCTCCCTTGTAAGTCTTGCAACTCACCTTTGCTCCATTTATTTTTATACAAAAGAGCAATCAGTGTTTTTGTCCTGTCATCTGGTACTCCTCCAGTTCTTAATTCCACCATGACTCACACACACTCTCCATATTTTTCCCTGTCACCAGCAACTCTACCCCCCTTCTTTATCACCTCTTTGACCAATATTTTTACTCTGTCGTTTTTCCATTTTTTCAGACATTGTTATTCTCTTTATCTCAAAGAGATGTATTTTTCTATCATTATATTTACTGTGGTCTCAATCTGGCTTTCTTTCTGACATTGTAGTTACACCCTGTTAATGGTGTTTATCTTTGCTCATGTACACTCGGAAACCATATTCTCTAGCCCACCTGGTGCTGGAGGTTAGTACAGTGACCTTTCTGGACGGGGGCCCGCTCTAACTATCACCAGGCAACACACGCACGAACGCACACAGTAATAGTACGGCTGCATACATGATATTATGTATAAATATTGTATATGGCATTTTATACTCTGCATTATCTTCATTATATATGAACGCGAAGAAAAATTTAATTACCATAGGTTGTAGTTACGAAAGTATGAATGGAAATATTCACTTCCAAACCAACCAGGGAATCCACACAACGTTTACAGCGCTTCCACCACACCCCATCTATATCTTATATTTCCCATCATTAGCGTAACTATATGAAAAATCGTGTTTAATTTAACTACATATTTCAAAAACCTTAAATTACATGTGGATCAGTCACTCATCATTTGACACACTTATAGTGTAATACTTTGACCATCCCACCAGGGCACATGGAGGCCCACGGTAACTCTCACGGGGCAACATCTTTGCATTTGTTGAGAAGAGTTAAATATATGTTATAATATATATATATATATATATATATATATATATATATATATATATATATATATATATATATATATATATATATATATATATATATATATATATATATAAACTTTCCCTCACCCTAGCAAACTAGTTAGGATAGCATAACCAAACAGCCACTCAAGGACCAATAGGTCTGGATATAATGTCTGTGCACGCGCTAAAATGACCTAGTATATTTTACTAATGTCTACTTGTCCATGGGTTTTCTTACAGTTTGGCTGTGAATTTTCTATTTTGTCTACCTGCCAGTTCAACAGGACTGCTAACCATCCTCCCAGCAACTCATATGCCATCCCAGACCCACAGCCTATATGTATGGTGCAAGACCGCAGTCCAATACATACAAGTCAGGCAGTCAAGCGTTGGTTTGAGGCGCACCCGCAGATTATTCTATTGGACTGGCCCCCCTAAAGGAGCCGATTGTAATCCAATAGAAAATCTATGGGCGCATATGGTTGTTGAATGGGATGTTGAAGAGAAAACGAGTGAGGCAGTGAGGAGACACGCACATAATGTGTGGGAGGGAATAAGGAGGAGGCTGAACATCTGCAGCAACCTGGTAGATTCCATGCCCACCAGATTGCATGAAGTTATAGCAGCAGATGGAGGTTGGACACGGTATTAACCTGTGGTCAAGAATTAAATCTCCGCCCACGACTGTGCCTTGTAGGGGGTGTCGGGGGAGTTAGTTCTTTGGTGTAACCTCGTTGGGGCCACATAGACTTCGTTTCCTAACTCTCGGGAATTTGTCCAGGTATTTTACTATGTGGTTTTACGTCACTTCGCATAAATAAGCTTACAAAATCTATACATTAATATGCATAACTCTTGGGAATCTGTCCAGACATTAAATGTATGTTTTATACTACAATAATCACATAGCCTGGGACCACACCTTACCCACTTGAGTGAGTGAAGTCCTGTGACAACAGACCACGTGGTGTCCCCATAATGCTACGACACCACGTAGTGAATGAGTTGCTACAGCATCATGTGAAGTTTCTCATAACACCATCTGTGAGGGAATTACTACACCCCGTGATGCCCCTCATAACACCGTCTGTGAGGGAATTACTACGCCATGTGATGCCCCTCATAACACCATCTGTGAGGGAATTATTACACCACATCAGGCCCCTCATACACCATCTGTGAGGGAATTACTACACCACATCAGGCCCCTCATAACACCATCTGTGAGGGAATTACTACATCATCAGGCCCCTCGTAACACCATCTGTGAGTGAATTACTACACCACGTCAAGCCCCTCATAACACCACCTGTGAGGGGACTAGTACTCCACGTGATGCCCCTCATAACGCCATCTGTGAGGGAATTACTACATCATCAGGCCCCTCATACACCATCTGTGAGGGAATTACTACACCACATCAGGCCCCTCATAACGCCATCTGTGAGGGAGTTATTACACTTCGTGTCTGCTGTTCAACATCTCAGCTCACATGATCTACGTGTGTAAACATTAATCTGTATGTTCACTGTATGGTCCTTCACCTTTCTCTAATGAAGGCTTTTGTTAAACCACCAATGTATGTAATAAGTCATTTATGTCTAATGTATATTTTCAGCCTTAGGGCTGCAAACTTTTTCAATAAACCGTTTATTATTATTATTATTATTATTATTATTATTATTATTATTATTATTACAATGTTTATGCATAATAAATGTGAAAATTATTTTTGGGGTTTCAATTAACCAATAGTCATGCCTACAAAACAATCTTGATGCTCTAAGTGCATGTATGTGTTAAATAACGAGTAACTGATCCACATTATTTTGGTAAATAAAGAAATGAAAAGCACTTAGCCATATGGATATAGTTACACGGAAGAAGGGAAATAAGGATGAACCATGGTTTTGATGGAAACAATGTGCTCTGGGACGATGCTTACAATGACGAATGGGAGAAACCTCTTTATGAAACATCTTACCTACTAAGGATGAAGCTTAATGTTACAGAACACACAACACACACACACACACACACACACACACACACACACACACACACACACACACACACACACACACACACACACACACACACACACACACACACACACACACACACACACACACACACACACACAGTGTAACTTTGTGTGACGCGTTGTCTGACTTGGGGTAGCTTTGAGCGAACCATACACTTGATATTACAATTTATGTATCCTTCCTGTCCATGATTTACAACAATAACTGTAGGGCAAAAGTTACAATATTATACTAATAACACTGTCATGTATTGTTACTATGACTAGTCACCAATACACAGAGCACGATGAACATAACATGATAATGATAGTGAAGCCTGGAAGGGTTCATATCATAACTTGTGTGTTCGTGCGTATGTTGCCCGGTGAAAGTTACCGTGGGCCTCCATGTGCCCAGGTGAGATGGTCAAAGTATTACACTATAAGTGTGTCAAATGAGGAGTGACTGATCCACATGTAATTTAAGGTTTTTGAAATATGTAGTTAAATTAAACACGATTTTTCATATGTTATGCGAATGATGGGAAGCATCGTGGTCTGGCACACACACACACACACACAAGCGCTGTAAACGTTGTGTGGAGTCACTGGGTGGTTTGGAAGTGTTTATTTCCATTCATACTTTCGTAACTACAACCTATAGTATTTTTTCTTCGTGTTCATATATAATGATGATAATACAGAGTATAAAATGACATATACATTATTTATACATAATATCATCTATACAGCAGTACTATGACTGTGTGTGTTGCCTCGTGATAGTTAAAGTGGGCCCCCGTCCAGAAAGGACACTGTACTAACCTCCAGCACCGACCCAGGTGGGCTAGAGATTATGGTTTCCGAGTATATACTCTAGGACTAAAACCTTGGTCAGCTGCACGGAACCTTTACTAGTGACCTCTGTTAATTAGGAAAATCATTAGATAATACTATGATAAAATTATAATATATATAATTTAATAAGTTTAAAATCTAATTTAAATAAAATAAAATCCTACTTAAAAAATCACATGCGTTTAAGTACCACTAACATAGTTCATTTTTTTCCTCATTGCCATAGGTCACTATACAGTAGTGTAGGTTCCGTGTGGCTGTCCTCGACTCTAGTCCTAAATTCTAGGACCTAGAGTGTACAGGTGAGGGTATCACTACAAACCAATCTGATTTATTAGTGCTATTTTCAACTAATGCAGAATTCTTTGTTTTTCTTAACCACCAGTTATTGGTGTTATTGTCAGCCAAGAGTAATTCTGTGCTAAAGATATTCTCAACTTCGAGGACTAATTCAGTTATGTTCCACCATTGAGAGTTATTACTATCATCTTCAACCATCAGCTACCTACAGGAGTTGCAGAACGACAATAGTAGCCATTAAGAGTAAAATTCCTTCCTCGTTCACCCACAGGAGTAATTGAGAGCCACCATCAGGAACTGGCTACTTTCACCGTCTCCTCTCTCACCGACCTGTATAGAGACGAACAGCAGCAGGGCTGCCACCCAGCTTCAGCAACTAGTGGTTAGTGTATAGCTACTCTTGTTTAGCGGGACAAGCAGTCAAAGCAAAAACAAATTGTGGGTTGTTGGTGATGATATTTAGAGTGGGGAAGTCCAGGAGGGCAAAGGTAAAAAAAGCCATCGAGCATGCATGAGGTTCTCCATTTACAGTAGGGTCGTAAACCAGGAAACGAGGGCCTTAAGTGACGCCATGACGCAGGAGGATTTTAGTATTCCAGCACAATGACTCTCTCTCTCTCTCTCTTGTTTTGTTGTTTACAGATACTATCGTTGGATCGGTCTCTCTTACGGTGTAGCTTTGGGGCTCTCTCTCTCAATTAAGCTTTCCATCTGTCTCTCAACCAAGCTTTCCGTCTCTGTCTTCCAACTAAACTTTTTGTGTCTGTCTCTCAATCAAGCTTTCCGTCTCTGTCCTTAAATTAAACTTTTCGTTTCTGTCTCACAACCAAGCTTTCCGTCTCTGTCGTCCAACAAACCTTTTCGTTTCTATCTCTCAGCCAAGCATTCTGTTTCTGCCTCTCAGCCACTTTCTATATATTCTCATGGTCTAGCTTATGATCTCTCTCATTTATGACCTATTTTTACACCTCTGTGTCTCATAATGTAGCTCAGCATCTCTGTCTCTCATGATTTAGTATTTCATTTCCGTTACTCATGTCCTAGCTTTTCACTTGTGTTTCATTCATTCTGTCTATCTGTCCGTCCGACTGTCTGTTTCTATGGTCTTTTTCTGTCTGGATTTCAATTTATCACATCGACCTTGATTTTGTCTCAGTCTGCTTCACAGTTTCTGTCTCTCTTCGTATCTTTCTGCCACACCATCTCTCCCTGCTTCTGTCTCCCTCCGGAATTCATCGATGTGGAATACAAATATATATATAATATTGGCTCAAACCTTAAATACCCTAGATCTTTCATAGACAAATGCCTAAACATTACTAAGAAAACTTTTTATAGAACTGATCCCAAGCTCACCCATGACCATAAGAATATCTTAATCTTACCATTTCACAAAAATTTCTCACACATTCCTTCACAACTAAAAACCTGGAACGTCAATGTGGCATTTAAAAACTCATGCATTATTAAACAAATGTTAATCAAGAACTCCCCCAACAACACAATTGGTTGCATTTATAAAGTTCCTTGCAAGGAATGTAATATGTTTTACTTAGGCCAGACAGGTAAAGATCTTGCAACTAGAATTAAACAACACAAATACAGTGTTAGGACAGGCCAGGAATCCAATGCTCTGTTTGTTCATTTGAGGGATAACAAGCATTGCATTGACTGGGATAATGCCTCCTCAATATTACCATGTAATTCAATTGATAGTAGGAACATCATAGAATCTAGTCTTATTAAACATACCGAAGCATTCAACATGAATTTGAGTAACGGCATGTACAAGCTGGACAATTTTGTAATTAAGAAGATTTGTGACCAGGTGAGAAGGCCGGGTCACCTGACCATCTGACCTGACCACCAACCGTTGTGTGCTATTTAAAGATTAGTAGGGTCATTACCTAATACCTGACCATTGTGGACCTGGTCTCACCCTCCTCTGTATATATACACCTTGATTTGTATTTCTCTCTCTAGTCTGTACTCACCCCTGAAGATGTGAATTACACGAAAGCGCTTGGGAACTTCGTGTTTTCTTCTTTCCTTGTGGTTATCAGCATATATATATATATATATATATATATATATATATATATATATATATATATATATATATATATATATATATATATATATATATATATATATATATATATATATATATATATATATATATATCTGGATAAAATCACACGGGAAGATGGAAACAACGGAGTACCTTAGCTTTCGTCTTTATTCAAGACATCTTCAGAGGCAACTGAAGATGTCTTGAATAAAGACGAAAGCTAAGGTACTCCGTTGTTTCCATCTTCCCGTGTGATTTTATCAAGATTTATCTTATCCACGTTTTCATTGTGGATTTACATGAAATATATATATATATAACAAAGAAGTATGTTGTGTGTTTGTGTGTCCTTACGAGAATCTCGGAAACTACTTTACCGATCTGTAGTGATGATGGATGGTGTTATATGTAGTGATGATGGATGGTGTTATATGTAGTGATGATGGATCGTGTTATATATAGTGATGATGGATGGTGTTATATGTTGTGATGATAGATGGTGTTATATGTAGTGATGATTAGACAATAAAATAATAACAGTTTAATGCTAAAAAAATATACTTTGCTGTACCGTTCTAGTGGAACTTACATACACCGTTAATGAACTATTGATGGAAGAAGAAGTTTTGGGGACTGAACAGTAGTTGCAAACAGGAAGTTGTTCAGAGAGACAGACTACTCAGTTGAAGTTCTGGTGAATTTTCTTGAAGAAAATGAGCCTCACCTGGTGCCTGATCAAGCAAATGCTTATGAACAGATCTTGCAAGCGATACAAGAAGAGCAGGGAGGTATGATCTTTCTCGATGCACCTGGCGGGACAGGAAAAACATTCCTGATCAACCTTCTGTTGGCCAAAGTACGTCATCAGGGGAAAATTGCTCTTGCTGTGGCATCCTCAGGCATTGTTGCAACACTACTAGAAGGAGGACGTACTGCACACTCAACTCTTAAACTGCCTCTCAACCTCGCTCACAATGAGAATCCAGTGTGCAACATCAAAAAAGGATCGGCAAAAGCAAAACTCTTAGAAAAACGCAGCCTGATAGTCTGGGATGAATGCACTATGTCTAACAAGTTAGTGTTTGAAGCATTGGACGGGACCTTGCAAGACATACGAGAAAATGACCAGCTCATGGGTGGCATTACAATGGTCATTGCTGGAGACTTTCGCCAGACCCTACCTGTCATTCCTCGAAGCACTCCAGCTGATGAACTGAATGCGTGCCTCAAGGCATCATACCTTTGGAGAAGTGTTCAGACACTCACCCTATCCACAAACATGAGAGTACATCTACAAGGAGATCAGGATGCTGGACGGCTTGCAAACCTTCTACTTCAGAAGTCCTCAACTGAGCTCACTAACATGGTCTACCCAAACATTATCCACCACTGCAAGGATCACAAGTGGCTGCGTGAACGCGCAATTCTGGCACCAAAGAATGAAACAGTGGCTGAAATCAACATGACTCTACGCAGACAGCTTCCAGGCAGTGCGACCTCATTCAAATCTGTTGATACAGTAATCTACCAGGACCAAGCAGTCCAGTACCCTGCAGAACTCCTTAATTCTTTGGAGCCCGCTGGAATGCCTCCTCACCACCTCACTCTCAAGATTGGAACTCCTATAATGCTCTTAAGAACTCTTGAACCACCAATCCTCTGCATTGGCACAAGACTGGTGGTGAAGAACATGATGCCACATGTACTGGAAGCTACAATACTGACAGGAAAACCTAAAGGAGAGGACGTTTTTATACCAAGGATACCTCTCATCACCACTGACCTGCCATTTGAGTTCAAGCGACTTCATTTCCCGGTTAAAGTGAACTTTGCCATGACCATCTACAAAAGCCAGGGACAGTCCCTAAAGATGGTTGGCCTAAACCTGGTGTTTCCTTGCTTCTCTCATGGACAGTTCTATGTTGGATGCTCCAGAGTGGGAACTGGCAAAAATCTGTACATACTTGCTGTTAATAACAAAACCAAAAATGCGGTCTACCTTAATGCACTACTGCACTACTGCTTTATATTACAAGGGCAGTATTTCATCTATACAGAGTATAAAAAGTTAGTTAGGGGAAATATCTCTAATAACCTAAATGCACTAATTGTTAGTGGCTATAAACATGACTTTACTAATAGTGGCTCCGTTACAAGTATAAGAACAACCAGCTAAATCAATGAGTGAAACTGACAAAAACTAGCAAAGTTATTGACGTTGTGTGTATTCAAACACAGTTTTTCTCTGAATATCATGTTGTAAGGAAAAATGATGTTTATTGAACCATTCGAAGTTCTTTTCTGTTTACAAAATCAAAATATGACCGAATTAGGTAGATACCAGTATTTCAGCCATGCAAGACCTACCATCTGCCTGTAGCTAGTATTATTCAAGGATGTGAATTCACTTCTTTCACTTTATAGTTTTTGTGTGAATTTTTGGTCACGACTGGCTGGAGGGTGTGGGCGGGGTCAGGTAGATTGAGAAGTCTGTTTAAAGCTATCCTAAGGATATATTGGAGGGGCTTATCCAGATGGTCCTGCCTGTATTGACCCATGGCTAGGCTTCTCAAGTCAACCCACTTGACTGGGGGAAGAGCACGCCCTCTGGTGTCCTGCTGAAGGAGGTGTAGGTCCTCTGGTGTCCTGGTGATGGAGGTGTAGGTCGTCTGGTGTCTTGCTGATGGAGATGTATGTCCTCTGGTGTCCTGGTGATGGAGGTGTAGGTCCTCTGGTGTCTTGCTGATGGAGATGTATGTCCTCTGGTGTCCCGGTGATGGAGGTGTAGGTCCTCTTGGGTTCTGCTGATGGAGGTGTATGTCCTCTAGTGTCCTGCTCATAGAGGTGCTGATCCTCTCGTGTCCTTCCTGAAGAAGGTGTATATCCTCTGGTGTCCTGCTGATGGAGGTGTAGGTCCTCTGTTGTCCAGCTGATGGAGTTGTAGGTCCTATGGAATTTAGATGGTAGATGTGTGATTATTGTGTGCTTGAAGATTATAGAGGTATGGGTTGTAGAGGTATGTGTTGTAGATGTATGTGTTGAAGAAGTATGTGTTGTAGAGGTATATGTTGTACAGGTATATATTGTAGAGGTATGTGTTGTAGAGGTATGTGTTATAGTAGTATGTGGTGTACGGGTATGTGCTGTAGAGGTATGACTAGCGAGGTCATCCTAAAACTATATCTTGCACTTGTAAGACTTCACTTGGATTACACAGTTCAATTCTGGTCACCATACTACAGAATGGATATAGAATCTCTAGAAAGAATTCAGAGGAGAATGACAAGACTAATCCCGGGCATTAGCAACCTTCAGTACAGAGACAGGTTAAGGCATCTTAATTTGCACTTCTTTGAGAGTCGTAGAATGAGAGGCAATATGATCGAAGTGTATAAATGGAAGTCAGGGCTAAACAAAGTTTACATTACAAAGGTACTCAAACTATCTAACCAAGAGCAAACTCGTAACAATGGTTTTAGATTAGACCAATTTAGATTTAGGCGCGAAATAGGCAAACATTGGTTTGAAAATAGAGAAGTGGATGAATGGAATAAGTTACCAAACATCATCATTAACTCGAATACGCTGGATAGCTTCAAACAGAGGTTGAATGGATATATGAGCAATAGGGGTTGGGTGTAAATGAGACTGCCTAGTATGGGCCAATAGGCCTGCTGGAGTTTCCTCCATTCTTCTGTTCTTATGTGTTGTAGAGGTATGTGTTGTAGAGGTATGTGTTGTAGAGGTATGTGTTGTAGAGGTATGTGTTGTAGAGGTATGTGTTGTAGAGGTATGTGTTGTAAAGGTATGTGTTGTAAAGGTTTGTGTTGTAGAGGTATGTGTTGTACAGGTATGTGTTGTAGAGGTATGTGTTGTAGAGGTATGTGTTGTAAAGGTTTGTGTTTTAGAGGTATGTGTTGTAGAGGTATGTGTTGTAGAGGTATGTGTTGTAGAGGTATGTGTTGTAAAGGTTTGTGTTTTAGAGGTATGTGGGTGCATGTACAGTAAAGCATGTGTTGGTAAAATAGCTCAGGTTGTAGAGGTATGTGTTGTACAGGCATGTGTTGTATAGATGTGCTGGCAGAGGCATGTGTTGGTAGAGGCATGTGTTGTAAAGGCATGTGTTGCAGATGCAGTGGTTAAAGGTTCTCAGGTTTCAGGAGGGTACTGTGTTGTAGAGGCATGTGTTGCAGAGGCATGTGTTGTAGAGGCATGTGTTGCAGAGGCATGTGTTGCAGAGGCATGTGTGTTGGAAGGCAATGGTAGAGGCATGTGTTAGTAGAGGCATGTGCTGGTAAAGGGCTCAGTTGGTAGCTATGTGCTGCAGAGGCATGTGTCAGGTAGAGCATTGTGGTGGGTGGTGCAGTGTGCAGAGAGGCATGTGTTGCAGAGGCATGTGCTGTGGTATGCATGTGTCAGAGGCATGTGCTTGCAGAGCCATGTGTTGCAAAGGCATGTGCTGGGGAGATACATGTACAGAGAGGCATGTGTTGTAGAGGCATGTGTGTTGCAGAGGCATGTGCTGCAGAGCATGTGCTTGTAGAGCATGTGTTGCAGAGGCATGTGTTGTAGAGGCATGTGTTGCAGAGGCATGTGCTGGGAGAGGCATGTGTTGCAGAGGCATGTACAGAGGCATGTGTTGCAGGAGGCATGTACAGAGGTATGTGTTGTAGATGCATGTGTTGTAGAGGCATGTGTTGGTAGATAATGTGCTGTAGGCACATGTGCTGTAGAGGCATGTGTTGTAGAGGCATGTACAGAGAGCATGTGTGGTTAGAGAGGCATGTGTTGTAGAGCATGGCTTTTAGAATATATGTTTAGCAGGCATGGGTTTGTAGCTACGTGCTGGTAGAGCATGTGTTTTAGAGCTATATGCTTGCGCAGGCATGCGTTTTAGAAGCATGTGTTGTAGATATGTGTTTTAGAGGCATGTGCTGTGTATTGGCATGTTGTAGAGGTATGTGTTGCAGAGTGTGTGTTGTAAAAGGCATGTGTTTTGAAGCATATGTCAGCAGGTATGTGTTTTAGAAGCATGTGTTGTAGAGGCATGTGTTGTAGAGGCATGTGCTGTAGAGGCATGTGCTGGTACAGGCATGTGCAGGTGAGGCATGTGCCAGAGTGGCATGTGCTGTGTTGCTTGAAAGTTTTAGAGGCATGTGTTGCACAGGTGCTGTGTTGGGTACAGGCATGTGTTGGTACAGGTATGTGTTGTAGAGGCATGTGTTGGTAAAAGGCATGTGTTGCAAAGGTTTGTGCAGTAGAGGCATGTGCTGGTAAAGGCTCAGTTGTAGAGGCATGTGCTGTGGGAAGGTATGTGCTGTAGAGGCATGCAAATAGAGGCAGCATGTGTTGCAGAGGGGCATGTGTTTGTAGAAGCATGTGTCAAGAGACATGTGTTGTAGAGGCATGCACAGAGATATGTAGCGAGAGATATGTGCTGTAGAGGGGTAAGGTTGTGCAGAAGATGTGTTGCAGAGGCATGTACAGAGATAAGCATGTGTTGTGTGCTGCATGTGTTTAGGAGGCATGTGTTGCAAAAGGCATGTGTTGTGTGCTGCATGTGTTGTAAAGGTTCAGGTTTTGAGAGGCATGTGTTGTGGGTTTGTGGGTTGCAGAGGCATGTGTTGGTAAAAGGGGTATGTACAGGTGCAGGTTTTAGGAGGCATGTGTTGGTAACAGGCATGTGTTGTAGATAGCATGTGTTGTAGAGGCATGTACAGAGGCATGTGTTGTAGAGGCATGTGTTGCAGAGGCATGTGTTGTAGAGGCATGTGTTGTAGAGGCATGTGTTGTAGAGGCATGTGTTGCAGAGGCATGTGTTGTAGAGGCATGTGCTTGCAAGGCATGTGTCAGTAAAGGTATGTGTTTTAGGAGGCATGTGTTGCAATAGTGGCATGTGTTTTAGGAGGGCATGTGTTGTAAAGGCTCAGTTTTAGAAGTACGTGTTGGTAAAATATTCAGGTTTTGAGAGGCATGTGTTGTAAAGCATGTGTTGTAGAGGTGGCTGTGTCAGGTAGCGTGGCTACAGAGGGCATGTGTTGCAGAGGCATGTGCTGGTGGAAGGCATGTGCTGTAGAGGCAAGGTGTCATAGAGGCATGTGTTGCAGAGGCATGTGTCAGAAGTAATGGTTGTAGAGGGCATGTGTTGGTAGATATGTGTTGTAGCTGCTCAGGTTTAGAGGCATGTGTTGTAGAGGTGTGTGCTGTGCTGGCCATAGGGGTTGCAGAGCATGTGTTGCAGAGGCATGTGTTGCAGAGGCATGTGCTGGTAGAGGCATGTGTTGGGTGGTGTTGGCTCAGGCTCAGGAGGCATGTGCTTGCAGAGGCATGTGTGTCAGAAGGGTCAGGGTTGTAGAAGCATGTGTTGTAGAGGCATGTGTTGCAGAGGCATGTAGTCAGAAGAGGCATGTGTTGTAGAGGCATGCAGGTTGGTATACAGTTCTTTAGGAGGCATGTGTTGTAGAGGCATGTGTTGTGGAGGAGGCATGTGCTGGTAAAAGGCTTCAGGTTTTAGAGGCATGTGTCAGAGAGGCATGTGGCTGTGTGCTGGCTAGGTTGCAGAGGCATGTGTTGCAGAGGCATGTGCTGGGCAGAGGCATGTGTTGCAGAGGCATGTACAGAGGCATGTGTTGTGTGCTGCTCAGGAAGGTTTAGACATGTACAGGAGGCATGGTTGTAAAGGCTCAGGTTGTAGAGGCATGTGTTGTAGAGGTGCTGTGTTGTAGAGGGGCTGTGCTTGTAGAGGCATGTACAGGCATGTGTTGCAAAGGTTTCAGGTTTTAGAGGGGTAAGCAAAGGTTGTAGAGGTTGTGTTGTAGAGGTCAAGCTGCACAGGCATGAGCTTGTAGAGGCATGTGTTGTAAAGAGCTCAGGTTTCAGAGGCATGTTGCAAAGGCATGTGGTTTAGGACATGTGCTGGTGTAGGCCAGAGAGGCATGTGCTGTAAAGGCATGCTGTAGAGGAAGTATGTGTTGTAGAGGCATGTGGTTGCAGAGGCATGTGTTGTAGAGGCATGTGTTGTAGAGGCATGTGTTGTAGAGGCATGTGTTGGTAGAGGCATGTGTTGCAGAGGGGCATGTGTCAGAGAGGCATGTGTTGTAGAGGGCATGTGTCAGGAAGCTGCATGTGTTGTAGAGGTATGTGTTGTAGAGGCATGTGTTTTAGAGGCATGTGTTGCAGAGGCATGTGTCGTAAAATGCATGTTTTAGGAGGCATGTGTCAGAGATAAGTGTGCTGTAGAGGCATGTGTTGCAGGAGGCACATGCAGAGGCATGTGTTGCAGAGGCATGTGTTGTAGACATGTGTTTTAGAATACACAGCAGGCATGTGTTTTAGGAAGCATGTGTTGCAGATAAGCATGTGTTTTAGGCCACATGTGGTAGAATGTGTTTTAGAGGTATGTGTTGCAGAGGCATGGCAGGGTAGAGGTATGTGTTGTGCAGGCATGTGTTGTAGAGCATGTGTGTGTTGTAGAGGCATGTCATAGGCTGCATGTGGTTTAGAAATATCAGAGGCATGTGTTTTAGAAGCACGTGCTTGCAGAGGCATGTGTCCAGAGGCTGTGTTGCAGAGGCATGTGTTGCAGGCATGTGGCTGTACAGGCATGTGCTTGCAGAGGTGGCTGTGTTGCAAAAGGCTCAGGTTTAGGAGGCATGTGTCAGGGGCAGGGGATGTGCTGTACAGGCATGTCAAGCAGTACAGGGGCATGTGTTGCAGAGGCATGTACAGTGTGCTGGGCATGTGCTGTGCTCAGGTTGCAGAAGCATGTGCTGTAAAAGGCATGTGCTGTAGAGGCATGTGTTGTGTGGCTCAGGCTGAGAGGCATGTGTTAAAGAGGCATGTGTTGTAGAGGCATGTTGCAGAAGCATGAGTTGTAGAGATAAGGTGGCTGGTAGAGGCATGTGTTGTAGAGATATGTGTGTTGCAGAGATATGTTGTAGAGAGGTAAGGGGTTGTAAAAATGGCATGTGTTGTAGAGGCATGTTGTAGAGGCATGTGGTTGTAGAGGCATGTGTTTTAGGAGGCATGTGTTGTACAGGCATGTGTTGCATGCATGTGTTGCAAAGGCTCAGGTTTTAGGAGGCATGTGTTGGTAAAGGCTCAGGGCTGGTACAGGCATGTGCTGTGTAGAGGCATGTGTTGTAAAGGCTCAGGTTTTAGAGGCATGTGTTGCGGCCAGGCATGTGCAGAGTGCTGTGTTGCAGGGCATGTGTCAGAGGCATGTGCTGCAGAGGCATGTGTTGTAGAGGCATGTACAGAGGCATGTGTTGTAGAGGCATGTGCTGTAGAGGCATGTGTGGGTTGTAGGAGGCATGTGGTTGAGTTGCATGCATGTAAAGGCATGTGTTGGTAAAGTTGCTCAGGTTTTAGAGGCATGGTGCAGTAACAGGCATGTGTTTTAGAGGCATGTGTTGTAGATGTTTCAGGTTTTAGGAGGAGAAGGTGTTTGCAGAAGATTTCTGTGTTTTAGAGGCATGTGTGTTGTGGGGGCCAGCATGTGTTTTAGAGGCATGTGTTGTAAAGGCATGTGGGTTGTAGAGGTGCATGTTGTAGAGGCATGTGTTGTAGAGGTGCTGTGCTTGTAGAGGCATGTGTTGTAGAGGCATGTGTTGGTAAAAGGCTTCAGGTTTTAGGAGGCATGTGCCAGAAAGAGGCTGTGTTGGTAGAGGCATGTGTTGTAAAGGTATGTGTTTTAGAGGTATGTGTTGTAGCTGGGTTTGTGTTGTGAGAAGCATGAGCTGTAGAGGTATGTGTTGTAGAGGCATGTGATTGCTGGTAGAGGCATGTGTTGTAGAGGCATGTGTGTCAGAGGCATGTGCTTTTAGGATAGCATGTGTTGTAGAGGCATGTGTTGTAGAGGCTCAGGCTGGTGGTGGATGTGGCGAGGCAGGCTTGTTGCAATGGCATGTCAGAGTATGTGTTGCAGAGGCATGTGTTGCAGAGGGGCATGTGCTGTAAAGGCTCAGGTTTTAGAGGCATGTGTTGTAGAGGGCTCAGGTTGCAGTAGGGTCATGTGCTGCAGAGGCACATGTGTTGCAGAGGCATGTGCTTGCAGAGTGCATGCGCTTGCAGAGGGCTGCTGCAGAGCGTTATGCGTTTTCAGAGGGCATGTGTTGCAGAGGGGCATGCGCTGCGGTGCTGCCTGCGGGTTTTGAGATAAGCATGCGTTGCAGATAGTTACGTGTCAGAGGGGCATGCGTACAGATGTACGTGCTGGTGAGGCATGTACGTGAGCGGGCATGCGTTGCAGAGGCGTGCGTTGCAGAGGCGGCTGGCTGGTGTGCTGGGTCAGTTTGAGGCATGTTGCGTCAGGTGATGCGGCTGCGTGCAGGAGGCATGTAGCCAGATGGCATGCGTTGCAGAGGCATGTGCAGAGGCCGTGTGCCAGATATCAGGGTTTAGGATAAGTACGTTGCAGAGGCATGTGTTGTAGAGGCATGTGTCAGTATGTACGTGCCAGAGGCATGTGCTGCAAAAGGCCCAGGTTCTTTGAGATGTACTGCGCTGGTAAATTGCGTGTGGTTGTAGGAGGCATGCGTCAGGTATGGGCACGTTGCAGAGGCATGTGCTGCAGAGTGGCATGTGCTGTAGAGGCATGTGTCAGGCGCATGTGTCGGTGCAGAGGCATGTGTCTGCAGAGGCATGTGTCAGGTGAGGCATGTGTTGCAGAGGCATGTGTTGCAGGAGCACGTACAGCAGAGTGCGTCGTGCTGCAGAGGCATGTGCTTGCAGAGGCGATGCGGTTGCAGAGGCATGCGTCTGAGATAAGTACGTGCTCAAGATGCATGCGTGTTGTAGATACGCGTGCTGCAGATATACGCGTGCTCGGTGGGTACGCGATGCGGTTTGAGGAGGCATGTGTCAGGAGATTACGTGCTGGCAGATATCCGTGCCGCAGAGGCATGTGGCTGCGGGGCAATGCGTCGAGGATGGCTGCCAGGTGATAGGTACGTGCCTTATACGTGCTTGCAGATGCGATGCGCTGCAGGTCGCACGGCCTGAGAGAGGCATGTGTCAGGTAGGCATGCGTTGCAGATGCGTCGCGCTGGTAAAATGCATGCGTTGCAGGAGGCATGCTGGTGGTATGCGGTAGACAGCTGCGCTGCAGAGGGGGCATGTGCTTGCAGAGGCATGCGTGCTGGTGAGGGGTACGTGCTGTAGAGAGGGGCATGTGCTGGTAGAGGCATGCGTTGCAGAGGGCATGTGCTGCAGAGGCATGTGCTGTAGATGGGCACGCGGTTTGAGAGTGCGGCTGCGGTTGTGGTGAGGGGCATGTGGGTTGTAGAGGCATGTACGAGCATGTGCTGGTAGAGGCGTGTTTTGCAGAGGCATGCGTTGCAGAGTGTGGCCAGGTTGCAGATGGGCCGTGTCAGAGAGGCATATGCTTGCAGAGGCACGTGCCAGAAAGAGGCATGTGCTGCAGAGTAGTGGTGCAGTAGCACGTGTCAGTAAGAGGCATGTGCCAGATACGCTGTAGAGGCATGCCGGTAGAGGCATGTCAGTAGAGGCATGTGTCAGAGAGAGGCATGTGCTTGCAGATGTATGTGCTGATAGATGGGCTCATGCTTGCAGAGGCATGTGCTGGTGGGGCTGGCAGGCAGAGATGGCATGTGTCATACAGGCTCAGGCCAGAAGCATGTGTCAAGAGGCATGTGTTGCAGAGGCATGTGTTGCAGAGGTATGCAGAGAGGCATGTGCTGCAGAGGCTGTGTTGGTAGAGGCATGTGCTGTAGAGGCATGTGCCGGGTGCTGGCTCAGGCTGGTGTGCTGCTAGAGGCTTGTGCTGTAAAGCTGGAAAGCATGTGTTGCAGAGGCATGTGCATGGAGAGGCATGTGTTGTAGAGGCATGTGTTGCAGAGGCATGTGTGTACAGAGGCATGTGTTGGTAAAGGCTAGGCTGGTGAAGCATGTACAGAGGCATGTGTCAGAGGCTCAGGATGTAGAAGCTACGTGTAGAGGCATGTGTTGCAGAGGCACGTGCTTGGGTAGAAGGCTCAGGCAGAAGCCAGAGATATACGTGCTGTGAGGCATGTGCTGTAGAGGGCATGTGCTGTGGGTATTGGTCAGGCCAGGCGAGCTGGCGTGCCAGAGATAGTAGTGGTGGCAGGCCACGTGCAGGCAGATAACATGTGTCAGGCGGTACTACGTACTGTGTGCTGGGCTCAGGCTGGTAGAAGCCACGTGTTGCAGATAGTACGTGCTGGTAGCTACGTGCTGCAGAGGCATGTGCTTGCAGAGCATGTGCTGCAGAGGCATGTGTTGCAGAAGCGGCAGGTTGTAGATACCAGTTGCAGTGAAGCGGCCGTGCTGTAGAGGTACGTACAGGGTATGTGCTGGAGAGGCATGTGTTGCAGAGGCATGTGTTGCAGAGGCTACGAGCTGGTGAGTAATGTGTTGCAGAGGTACGTGCTGGTAGAGGCATGTGCTTGCAGATGAACGTGCTTGCAGAGGCTACGTGCTGTAGAGGCATGTTGCGGTGGCTGGCATGTGTTGGTAGGCCAGGAGCTTGCAGAGGCATGGCGTTGGGTAAGATAATGCCGGTAGAGGCATGTCAGGTAGCCACGAGCCAGATGCATGCGCTGCAGATATGTGTCAGAAGCTACGAGGCTGGGAGAGGCATGTGCTTGCAGAGGCATGTGCTGCAGAGGCATGCGTGCTGGTGGCGGGTAAGTGCTGGCAGGCATACGTTGCAGAGGGGCATGTGCCAGAGGCATGCATTGCTGGAGGCATGTGTTGCAGAGGCAGCTGCAGAGGCATGTGCTTGCAGAGCGCATGTCAGGAGGCATGTGCTTGTAGAGGCATGGTTGCAGGCATGCGTCTTAGGAGGCATGTGCTGGCAGAGGCATGTGTTGCAGAGGCATGTGTTGCAGAGGACGTGTTGTAGAGGCATGTGTCAGGTGGAGAGGCATGTGCTGTGAGAGGCATGCTGTAGAGGCATGTGTCAGGAGTGCGGCGTGTTGCAGAAGCTACGTGTCAGGTGAGGCATGCGGCCAGAAGAGGCATGTGTCTGTAGAGGCATGTGCTTGCAGAGGGCATGTGGCCAGAGGCATGCCTGTAGAGGCATGTGTTGCAGATAGTACGGTTGTAGAGGCATGTGCTTGCAGAGGCATGCGTTTGCAGATAGTACGTGCAGGTGATAAGTAGGTGTTGCAGAGGCATGCACAGAGGCATGTGCTGTAGAGGCATGTGTTGTAGAGGCATGTGCTGCAGAGGCATGGGGTTGGTGGTAGAGTGTGTTGCAGAGGCATGTGCTGGTAGAAGCTACGTGCTGTAGAGGCATGTGCCAGAGGCATGTGTTGCAGAGGCATGTGCTGCAGAGGCATGCGGCATGTGCTGTAGAGGCATGTGTTGTAGAGGCATGTGTTGCAGAGGCATGTGCTTGCAGAGGCATGTACAGAGGCATGTGTCAGGAGAGGCATGTGTTGCAGAGGCATGTGAGTGTGGTTGCAGAGGCATGTGCTGTAGAGGCATGTGTTGTAGAGGCAGTGCTGTAGAGGCATGTGTTGCAGAGGCATGTGCTGTAGAGGCATGTGCCAGGAGGTGTGCGCTGCAGAGGCATGTGCTGGTGGAGGCATGTGCTCAGAGAGCATGTTGCAGAGGCATGCGTTTGCAGAGGCATGTGCTGTAGAGGCATGCGCTGGTGATGTACGTGCTTGCAGAGGGCATGTGTCAGATAATGTACAGAGATATACGTGCTTGCAGAGGCATGCGGTTGCAGAGGCATGTGCTGGTGGTAGGGCTACGTTGCAGAGGCATGTGCTGCAGATGCGGCTGCGTTGGTGAGAGGGTACGTGCTGGTAGAGTGCATGTGTCAGCAGAGGGGTACGTACAGAGGCATGTGGCCAGAGTGGTGAGGCGCTGCAGAGCGCATGGTTGCAGATAGTAATGTACTGCGGCGGCATGCGGTGAAAGATGTACGCGGCCAGCAGATGTATTGCGTTGCAGATGGCTAGGCCAGAGGTACGTGCTGCAGAGGCATGCCGAGTGCATGCGCTTGCAGGAGGGGCACGTGTCAGAGATAAGTACGTGCTGGTAGAGATGCGGCTGCGCAGCAGAGCGCGCGTCAGGTGAGCGTACGTACAGAGATAGCATAAACAGGCGGCATGCGGCTTGCAGATGCACACGCTGCAGATGCACGTGCCTGCAGGATAAGTACGTGCCTGGCAGATAGGCCGCGCCGGTAAGATAATGCGCTTGCAGAGTACGTGCTGCAGATACGCACAGAGGCATGCGGTTGGTAGATAATGCGTTGCAGATAAGCATGTGGCAGAGGCAATGCGTGTTGCAGAGGCATGTGCTGGTAGAAGCACGATTGCAGAGGCATGTGTCAGAGGCATGTGTTGCAGAGGCATGCGTTGCAGAGGCATGTGGTTGTAGAGGCATGCGTTGCAGATAGTGCGCAAGCAGATGTACGTGCTGGCAGAGGCATGTGTTGCAGAAGCATGTGTCAGGAGTAGCAGGTTGCAGAGGCGGCTGCAGAGGTAGCTACGTGCTGTAGATAGTACGTGTCAGGAAGCAGTACGTGTTGCAGATAGGGTTGCAGAGGCATGCGTTGCAGAGGCATGCGTTGCAGAGGCATGTGTCATAGAGTGCGCCGTGTTGCAGGAGGTGCGTGTCAGGATACGCGTTGCAGATGCAGGCAACAGCAGAGGCGGGCATGCAGCAGAGGTGCAGTACAGAGGCACAAAATAGAGGCATGTGTCAGGTAGGCTACGTGCTGTGGTGAGGCATGTGCTGTAGAGGCATGTGCTGGTAGCATGTGCTGGGAGTGGGCATGTGTCAGAGGCATGTACAGAGGCATGTGCCAGAGAAGCATGTGGGAGAGGCATGGTGCTGGTAGAGGTACAGGTTGCAGGGCATGTGTCATGCAGAGGCATGTCAGGTGCTGTCTAGTTGTGAGAAGCATGTGCTGCAGAGGCTGTACTTGAGGAGGCACAGGTTGTAGAGGCATGTGCTGGGTAGAAGCACATGCTGTAGAGACATGTGTTGTAAAGGCTTGTGCTGCAGAAGCATGTGCTGTAGAGGCATGTGTTGTAAAGGTATGTGTTGGTGGGTGAAGCATGTGTTGTAGAGGCATGTGTTGTAGAGGTGTTTTAGGAGGCATTGTAAAAGGCTCAGGCTGGAGAGGCATGTGTTGCAGAGATATGCATGGTAGAAGCTTACGCCAGTAGAGGCATGCGTCAGGCTGGCTCAGGCTTGCAGGCTTACGTGCTGGCAGAGGCATGTCTTAGAGGCATGTGTCAGTAGTGCATGTGCTTGCAGGAAGCATGTGTCAGAGGCATGTGCTGTAGATGGCTCAGGGGCTGGTAGCTGGCGTGTTGTAGAGGCATGTGCCAGGTGTTGGCTCAGGCAGAAGCGCATGTGCTGGTAGAGGCATGTGTTGTAGAGGCATGTGGTATAGAGGCTCAGTCTGTTGAGGCATGTGCTGTAGAGGCATGTGCTGCAGAGGCATGTGTCAGAGGCATGTGCTGTAGAGGCATGTGCTTGCAGAGGCAGTGGCTGGGTAGAGGCATGTGCTTGCAGAGGCATGTGCTGGTAGAGGCATGTGTTGCAGAGGCATGTGCCAGAGATATGCTGTAGAGGCATGTGCTGTAGCTTACGTGGCTGTAGAGGCATGTGCTGGTAAAGGCTCAGGGCCAGAGAAGCATGTGTTGCAGAGGCATGTGTTGGTGTAGGCATGTGCTGCAGAAGCTTGCGTGCTGTAGAGGCATGCTCTAGGAGGCATGCGTCAGGTGCTGGGTCTTTGTGCCGTAGCCGTGCTGGGCAGAGGCATGTGCTGTAGAGGCATGTACAGAGGCATGTGCTGGTAGAGGCATGTGTGCTGGGAGAGGTATGTGCTCAGAGGGGCATGTGCTGTGCTGGCTCAGGCTGTAGAGTGCCGTGGCTGTAGAGGCATGTGCTGGTAAAGCCTTGTGTTGCAGAAGCATGTGTCAGAGGCATGTGTCAGGGCATGTGCTGCAAAGGCTCAGGCCAGAAGCATGTGCTGTAGAGGTGTTGTAGAGGCATGTATGTAGAGGCATGGTTGTCAGGATGTAGAAGCATGTGTTGCAGAGGCATGTGTTTACAGAGGCATGGGTTGTAAAGGCTCAGTGTAGAAGCATGTTGCAGAGGCATGTGCTGTAGAGGCATGTGTTCTAGGAGGCACAAAAATAAAGCCCAGCCAGAAGCTAAGGCATTGCAGAGGCATGTGTGTTGCAGAGGCATGTACCAGAGGCATGTGCTGCAGAGGCATGTGCTGCAGAGGCATGTGCTGCAGATAAGCATGCCAGCTACGTGCTGCAGAGGCATGTGTCAGGTAAAGGCCTGGTGCTGGTAGAAGCTATGTGCTGGAGAGGCATGCTCAGAGTGCATGGTACATAGAGGCTCAGGGAGAGGCATGTGTGCTGTAGAGGCATGTGCTAAAGGCTTCAGGCTGTAGAAGCATGTGCTGTAGAGGCATGTGTGCTGTCCAGGCAGAGGCATGGTAGAGGCATGTGTTGGTAGAGGTTTCAGTTGCAGAGGTGTGTTGTAGAGGCATGTGTTGCAGAGGCATGTGTTGGTAAGGAGATATGTGCAGAGGCATGTGCTGTAGGAGGTGCATGTGTCGTAGGAGGAAGGTGTTGTAGAGGCATGTGTTGTAGAGGCATGTGTTGTAGAGGCATGATTTTAGGAGGCATGTGCTGCAGATGCAGGTTGCAGAGGCATGTGCTGGTAAAAGGTCTGTGCTGGTGAACATGTATGTAGAGGCATGTGTCTTAGGAGGCATGTGCTGTAGAGGCATGTGCTGTAGAGGCATGTGTTGCAGAGATATGCTGTAGAGGCATGTGTGTAGAGGCATGTGTTGTAGAGGTTTGTGCTGTAGAGGCATGTGCAGAGGCATGTGTGCTGGGTACATGTGCTGTAGAGGCATGTGTCTGTAGAGGCATGTGTTGTAGAGGCAAGGTAAAAGGTTTGTGTTGTAGAAGTATGTGTTGCAGAGGTATGTGTTGTAGAGGCAGCAGGTTGTGTTGTAGAGGCATGTGTTGTAGAGGTATGTGTAGCAGAGAGGCATGTGTTGTAGAGGCATGTGTTGTAGAGGTATGTGTTGTAGAGGTATGTGTTGTAGAGTATGTGTTGTAGAGGTATGTGTTGTAGAGGTATGTATTGTAGAGGCATGTTGTAGAGATATGTATTTGTAGAAGTATGTGTAGAGTGTGTGTTGTAAAAGGTTTGTGTTGTAGAAGTATGTGTTGTAGAGGTTATGTGTTGTAGAGGTATGTGTTGTAGAGGTATGTGTTGAGAGGTATGTGTTGTAGAGGTATGTGTTGTAAAGGTTTGTGTGTAGAAGTCATGTGTTGTAGAGGTATGTGTTGAGGTATGTGTTGTAAGGTTTGTGTTGTAGAAGCATGTGTTGTGAGGTATGTGTTGTAGAGGATCATGTTTTAGAGATGTGTTTGTGGAGGTATGTGTTGTAAAGTATGTGTTGCAGAGGTATGTGTTGTAGAGGTATGTGTTGAGGATATGTGTTGTAGAGGTATGTGTTGTAGAGGTATGTGTTGTAGAGGTATGTGTTGTAAGGTTTGTGTTGTAGAAGTATGTGTTGTAGAGGTATGTGTTGTAGGTTTGTGTTGTAAATATGTGTTGTAGAGGTTTGTGTTGTTGAGGTATGTGTTGTAGAGGTATGTGTTGTAAAGGTTTGTGTTGTAGAAGTATGTGTTGTAGAGGTATGTGTTGTAAAGGTTTGTGTTGTTGAGGTACGTGTTGTAGAGGTATGTGTTGTAAAGGTTTGTGTTGTAGAAGTATGTGTTGTAGAGGTATGTGTTGTAGAGATATGTGTTGTAGAGATATGTGTTGTAGAGGTATGTGTTGTAGAAGTATGTGTTGTAGAGGTATGTGTTTTAGAGGTATGTGTTGTAGAGGTATGTGTTGTAGAGGTATGTGTTGTAGAGGTATGTATTTTAGAGGTATGTGTTGTAAAGGTTTGTGTTGTAGGAAATGTAATGTTTGTAAGGTTTGTGTTAAGAAGTATATGTTGTAGAGGTATGTTTTAAATTATGTGTTGTAGGGTATAATTTATGCAAGGTATATGTTGTAGAATAACATGTGTTGTAGAAAGTATGTGTTGTAGAGGTATGTGTTATAAAGGTTTGTGTTGTAAAGTATGTTGTAGAGGTATGTGTTTAGAATTATGTGTTGTAAAGGTTTGTGTGTATTTAATAGAAGTATGTGTTGTAAGAGGTATGTGTATAAGGTTTGTGTGTAGAAGTATGTGTTGTAGGTATGTGTTGTAAGGTTTATTATTGTAGAAGTATGTATTTATGAAATTATGTGTTTAGGTATGTGTTATAGAGGTTTGTGTTGTTGAATTATCTGTTGTGAGGTATGTGTTGTAGAAATTATGTGTTGTAGAGGTATGTGTTGTTGAGGTATGTGTTGTAGGAGTATGTGTTTGTAGAGGTGTATGTGTTGTAGGGTATGTGTGTAGGTATGTGTGTGGGGGCTATGTGTTGTAGAGATATGTGTTGTAGAGGTATGTGTAGAAGTGTCTGTGTTGTAGGGGTAGGTGTTGTAAGGTTTGTGTTGTAGAAGTATGTGTTGTAGAGGTATGTGTTGTAGAAGTATGAGTTGTAGAGGTATGTGTTGTAGAGGTATGTGTTGTAGAAGTATGTGTTGTAGAGGTATGTGTTGTAAAGGTATGTGTTGTAGAGGTATGTGTTGTAGAAGTATGAGTTGTAGAGGTATGTGTTGTAGAGGTATGTGTTGTACAAGTATGTGTTGTAGAGGTATGTGTTGTAAAGGTTTGTGTTGTAGAAGTATGTGTTGTAGAGGTATGTGTTTTAGAGGTATGTGTTGTAAAGGTTTGTGTTGTAGAAGTATGTGTTGTAGAGATATGTGTTGTAAAGGTTTGTGTTGTAGAAGTATGTGTTGTAGAGGTATGTGTTGTAGAGGTATGCCCACACTGATCAATCCAGTTTACACCCAACCCCTGTCCCTCATATATCCATCTAACCTATATATGAAGCTATCCAGCGTATTCAAGTCAATAATATTTGGTAACTTGTTTGACTCATCCACTACTTTGTTTCCAAACCAATGTTTACATATCTCGTTCCTAAATCTAAATTTGTCTAATTTAAAACCATTGCTACGAGTTCGCTCCTGGTTGGATAGTTCGAGTACCTTTGTTATATCACCTTTGTTTAGCCCTGACTTCCATTTATACTGTACACCTCGGTCACATCGCCTCTCACTGTACGACTCTGGAGGGAGTGCAAATTAAGATACCTTAACCTGCCTCTGTATTCAAGGTTCATAATGCCCGGGATTAGTCTTGTCATTCTCCTTTGAATTTTTTCCAGGGATTCTATATCCATTCTGTAGTATGGTGACCAGAACTGAGCTGCGTAATCCAAGTGAGGTGTCACAAGCCAAGATATAGATTTCGGATAACCTCTCTAGTCTTGTTAATAATACTCCATTGTATGAACACAAGTATTTTGTTAATCATGTTTCGAGCAAATACACATTGTTGACTTGGTTTAAGATTCTAACTTATCATTACCCCTAAATCTTTTTCACAGTCTGATTTCTCTATAACAACGTTGTTCATCTGATATCTGGTTTCGCTGTTTACACCCCTGAGAGTTAGTACCTTACATTTGTCCACATTAAATTTCATCTGCCAGTTTTCAGAACATTCAAAAAAATTTTTTAGGTCTACGCCTATATCTGTGTCGTTTATGTATATAATAAATAATAATGGTCCAAGTACTGACCCTTGGGGTACTCCACTAGTGACGCTGTTTCTTGTCCTGTGAACACTCCTTATTCCATTTTAGATTATCTCTTGCAGTGCCATGATCCTCCACTTTTAGTATTAGTCTTTCGTGGGGGACTCTGTCCTAGGCTTTGCTAAAGTCAGATGTACTACATCATAATTGTGCTCGCCATTCACTGATTCGAAAACAGCTGAAAAGAATATTAATAGATTAGTCGGACACGAACGCTCACTTGTTAAGCCACGTTGGGAATCATTGATCAACTTGTACTTCCCCAGGTGATTTCGAACAGAGTTTGAAATCATTGCTTCCAGCAATTTGCCTACAATTGATGTTAAACTGATTGGACGGTAGTTAGAGGATAGTGATCTATCTCACTTCTTGAAAATCGGTATCACATTCGCTATCCTCCAGGATTCTGGTACTACACCAATTTTTAATGACATGTTAAACAAATTTGCTAATGGCATACTAAGCTCATCCTTACATTCCTTTAAAACTCTGGCAAATATCTCCTCGGGACATAGTGACTTTGACTTATTAGGTTTTAACTTGTCTATTTGCTTACTGACAACGTTACAACTCACTATATTAGTTGGTGCCTCGGGTATCATGTTTAAATTTTCGATGGTGAAAACTGTTGAAAAATATCTGTTCAGATTATTGCTGTTCTCCGTCGATAGCCATTAGCTCACCGGTAACTGACTGTATTGGTCCAATTTTGTGTTGTATTTTAGATTGATGCAATTGAAAGAATCCCTTGGGGTTTGACTTCGTCTCCCTTGCTACCTTCAGTTCATTATTCCTCTTTGCTTTTCTTATCTTGGTCTTAACCCTACCGGCCAATATCTTATAATAATCTCGGAGGTAAAATTCACCACGATTTATTCTCTTGCCTATAGCCTTCCTTTATCCAATAACATTCTTTAAATAATTATTTATCCATTTGGGGTCATTGTTATTTGATCTGAGTTTTGTGCATTAATTAACTCATTATTTAAGTTGTTGTGGAATTCGTCAACTCATATCTCGTGATCAGTGTTCATGTTCTGGGTAATAAGTTCAATATACAGGAGCGAACACAAACACCTGTATAGATTTTGTAGGTTCTATTTACTGGATAAGAGATATGTACACAAGGGGAGTACCGCTCCTCAACCTGTCTGCTTGTCATGGCTCTATAGACGACGTATGGCAAGTGATACATTAGCAGCTTCCATACGTCGCCAGGCACATTAATTAAGCATGTGGGACATTGATAAATACATTGCCACACGCTACTAGCTAGGCTAAATAAATAATACATAAATGGAGCACATACATAATATACATAGCATAATATAAATACAGCATACAGAATATACATACACCTCCCTCCCCCCTATACGCTCATAGCAAAGTCTTGAGCGGACCTTTTCTTTTGGATCCGTTCTGAGCGTCGAGGGACTAGATCACTGGGAAGGGTATGGGACTCAACACTGGTGGCGGGGTCAGCAGAAGGCATTGTTACGGGGCGGAGAAAACGGCGGTTCCTCCACCACACACGACCACTGGGTAACCGCACCTGGTAGTCCCGTGACCTACCGAGACCCATGACTACGCCTACTTTGTCCCAACGTAGGGAGGTCGGGTCCTGAACACGGACTTGGGTGCCGACACTCAACCTGGGGAGAGAACGGGCGTGGTCGTTGTAGCGGGCGACGACGTCCTGAACACGTTCGGCGGCTCGGCGATCACAATCCTCTGTCTTGGCCTGCCACTCCTTGGAGAAGGATTGAGGGTGAGCAGGGACACAAGAACGAAGGGGGCGTCCATACAAAACCTGGGCAGGGGAGCGTCCGGTGTAGTTAGGTGTGTTGCGGAGTTCAAGAAGACCCCGGTCGAAGGCCTCGCAGTCAATGTTCCCAGAAGGGGCCACCTTAAGGATGAGGTGCTTCAAGGATTTGACAGCAGCCTCAGCGTGGCCGTTGGACTGCGGGTAATGGGGCGATGACAACACATGCCGGACTCCCCATCGGTCGAGGAACACAGCAAAGTCCCGGCTTGTGAACTGAGGCCCTCCGTCGGTTCGCAGGCGTACAGGAACGCCCACGTCACGGAAGTAGTGGCGGAACTTGCTGATGGTGGCGGCAGACGTCGTGTCATTACCGCACTTGATGACAACCGGCCAACCAGAGAGACGGTCGATGATAACAAGGAAGGACTTTCCTGACACAGAGAAAAAGTCGGCTGACACAGACTCAAAGGGGCGGGTGGGGTTGTCGTCACTCATGAAGGGTTCCTGCTGCTGGCTGGGTTGTAATACTTGGCAGGGCTCACACGCACGGACAACATTGGAGATGTCGGAGTTGATGCCGGGCCAGAACACAGTCTGTCGTGCACGTCGTTTGGTGGCTTCAGCTCCACGGTGACTGTCGTGAAGGCGAGCCAAGACGTGGGGACGTGATGCAGCAGGGACAACTACACGTGCTCCGTACAGAACAAGGTCTCCGTCGCAGTAGAGTTCATTGCCGAGTTTCCAATACGGGAGCAGGGTGTTGTGAAGATCGTAGCGGTTGCTAGGAAATCCATTCCTCACACACTCGACAAGTCGGACGTAGGAAGGGTCATCTCGGGCCGCTGTTCGAAGGTCCTCCATTGCCTTGTCGTCATCTGGTGACAGGTCCGAACGAAGGGATTGGACGGCATGGAGAGTGACCACAGTCCTGACGGAAAGAGCGAGGTCGGCGTCGAGCACATGGTCTTCTGGAGTAGGGCGGCTGACAGGAGAGCGGGATAAGGCATCAGGGATGCAGAGCTCCTTACCAGCACGCCACACTGCTGTGAAGATGTACGCCGAGAGCTTCTCTTTCAGACGCTGGAGGCGAGGGTTCTCAACGGCGTCTAGCGTGTAGTGGTTGAGGATCGGGACAAGCGGGCGATGGTCGGTCACTAGGTGAAAGTGTTGCAGGCCTATGAGGTAAAACCTGCACTTGGACATCGCCCAAACCACAGCCAACAGCTCCAACTCAATAGTGGCGTAGCGCGTCTCAGTGTCAGAGAGGAAACGCGAGCCACACTGGACGAGCCGGAACTGCCCTCCACCATGATCCTGCAGTAGGGCGTATCCCACGCCATACAAGCGTGAGGCATCTGTCTGCAGAACTGTGGGCAAGGCTGGGTCAAACGTGGCGGGGACAGGTGGACGAGACAGGGCCTGTTTCACTTGCTGGAAGGCCTTGTCGTGGTCGGGGGTCCACAGGAATGTCCTCTTGGGGCTCATCAGGTGGCGAAGTGGTTGAGCAGCTGTGGAGATGTCCGACGAAAACTCTGCTAACTGGTTGACGAGACCGATGAAGGACCTCAAGTCGGTGAGGTTAGCAGGGGTGGGAAAATCCGTGATGGCGCGGACCTTTTCCGGGTCAGCTGTGATACCATTCCCTGAGAGGGTGTACCCACAAAAGTCAACTGAAGAGCTGGCCAGAACAACCTTTTCGGCATTTAGGGTAATGCAGTGCTTCCGGCACCTGTTGAGTACCTCGTAGATACGGCAGAGGTGATCCATATAATCCTCGTCGTACACGAGTATGTCGTCGACCACTTTCACGCAGTTTGCCAGACCTTGTAGAGCCATATCACCTCGAAGACAGAAAGCGTCTCCTGTAGCGGCGAATCCCATGGGGCCACGGCAGTAACTGTAACGTCCATGCTGGGTGATGAAAGTTGTGAGTGGTCGGTCTTCTTCGGCAAGCTCTATCTGCCAGTATCCACACAAGGCGTCCATCGTCGTGAAGAAGCGCGCCTTCAGGTTCACACTGCGTAAAGCTGCAAAGGGTGTGGGAGAAGGGTGCGCAGGACGAGACACCTGGCTGTTGAGCTTGGAGAGGTCAGTGGTGATCCGAACACCACCTTTAGGTTTTGCGACGACAACCATAGGGTGACACCATGGAGACGGGTCCTCGCCGGTTGGTGCAATAATTTCTTGGGCGACCATGGAGTCCAGCTCGTTTTTGACCGCCTCGCGGAAGGCCAGGGGAACCAGTCGAGGGGTGTAAATAGCAAAGGGCTTCGCGTCGTCCCTCAGGTGGATCCTCATGGGGGGACCTGCCATCTTCTTGAGAGGCTTGGATTCCAGAGCGGACTTGGTCACCAGAACGTCGCTGAATTCCTTCAGGAAGTACTTCCGAGCATCCGAAGGAGAGGTGTCACTGGCAAGAGGCAGGGGTAGGGCGGCAGCAGGGTCGTTGCTGCTCCCTTTTTGCACCCTGTTGGCGTGTTTTACCTCAAGAATAGGTTTGGGGAAGTCCTGGGAGATGATGGCCAACTCTTGACAATGTCTGTAGGACAGCAAAGGAGTCGGGACACCGTTATGCACATCAATCCAGGCTTGACACGACCTGTTGCCAAAGGTGACTTGTGCTTGGAGTGAACCCAGGGCCGGGGTCATCTGTGAACCATCTGCCATAAAGCGGAGATCCTTGGGGGGCGGTCCTAGATCACTTGGAGAGGGCCCCAAGCATTGCAAATGCTGGGGACCAATGACTGTAGCATCAGCGCCGGTGTCGGGCAACATCTGAAGACGGGATGACACACTGCGGTAGGTCACAATGACACTGATGTACTGGGGGACTTTGGTCCTGGGACGCAGGGGGGAGCACACATTCCTAATATGGCTCGAGCGTTGTCCAGGGTCGTCATGCTTCTGATTGGAAGACTGTGGGCGGCCCTCTCTGGTGGAAGGGAGCTGAAGCTTCCGCCGACGCTGTCCCTTGGGTTTGTTGGAAGGGCAACACTTGTCATAGTGGCCCAGACGACCGCACACATTGCACTGGACGCGTTTGGCTGGGCACCGTACTGTGAGTGACCAGTGGCCCTTACGGTCACAACTGTTGCATGTAGACTGAGCAGCTGGACACACCTGTGTTCCGTGCTGCTTACCACAGTTGTTACAAAATGAACCGGGCGTGGACGTGGTGGGCGAAGGCGTAGGAGCAGACTTCTTGTCCTTCTTGTACCGGGACACAGCGCGTATAGCTGTAGGGGGAGCTCGGATGGCAGAGGTGGCACACCTGGCAGCCTCATAGGAGCGACATATCGTCAACACATCCTTGAGAGAAGAGGAAGAGTCGAGGGAGGTGAGGCGTTGGACAAGTTCCTCGTCCTTAACACCCATCAGGATCACCTGCTTCAACTGGGTCTCCTCGCACTGCTGGTGGTGGCCTAGACATATATCTACCTCTTCCGAGGCTCTCTTAAGACGTACATAAAAGGCGTCAAAAGTCTCACCCTCCATCTGTCTGCAGCTAAACAATTCCCTCCTGCTCAGAGCTTCATTCTGCTGTCCTTTGATGTGCCGTTGTAGAATGTCCAGTACCTCCTCTACAGACAGCGAAGAGGTCGGAGGTACCTGCAACGTATGTTCTAAGACACGCTGAATTTCCAAGGACAGGCACATACGCAGCTGGATGAGTTGTTTAGGCTGTGACAAACTCTGGAGATCCACCATTGTAGCATAATCAGCCCACCGTCGCCGCCATTCACGAAAAGTCTGGAAATTCACATCAGGCTTCAAGATGGGCGGTGTTTGAGCTGCTGCTTTAGGTGGGGCTGGGGGGCGTGAAGGAAGCATGGATGAGGTATCTGAACCATTCAGTACCGAGGCAGTGTTAGAGCCAGGGGCTTGGTTAACAGTGAGGCGAGATATCAAAGCTTCAAACCGTGCACTGTCTTCCAATCTCCGTTGGTGGTCTCTCTCTGCCTTTGCTTGCCTTCTGTGTTCATCCGCCACACGTCTGTTAGCTTCATCCTCGCGCCTTTCATCTCTCATAAACTTCATTAAAGCAATTATCTCTGGAGACAACGCTGAATATGGAGGTGAAGGGCTGCGCGATGTTGTGGGAGCTGGAGCGTCATGGTCAGCCTGGTCATCCATCTCTGCGGGGCTATCATCCGACTGACTCATCCGGGCGCTGGGTCCACGGCTACGTAAGGCATGAGACATAACTACTTCATCTGTGTACTGTGTCTTAATCAGTGTTGACCGGTCAGCCCGTCGTATCAACAAGATCTCAGACAAAAAATTAATTAAATACACAGATAAGTAGATTATATATATAAAATATATATAAGGAAGCCGCCAATGTCAGTGTGTTAGTACATGTATGTGTGTGTGCCAGGCGGGTGAGAGCGTCTCGCCTCGAGCTGTAAGGGGGATGGAGACGACACTGTGAGGGGGGGTGGAGACGACGACTAGCGGCAGTTACCCTCCAGGCTTCGCGAGGGGAGGTGTACTGAAGTCTACTCCTTACAAATGCCCAGAACATGCCGTGTACCTTGGGAATCCTTTAGAACAAGGTCACACATGTATGGCACGAAACACACAATGCACTAAACACTTCACAGAAAATCACTGTCACTGACACTGCTCAAAGTTGCTAAATTCTTCGAGGAGGGGTGGCGGGCGGCGGTTGGTACAGGGCAAGGGGTCCATAAGCCGGTTTTCCACAAACTTTGCACTGTCACTCGTAATTATCCAGTAAAACCGGTTCACTGCGCCATGTTCGTGTTCTGGGTAATAAGTTCAATATACAGGAGCGAACACAAACACCTGTATAATGTATGTAGGTTCTATTTACTGGATAAGAGATATGTACACAAGAGGAGTAGCGCTCTTCAACCTGTCCGCTGGTCAACTGCTCTATAGACGACGTATGGCAAGTGATACATTAGCAGCTTCCATACGTCGCCAGGCACATTAATTAAGCATGTGGGACATTGATAAATACATTGCCACACGCTACTAGCTAGGCTAAATAAATAATACATAAATGGAGCACATACATAATATACATAGCATAATATAAATACAGCATACAGAATATACATACAATCAGGTCATCCTTAACCGTCATATTTTGTGAGGTAATCTTTGTCAGGTCTCCAGGTAAATTGAGGCTGCCTTTTCAAACTATCAAAGTTTGCCCTTCTTAAATCTGGGACTTTCTTGGAATTTTCCTTGTGATTGACATTAATAATGAGGTTTTCTCTGTTTGACAGAACTAAACCGAGTGTATCATTGCCCCGGTTGGGCTCCGCTATATGTTGACTGAGGAAACAGTCCTGAACTGTCTCAAGAAAATTCTCTGATTCTGAGTTAACCGTAAGGTCGGTTCAGTCTATAGGACGAAAGTTAAAGTCGCCTATTATACAGACTTTGCTATGCCCGGATGCCCTACGCAATCCATCTCAAATAAGTCGCTCATTAACTCTCTCCACATTATGAGGTCTATATATTACTCCTATGATTGATTTTTCCCTACCGTCGGTTAGTTCTATCCAAATTGTTTCTGTATTCAATTCTTATTTATTTCACACTTCAGATTATCCCTGACATAGATTGCTACCCTGCCTCCTTTCCTAATCTGCCTATCGGTGTGGAATAATTTGTAGCCTAAGGTTCAGTATGATCTCACTTAATGTAAGAGAACATCTGCACCGAATAAATATAATTTCATATACAAACAGCTTTAGCTGAAGGAGGATATACCTATCAATTAATATATTTAGGAAAAAAACGAGATTGCTTTGAGAATAATAATTTTCACCTGTGTCAGTTAGTCTCTCCATAATATATTTAACAAGTGGAAAGATACAAGAACCTTAAGGATCTTATCACCCGTAAGGGTCCAAGACACTCAGGTAAGAAGTCAGAATAAGGTCCTCAATACCTAGTTAAAAATAATCATGCAGCACATTACACCAGCTTCAGTAAACTCTTACTTATACAGTGGTTAAAGAGGGGACTCTTTTTGAACTGACTAAGAGAGTTGTGGTGCTCGCCTACCTCAACACAACTTGCCATACTTGGAAAGAAAGATAACAGCATTAAAGAGATAACAACATAAAGAAAATATAACAAAATTATGAAGAAAAAACATCATTAAGAAGAAGGTAACTGCATTAAACAAGGAAGACAACAGCATAAAACTAGAAAGATAAGAGCATTATGAAGGAAAAATAACAGTATTAAGAAATATACATAGCTGCATTAAGAAATATATATATATATATATATATATATATATATATATATATATATATATATATATATATATATATATATATATATATATATATATATATATATATATATATATATATATATATATATAATCGTATTACGAAAAAAACGATAAGAAAGAAAGGTGGCAGCATTAAGCAAGAAAAATAACTGCATTAAATAAGAAAGATACCATCATTAATAAAGAAATAATAACTTTATTGAGTAGAAAGCTAAGAGCATTAAGAAAGACATATAACAGCACAGAGATAAAACAACACTGACAAATATCCATAAACTGTTTTTTATCCAGACTGAATATCAGAAGTTTATAGTCCATTATGAAACAGAAAGTGACAGTGTTGACAGGTGTAGCTCCAGGTAGTACAAGACTCCTGAGCAGGTTCTGTGTGTTAGCGGTGACCCAGGCGTGTTAATTATACTTGTAGATGTCATGAAAACACGACACATAAAGCTTGGAAAAAATAAATAAAATTCTTCGAGTCAATTTTGCTTCGCCAACACTAATTAAGTTAGTTTGTTGTTTTTTTTTTCGAATTTTCGGTGTGTATTAGATACAGACAGCCAGAACACACCCACACACACACACACACACACACACACACACACACAATCCAAATTAGAGAGGGAGAAACATCCCGACTATTGCCCATTAAACACCGCCTTGGTGTAGAATGTAGATGATGGCACTAATTCGACTATGAATGTCATCCGGTGCAGTCTCAAGCAAGACTTTATATAGGATTTTCTAGACCCGTTAAATTAGTTTTCTCTTGGTCCAGGCGAACTACAGAAATCGACCCATCAACCGCAGCAAGTTGTGAATGTTATACATAAAAGTCGGTCTTATATGGAGTTGGCCAGACAAATATCTCCATCGTTAATTGCTTTAGAGACAAGACACTCGTCGCTGTATCACTGTAAATTCCTTTCTTCCTTTATCTCAGAGTAAAATAAGATAATTGTGAGACCCTTATTTTATTATTTTAATGTTCGTAGTCTTAATATTGATGAATGTAGCAGACATAACATTCATCATAACGCACAAAACGCATCTATTCTCACGCAAACATCACTATTGTGTTACTGTTATATGTTTGGTAATAGCTAGGTTTCAAACTAAAAATCACAGTTTTGTGTTTATGACCTAGAAAATAATAAATACATCAACAAATCATCACAAGGTCGACCTGACAGTACTACATCAGTCTCATATCTTGAGCCACAGTACAGGACTCCCCTCCCCCCGACTCTTCCTGGCCCTCACTAACTCTCAGCGTCGTATACTTATAACCATATTACAAAGAATCCACATATGATCAATCCACCTTCAAGAAAGAACTAAAAAAATGTCTTCCTCAATAATAAAATATAAATAATAAATAAATAAATAAAAGGACATGTACCCCAGAAAACACGAATCACTACTTAATGGGAAGTTAATGGTACAACTACACTCACACTTAAATGTCTATTCCGAAATTCATGTTCCAATTAAAAGCTGGATGTCTTCAATAAGCAGAGTTGATAAAAGCTAATACGTGAACTAATAAGAGTCCGCTAGATGGGTACACAATACCTATAGTAGTAACTTGCACCGCCCCCTCCCCCCAGGAGGAGAATAAAGAACCATGATAAAGACGCACGACGCAAAGCTTATTAGAGTCCCACAGTATCAGAGTATCAAACCCTGAACATTGATGTTTATAACAACTTATTATATACAATGAATTTGTTGTCTGATTTATATAATTAACATTATTTAAAGAAAGGTACCAGCTAAGGCAAAGTGTTAGACGTAATACTAAGAGGTAAAGTATGAAGCCAGCAACTCCAGGCAGTAACAGCAACAATAAATCTTTCATATATATGACACCCGCTCCGCCAGACATAATTCAGTTAATTACCCACCGGGAAGGATAACAAAAAGGAACAAGACGAACACGCTCAATAAATATGAAGAGAAACGGAGCTGCTCCAGTTAGAGCCACTTATCTCAGCGTAAATCTTGTGTGATGAACTTTATGGGAGGTTAATGAAACTGTGTGTGGGGGACTGGCCAGTGTTGGTCCGCTCACCCGGCCTCTTGTTGAACACTGTGTGTGTGTGTGTGTGTGTGTACAGCAGTAAGCGGGGTGAATCAAGGAAAACATGCACAACAAGAAAGAAAGGAAATAATGAGATAAGTATTACACAAAACGAGATACGAACAAGAAAAATATAAACAACAGACAAATGTTGAGACGTAAAGTAAGAACACACCTCACACTTGTTCATTTTCTCTCAGTTCTTAAGGCTGTAATCTACCTTCAACAGTCCTGCAAATTCATACCAGAATTATCGTCTACCATAACAAATGGTTCTAAGAATCGTGAGTTAAGGCGCAACGCAGCCTATAGGAAGACGCATTTTGCAGTGCGTGTAGTATTTTGTTTGGTGCCTGTTGTTTTGTTAAAATGTTTGTACTGAGGAGTTTCATGGGAAATCACAATTAGTCAGGTAACATTCTTAAAAATTTAGTCCCTCTGTGTCTGAATTATTCTCTTAGGCAAAAATATTTTTTCAACTGTAATTGGTCAAAAAAAAGGAGACAGTATATAAATTACTTGCAATCACTTGGCAGTAGAGGAGTCTATGATACAATATTAACAGTTATAATTAAGGTTACTTTGAGTGTTATACTTTTCAAGTATCATAAAAACTGCGTAAATCTGGCCAGGAGAAAGTGCTTCAACTCTACCAGTTCATGTGAGGCAATGGAAATCACTTCGCATGAGGCATAAAAACTTTCAGTAACACCTTCCTCAGACTCTTCTCACAACACGGTTAAAACTAAAACAAAATAAAAGATGCTGTCAGCTCAGAACTAATACAATGATATAAGAATAAGACAACAGAGGTACACAAATTCAAACAGAATACAAATTACCTTTGAAAATTCAGTGTCTCATTCCTTAGACTGGCTTTAATAAATCACTAAGTGAAAATTTAGTAAAATATGATTTATCACCACACCATTACAATCGTCTTTCGTTGTTACATTTGGCTTTCTGTGTGTCTTTTATATCTTGGGAATGCATTGATTATAAAGTAACATGAATTTGTGATGCTGCTGTCTATAGGAATAATATCAAAGATTCTTGTTGTTATATGTAGAGAGAGTATATGTGAGTATATGTTTACATACCATGTGTATATATATATATATATATATATATCTTGATAAAATCACACGGGAAAATGGAAACAACGGAGTACCTTAGCTTTCGTCTTTATTCAAGACATCTTCAGAGGCAACATGCCTCTGAAAATGTCTTGAATAAAGACGAAAGCTAAGGTACTCCGTTGTTTCCATTTTCCCGTGTGATTTTATCAAGATTTATCTTATCCACGTTTTCATTGTGGATTTACATGAAATATATATATATATATATATATATATATATATATATATATATATATATATATATATATATATATATATATATATATATATATATATATATATATATATATATATATATATATATATATATATATATATATATATATATATATATATATATATATATATATGGTGTAAAGAAACTTGCCCATTGTTTCACTCTGCCCGGGTATCGAACCCGGAATCACTCACTTGCGAAGAGAACATACAGACCATTACACCACAGGTGAATTCGCGATATTATTTCAAGTTCGAGCTCCCAGATTGACTGGAAGTTTATAGTACAGATGTGTGGGCAACATCACGGATATATACTATCTCTCTTTATAAACACAAACACGTATATCGAGTCTCGGACACGCAAGCATATACAGTAGGGTGTGTCATACGGAGGCGAATTTTTTTTTTGGAGTTTGAAAAATCGGCCCATGGTATTAATGATGTAGTTCTATGTGCAGAATCATGTGATATCTTCAGATTTGAAAAGTTTTCATTTTTTGCTAGGTAAATTTTATCTTGAAATCTTATGAAAATTCAGTATTCCCACCCTTTTACCAACACCACTAAATAGCTTATTTAAAGTAAAGTAAATGTATCAGGTTAATTTATTAGGATGGCAATGATCCAGAATAGCAGAAACGAATGAAGATCTTGACACATTTTATTAAATTTAATATTCCTTTAGAAACAAAAATCATCAAACATAAAAACCGGTTTTACTAATTACGACCCGGTGTTGCTGCACACCATAGAGAACATGTCTTTCTTGCTTCTGTTTCTACTCATCACCTGCTGACCACCTGAGCCTCGGATGGGCCTTCCTCTCCTCTGGCTGTACACGGACTGCTGGCCCCGCTGCTGTACACAACGCTCTATACTCTGGGTGTGCGAGGGCCAGGCAGGGACATGCCTGGGGTTGTCCAGGAAAGCTCTGACTTGAACATTGGTGGGGCTGCAGGTAAGAGGGGGCTCACTGCCAGCCTGGATGTTATCCAGATCTATGAGATCAGTGAGGGTCTTGGCACCTAGATTGAATTCAGGAGTCTTCCTGACCCTGAAGGAATCGTCACCAACTGATTCGCCATGCCCAGATCCTCTCATAAGTCTCATATCCAAGATCTTTTTGACTGCCACTCTTCTCTCCTCCTCATCCTTATTGCAGAGCATTGTCTGCAGAACTGCCTCGGGATGAGCATACCAGGAAGATCTCCTCACAGTCTGGGTTCCACAATCTGAACAACCTTCCTTGGCTGACTCTCAGGAGCTAAAGCTGGAAGAGAACATGCCCCTGACCTTCGAGATCCATGACTTGACCTTGGTGTTGAACCAATTTGGCAAGTAGACACTACGATGAATTGGACAATAAGTTTCCAGGTTGTGAAGCTGTCTCTTCAGTTTATGATGAGCTTACCGAAATTCTGCAGAACCTGAGAGCTGCTGTGAGCCACCTAGAATGTGGAGACTGGACCTATCTGCAGGTAAGCAAGTCTATCAGGCATGACCCCAGTTTTGATGGCACTGCAAATCATGTAACCATAGTACTGGTCAGAACTCAGGTCGTCAATGACAGTATGTGCAAGCTCAATGAGTGGAGGGCCAACTGTGATTTTTTCAAAGCTCGGATTTATTTCTAACTCAGTGGCAGAGTCCAGCATCTTGCCAAGAGGACCAGACCATCTGTTGTTTGAAAGAGTCTTGCCATCCAGCTCCTGGATCAGATGTCTGAGTGGCAACCCGTTGGTGTGGAGGTCACAAACAATCCAGACCAGCTTCCTCCCAATCTTCCGCTCTATCCACTGTATGACCCCCCCTTGCCACCCTGTGTTCGTGTTGGTGCTGTCCCCTCCAATGGCCTGCAGGGTCTGGTCTACGTTCCTCTCTCTGAGCCAGTTCACAATGTTATCTGCCACTATCTCAGCTGGTTTCCTGATGTCATCTTTCTCTGGAGTGAAATGCCACAAATACTTCCCTCCTGGTTCACTGCAGCAGGAGTAGTGTTCCTCCTTCACCATGGCAGGGAACAACTTGTCAGAATCTCCAACTTTCATGAACACTTTAGTGTCATCCCTTCTCCCATCAAAGAACAAACAATTGATTCCATTTTCTCTTATCCCCTTATCAAACTCCTCTTCTAGGTTACTGACAAGTTTCTCCTGAGCTCTCCTTACTTTGTTATGATCTATCACCAGGTGAACATCATCAGGTGTTATCAAACCACCGTCAATCCAGGCAGCTGTTGCTATCTCTGCAGTTTCTCTGAGACCAGTGTGGTGTCGCATGCTGGCCAGAGCTATGCTCGGGATATCTTTCCTATTTCGAATCTTATGCCTTGAAGGTTTGGGATCATTATTTTCTGGGTTAGGGACAAAGTCACCATTCTCCTGGTCAGCACTCGGATCAGCCATGGGGAAGTCATTAATCTCTGAATCAGCTTGACTCCAAACATCGGCCTTTTTTACCTCACCCTGGGCCTTCTCAAGTCTCTTTTCCTCGGCAACTCTTCTCCTCTTTCTCTCTGTGGCAGCCTCCTGTCTCTTGGACTCCGGAATATCTTGGCTAGAAATCATGAGAGACCCTATACTGCCAGTCTTCTCTCTCTGTGCTTTGACAAATGCCGGTTCGATCACAGGAATCTTCAGTTCACGCTTGCAAATACAGGAGATGTGGGCTTCGGATTTACAGTCACGATCGCATCCAAACTCAGGACAGAGAACAATTGGGCACTTGCACGTAATTATGTCAAATAACTGGTCCAGTTGCTTGGCAAAGCTGTCCTTAACTGTAAGTTTTCCTCTCCCAAGAGAGATATCTCTTGCCTTTTCCCAACTGGCTAGCAGTCTCTCACTAATCTTCTTCTGACTTGTTATGACTGGAGGCTTGAACTGAGCGTTAGCCAGAGTGTACTGTGCCAAGACAGCTTTGGTCATATCACTAGCAATGTCTTTGTTTGTGTAAGTTCTTTGGTTCTTTTCACTGATTTGCCTGATTAAAACACCGTATCTCAAAGCATCTCTCAATGTAGGCAACTCCGACTTCAGGAGCTCTCTCCCAGACCCAAGATAGTGACTGAGATGGCTGGATTTTTGGTTCCTCGTCCTGACACAAGCAGCCATCGCAAAAATTATCAACTTATAAATGCATCAGAATCTGAAACAGAAAAAAATATTGTTAGTTGGGTTGTTAAAGAATGAAGTCAGAAAGCAATGTTCACTATTTAATTGTAATGCACTAATGCAGCTCTACGTTAGATTTTCGATAAATTTCACGCTAATATTTACCAAGCAAAAGGTTGCAAAATATTGAAACTGAAATTATTTTCTGTTTATATACACTAAAATCTACCAAAAAAGTGATGGGCCATTAGTTTTAGCTGATCTTCCCTCCTATGACACACCCTAATATACAGTATCTTGTGTTCATGTTAGAAGAAAAATAAATTAACAATGCAGTTACCTTAAACTGCAGAACGTTGAGTCTCGTTGAGATGAGCGTACAGTACATGAACTCTGAGCTAAAAACAGACATAAATGTCGCCATAAATCATTTCAAACAAAATTTAAACCTGGGTTGTCATGGTGAACATGAGGCCTCAGGCTGAGGGCTAAGGGCTAAGGGCTGAAGGCTGAAGGCTGAAGGCTGAAGGCTAAGAGCTGAAGGTTGAGGGCTAAGGCTTGAAGGATGAGGGTTGGCTCCAACAACGACGACCCAGGGTAGTATATACACTGGCCACTGCTCCTAAATTACTGTATATCCCCATCGGCTAAGTTAAACTCTGGTAACAGTCAATGAAGACGACAATGTACACTCTGGTTTATTGTGTTATTTGGATGCTTTTATGCGAAGAAAACAGTATATTCTATATATTACTTTCCACTGAATTCATTTCAGCTGAATTAAACATTCGACTTCTGTCAATTTCTAAACTTAAATGGTATATGTATTAATATCACTACCAATATCAATGTTATAACCGACTCATTTATGTTCAGGTCAACCTTTAAAACAAGGTTGTAGTGTACTTTCATCCTATATGATTATTTTCACTAAAATAATCATAATTTATTTTTACTTTTAAATGGTGTCTTGTATCCAAGTGTTCACTAAAAATGTGATGAACATGTGTACATCCCACGACACTGTTCACTGTTTATCAGTTTTCAGGTTAAGTGCTCGCCTGACACCCTCCGTCTAACACACACACACACACACACACACACACACACACACACACACACAGGGACGCGTGCTCATTCATATACCCAGGGTGTCACTAAAGCTTAAATAACCATATAAGCGTGGTACATTTACTAAGACATCTACTTTGGTCTTCACGTAAGCAAGTGACGCAGCAGGAACGAAATCCATAATCAGCCTGGGTGAGCAGAGGTACTGACTGTACTGTACTGTACATTCTTACTGTGACTATTCTAGTTCAAGAGTCCGTGTTCGTGTGTGTGGTAGTAAGTTCAACTGCAGTAGATGTGATGGATTGGTTTGTCCTAAACGTTAATCTATCAAGGCTAGGTAGAGTTCTCTATTAACATTCATGAGTTTTCATAAATCCCTCTGGCCTATAAAGCAGAATGATCGATAAATGAACTAATGGTAACAACTTGTGTAATCAATTATTTCACGAAATGACTGGACAAAATAACCAATTAGTTTTTAATTTTAGTTTAATTCAGTCAGGTCTTGACACTGAGGGTGGTATCACTTCTCACTGCCACGCAGCACAGAGGTTCATACACAAAGAAATACATCATATTCATTAACAGTATATATAGGTCAGATTCATGTGGGTTGATGTCACTGTTCACTGCCATGCAGGACAGAGGTTCGTACACAAAGAAATACATCATATTCATTAGCAGTATATTTAGGTCAGAGTCATGTAGTGATGTCACTGTTCACTGCCATGCAAGACAATGGTTCATATACATTGGACGTCATATTCTAATTGAAGACTAATCAGTGTGGGCTAGCAAATTTTGGATAAACAGCAATTAGTGAATTTAACATTTCACTCGAGTTAGGTTGGGTTAAGCTATTTTGGGTAGGTTAAGTTGGTTAGATTAGAATGATTGGGTTAAGACGTAACCTAACTTAATCTAACTAACGTAACCTAACCTGAGTGAAACATTTATTTCACTATTTGACTATTTTTTACAGCTATTTCGTAAAATATCTGATTACACAACTTGACTGTTACATATCACGCTAAATAGAGATAATTGTGCGGAAGGCTTTCTAACTCAATTGATGTGTTTGTTAAATCTGGATTTGTTTTTGCTTTTCATTATTACGACTTAATGGATATTATTTAATAACTGTTTTGATTTGCTGATTCATTAACTTCTTCATTTACTAACCTGACACAACCAAAGTTTACCTAAACGAGATTAAGTTGAGTTCTTTTAGTAATGGTGCTATGTATTTACAACGCGTCTTAAAAACATCTATATAACCATTCCTATATACAAAGTATTATAAATCTTCGAAAATAAAATCAGATAAATTATCAGTTTCATCGGATTGAGCGTGACATCTACAGTATATATAAACACACACACACACACACATGATTATGTGCGCATACTATGCAACATCCTGCGTAGTGCCATATACAAAATGTACCTCTTGTGAACCCACCTTCCACACTTACTAATTTAATTATTACTGAGTTGAGTTGCTGCCAACACCTTTCTTATAAACAGAACTTGACAATTTTCCACTTTCAACCAAGGGTCCTACACACACGTCATTAATCATTACTTTTGTTTTTACCACAAAAACTCTCATACCTTTTGATTCAGTTTCATCCTTCCATGTCCTAAGTTTCTGCACTGTTTCTTCAATTCTATCTACTATCAGCAATATGTCGTCAGCATACAAAACATTCCAGGGTAGACCATCCTAAAATTCCGTTTTTGTGCCTCTAACGTTATGAACAGAAGTGGCTCATGTCAGACAATTGACGAACCACGACTTTCATCTTAAAATCCTCCCCTTTCTCACGATTTATTCACGCAGCGGTTCTCCAGTCCTCATACAATACCATAACCCCTCAAACAAGATTATCCCTCTCTCATTGCCCACTACACGGCCACACATGGTACCCTGCTATATGCCTTCTTTAAGTCTACAAATACAAATTACAGCTTTCTCTTTCTCCATTGAGTTCTTCTTCAGTTGTCTGGCTATTATTGCTTCTGTAGTCCTATTACCAGGAATTTTAATAATGTCAGCTTCCATTTTCAAATTCTCGATCACTCTTTCCACAATTTTTTATACCTTATATATCTTAGATTTTTGCTCGAGACCTTCTGATACCACATTTTTTTTCATTATTTTTTCAGATCGTTTGGGATGGAGTTTCATCTTGCTTAAGTATGGCTTAACTTACCTAAAGACCATCATCTGGCTTCCCCATGTATAACTGCGTAAAAGAATCAGTATGGCGCCAGAAGCAACAGTTTTCTTTTACGATTGTTGTGGTTATTTTATCAATTCAGTTTGGGTTTATATGCGTATAAACCTATGTTTTGCAAATTATCTACTTCCATCTTACTTTACTTAAAGCAAGGGAGACCCAGAGAGCATGTTTATTTTTAACTGATAAAAATTAATTTAGAAAGAGAGACACGTCATAGCTCTCGGTTATTGAGGTCAAGAGTTAGTTTGGGCAGTTGTAAAGACTGCTTGATTGTATCATTTATTCAGACAATGGCTAATACGCCGGCAGGAGATAATTCACTGTGAAGAGAAAATTAAAAAAAAAAAAAACCAGCCTAAACCGTACAGCGGTGCAAATCAGAGTTATTGATATGGCAAGTAATGTGGAGAATTTGGCCAAATGAAAAAATATATATTTGTGTTCTTTCCCTTAACCGAAGAACAACATATGTTTCATCGACAGCTCAGTACTAGTGTTAGTGCGGCGGTGTAGAGCAAGATTTTACTGCTCATCTCGGAGATCTTGTTGGCCTCTGTTCACTGACAGATCAACCAAAAGGGAGTTATTTACATAGCGACTTTTGGTACAGTGCCAAAGACCTAAATATTGGAGAATTAACAGACTGAACAACCGATGAAAATCTTGTAATGATTGGTGCACACAGTGGAATGGTCCCGTTGTTTAATCAAACATCTTGGCGAACGCAAAAATAAACTTATTCTATTTCCTTGTATTTAACAGAAGAAAAATTTGCGTGGCTTACAAATTTATGAATTTTACTGTATTTTTCAATCATATTTTGATGTATTGAAAAATTGGCTAATTTACCTTGAAGAAGCTGCGAATGAAACTGATCAAACTTATGTTGAAAAGCTTATAGATATGTGATATGCAAGCTGCGAAACAAGCTGGTTACTTTCTTGAAAACTAGTGTATGGTCTGTTTAGATGACCGATAATATTAACAAGAAGTGTTACTGTAGATTAAAAGTCTACATTTTCATACTGTGGAACTGCTCTCCTATTTTCATTGACAAATATTTTGATTTTGTCTCAGCGTACTTCCTCTACTTAACAACATGACTTATGTGAAGTAAACAAGCTTCGATCTCTTTGAGTAACATCTTGAATTGGCTATGGTTTAGGGCTCACGATCTTATAATGTTTAAGATTAAAACAACAACTTCCATATATATAGGGTGTCTATAAAGTCCGTGTGCAGTTTAAAATGTTACTAACTTCAGTTCTATAGGAGATAAAAGCAATCTGTAAAATGCAGTAGAGAGGCAATTTATTAAAGTTTTAACACGAGTAAAGAAATTTAATTATTCTAATTTTTTTTTCTAAATAATCAAACCTACACTAAACGGAATAGCTGCAAACTCGTAATCCTAAGATTACAGTTGTTAAAACTTGAATAAATTGTCACTCTATAGCATTTTACAGACTTTGTATCTCCTATAGAACGGAAGTTAGCACCTCACTAGTCGGGAATCAAACCCTAGATCTCTGCATGTGAGCAGGAATTGCTACCCCCGCACCACAAGGACAACAAAAGCAATCCTCGGCTTTGTTATATTCCACACAAAGCCTATTTATCGTCCTTACTAAGCGCCGTGAACCTCCATTAGTGGCAATCACCTAGTGAGGTATTGTTTGTGTATGGAAGCCCGCGTGCTACATAGGCCGATACTATATATATATATATATATATATATATATATATATATATATATATATATATATATATATATATATATATATATATATATATATATATATATATATATTCTCACTTGACTTGGGGTTTACTGGTGGATGATAAATGCAGTGGAAGCGCTCCTAGGAGAAAAAACCCGAACCAGCACAAACACACTTAAAATTACTTAAAAAATTAATTCTCCATGACCCGTGGAAATATAGCACTTGTGATTGGGGTGAATGAGACGCACTGTAAAATTTATCCACTTCTATTCCCTCCAACACTACAGACACAATCAAAGATGATACACCAACATATGGGCACCTCTTAACCTGGCTTAAAACACTACTCTGGGGAATAAAAGTTATACATGATATTAAAATTATTAAAAACTTAGAAAATGCCTCATTAGACAACAATAAATTCAAAGTACAGTATTAAGAATATGTTGCTTGCACACATGAATATGCCTTAAGGGCTGTTCATGTGTGCAAGCAACTGAAAGGTTAAAATTGTGTCTGTATGTTGAATGATAAATGCAATGGTCTCAGTCTAATCACAGGTGCTCACTGGAAAAATTCATTTTGTTAGTAAATTTAAGTGTGTTTGTGCTGGTTCGGGTTTTTTCTCCATGGGGCGATTCCACTGCAATTGCCATCTAATAATAATAAACCCCAAGTCAAGTGAGAATAGAATTCTGACCGGTTACAAATGGTAGCAGAGAGTAGTTTTTTATTTCGTGACTGATAGTTCTATGGTTGGGATAATGGACGTAATCAGGGATTGGATGGTAAACGGTAGAGTGTGTGTGACCTCAGTTCTACTCATGTTCGCCGTGGGAATGGGTTTGTTGTTGTTGACGCTGCGGGTTTACTAGGAGAAAGGGAGAGACAGCCCGGGTTTGGTACAGTTGAAGGAAGAGTTTGTGGAGCGTATTGAAAAGCTAGAGGGGAAAGTCCGGGGAGAATATCAGGAACGTATTGAACAATTAGAGGAAGAATATCAGGAATGTATGGAAACGTTAGAGGGGAAGAACAATGGGGAGTATCAGGCATGGGCGAACCAAATCAAGTGGGAGTATGGAGTGTATGCACAACAGTTAAGGGGGGAGTATCACACACAATTGCAACAGTTAAGGGGGAAGTATCAGAACCAAGTGTGAAAAGTCAGGGGAGGAACATCAACAACACCTAGCTCAGTTGGGGGATGCACTAGATAGGGTAGAGGCACGGTATCAAATACAGCATGATGAGACAATGTGTGAGATTAGGAGACACAATACTAAGTTCGACGGTAGGATAGGAGTAGAGGTAGGGAAGTGGCTAAGAGAGGTTGACCGAACTCTCAAGCTGCTAGACGTAGACGAAGTCGGTCGAATCCAATTCATAATAAAGCATCTTGCGGGGCCTGCAGCAGATCGTGTATACAATGCACACAGAGACTGGGAAACAGTAGACGAGTTAACTAGCTATTTGAAGCAGACATACGGCAGGCAGACGGCCACGTACGACGCCATCCATAAGGTTATAAATCGGAAACAACGGAGCAACAAAACGCTCCTTGAATATTATGATGTTATGCTCGATTTACATGACGAATTGAACCTCCATGGACATAAATATGATAAGGTCCTGTTGGGAGATGCAATCACTCGGGGACTAAAGGAGGAAAAAAGCCGTATGTGGTTATCGGAGGAGATCCAAAAGAATCCTCACCGCAGTCTAGATGAGTGGATCACGGGGCTGAGAGAGGCAGAAAACAAACGAGAGTCCTTGAGGGAGGTACCGCTGACCAAGGGAAGAGAAGCGGACCGCAGGCTGGGGGCTCGATCCCCCCGACGTGCTATGCGTGTGAACATAAGAATATAAGAAAATAAGGAGTCTGCAATAGGCCGGTTGGCCTGTGCATGGCAGCTCCTGTCGAGAGTTACTAGGGACAGGAGGGCCACTGCATTTTCAATTGCACGAACAGGTCCGGACCAGGAGAGAGTGCCCCAAGAGGATATGTGGCCAATGGCCAGTATCGAGTTGGAAATCAGAACTGGCGGTCGGGAAACGGCCAGGGAAAGGCAGTCCCCGCCAACCGCTCCTGGCCCCACCAATAGATTCCGCCGGCGATGTTACGAACCAGGAGAGAGAGGACCCGTGGTCAAGCCTGGTCCGCATGAGAAATTTATTCACGACAGAAGGTACCTTGAGGCTGAAAGCAGAGTGTCCTAAGGTTCGGTGCAGGTAGCGGGTCGTGAAATGTGGGGTTTAGCAGATAGTGGGGCAGAAGTGTCGTTAATTGATGAAAACTTCTACCGTCGGGAGCCTGCAGGCGTGGTGTTGCAGCCCACTCGGATATGGGTAAAAGGGGCGTCGGGGTCTTCAGTGCCGTGTGTGGGGTGTATTCGGGTCACTATGGTAGTATGTGGGGTGGAAGTTACCAATGTGGGGCTGTTGGTTTGTTTAGGGATTGAAACTCAGGATAAGGGGCAATCGCATGTTTGGTTGTTGGGTAAGAATGTGCTGGGTGAGGTTGCAGTTATGTGCAATAAAGGCCACCAGTATGGGGTATTGTACGATGGAGAAAAGGAAAAACCCAACCATCCCTCCCTGGAGTAGTCAGTTGCTGTCAGTATGTGTTCCTTCATTTAGCCAGGTAGCTAGCAAAGAAGTAGTGATTGAGCCTGTAACAATGGAGGATGAAGGTTGGATGCCTGAAGGTGTTGGTGGCAAATCTGTGTGAGCGTCCTAGGAAATTGAGGGGCAATTGGCGGAATGGGAAGGTGCCTTCAGGGACGGAAGTCGAGGCAGCCACCAGTCAGGAGGTATATGTGAGGACAGTTCAACCGGATACCCGTACGGAGGTCAAAGTGCATACAGAGAAAATGAATGAGGAACAAGAGCGTGCAGTTAGGGGTTTAGTAGACGAGTTTAGTGATATTTTTGAAGGGGAGGGCCAGCCCATAGAAAAGGCTATTGGGGTTCAGCATGAGATCCCAATGACAACAGACAGGCCAGTTAGGGTGCCATACCGGAGGATCCCTCCAAACCAGGTACCAGAGGTGAAGCAGCACATTAGCCAGCTGTTAAATCAGGGAGCAATCCAGAATAGTGAGAGTCCGTACTCTGCCGCCATTGTAGTAGTGAGGAAAAAGGACGGAACGCTGAGGTTGTGCATTGATTACCGAAACTTAAATAAGGTCATGGTACGCGATGCGTTTCCTCTGCCTAGGATAAATGAAACTCTAGAATCTCTGACAGGGGCCTAGTTTTTCTCAAATTTCGATCTGGCGGTGGAATATCACCAGATAGAAGAAAACCTTCAGACCGTCCAAAGACTGCCTTCAGCACAAGCTTCTGACACTTTGAGTATAGACGACTGCCTATGGGATTGTCAAATAGTCCGGGAACCTTTCAGAGATACATGGAGCTGTTTTTAGTGGATAAGATCTTTTCCTCGTTACTTGTATACCTTGATGATGTGATGGTGTTTTCAAGTACAATAGATCAGCATATAGTCAGATTGAAGGAATTGTTTTGCAGGATGAGGGAGAATAACCTAAGATTTAAACCTAAAAAGTGTGAAATAATGGCTTCCAAAGTAAGTTATTTAGGATATCAGGTGTCAGCTGAAGGCGTCACAGCTGATCCTGAGAAAATTAGGGTAGTAAGAGATTGGCCAGTCCCTCAGACGGTGAAAGAGGTGCGGTCTTTTGTAGGGTTCACATCATTTTATAGGAAATTCGTTAAAGGTTTTGCTCAAATAGCTGCCCCACTGCATGCATTGATGCATGGGAAATCTAAGGATTGGGTAGATCGTGAGTGGGGAGAGGAACAGCAACAGGCTTTTGAGAAACTGAAAGACAGGGTGATGCAGACACCGGCATTGGCTTGCCCAGATTTCACTCAGGAGTTTATATTAGAGACAGATGCAAGTTTTAGTGGGCTAGGTGCGGTGCTGTCCCAGCGGAAGGACGGCAGGCTGCATCCGGTGTGCTATGCAAGTCGGAGCCTTGTAATGGGCCCCTGTCTCATCAACAGAACATATTATATAAATGGGTCAATACATCTGATATTATATTCAGATTCACCACTCTGTAACTTTCCACTGGCTATGAGGTGACATGTTCAATGCACGTGATAAGGTGTGCCCACGGGAAGCTGTGTCATACTATGCTGAGTAAAGGCATAAGTAGCCGGCTCTCTGGCCACCTGAAGCGAGCAGTAGTTTGATATCCTTGACTAGAGGAAGACGTTATTTGAGAGCCGCAGTGGATGGCTCCGTCTTCCCTCGAGGGGGAACGACGTACCCATACCGTTCTCCCGTGATGGGTCACTACTCATGAGTCCCTCACTGCAACTTATATCGTAAGGACGTGATCTCACGTTTATATTACATAAACGCCGTCCCTTTCTCATTCACTCATATACAGTGGAACTTACGGTCGATCTACACTCAGGAATTATAGATACAATCCTTTTATAATAAAACAAGGAACTGCAGTTTGGGTTTTGTTACTTAAACCCAAATAATAAATATATGTGAACGGCCTGGTTAATTGGACAATCCAGCCGATTCAGCCTGAGGAAATCAGAAAGTAACATGAAAAACTATAGTTCCCGTAAGTTAGAGATGTTAGCACTCAAATGGGCAGTAGTAGATAAATTCAGGGATTATTTGGCGGGGGAAACATTTCAATGTCTATACAGATAACAACCCACTCAGTCATCGAGAGAAGGCTAAGCTAGGTGCCGTGGAAAGTATGTGGAATGCGGATCTCGAGCAGTTTAACTTTGGTGCAGAGTACAAGCAGGGGAAAAACAACATGGTGGCGGATACTCTATCTAGAATCCCGACGGAACAGGAAGAAGATAGTGAGGAAGAGTATACAGCTATGCAGGCAGTAGAGGGGAATGGGGCAGGAAGGAAGGAACTGTGGACGATAGATGGGCTGCATAGGGAGCAAGAAGGCATGAACTATGTTATAAAAATGCGAAGATGGTTGGCGGGAGAGCTGCCGGAGGACGAGGTAAGGGTAGAGCTCCAAAATGATGACTTCCGCAAGATGTACCGAGCGAGGAAATCCCTGATCGTAAGAGAAGAGGTTGGCTGGCATAGAAGACCCGAAGGAAAGAATCTATGGAGGGAGGTGCCAGTGTTACCTCCAAACTTCCAGGAGGCTTTGATTAGAGCCTGCCACTATGAGTTTGGGCATCAGGGGCGAGATCGTACTCAGTCGCTGGTGCAGGAGCAAGGTTTCTGGCTAGGCATGGGAGAAACAGTGCGGGACTACATAGCCAGCTGAGAAAGGTGTGGAGTGGCAAAACAGAAGCAGTTCAGAGAGGTCGATCAAGACCTCCAGCTGAGTGACGAAGACAAAGCCGAAAGATAACAGTTTAGGTGTGCATGGTAATGAGAAAAAGTAGGTCGAGAGTGAGTTGCAGGAGTAATGAGTAGGGCAGAGGGGATTGGATAGATGGCTAGGTCACAAATGTGCATTGAGTGGTGGTTGTTGTCATGAGCGGGATTGAGTTGCTGTCATGAGTGGGATTGAGTTGCTGTCATGAGCGGGATTGAGTGTAGGGTTGTAATGGCCAGGGCCTCGCTAATATGGACTGGTACATTGTCAGAGGGCTGGTCTGCCGGCATGGGGTACGGAGAAGTGGATTGAGTCGATCGTTGAAGACGTGAGAGCGTTCGTTTGGACTGAGTATTGTTTTGATACTGGTTCCTCTAAGCTCAAGAGCCAGGCAAAAGGAGAGTAGGCAGGATTTGGATTTGGTATTATTTTTGACATTGGTTCCCTAGTTTAAGGGCCAGGCAAAAGGGGAGCTTGTTTGTTCTGGTTGGTTCTAATTTGGATTAGGCAAGAAATGGAGGTGCTAGCTGCGAGTTGGAATAGTGCAGATTTGAAGGTGGCTTCTAAGTTGTTCTCTCAGCACATGAGGACAGTGCTGTTTTCTTTCAGGGGGTTCGAGTGTTAGCCGGAGAGAGAAGAGGAGAAGAGAAGACGGAAATGCTGCGTTTAGCACTTTGCAGGTGTGAGGTGCAGTTATTAGAACAAGTCTTTTTAGAGGGGTCGTATGCATGTTTTTCTCAGCACATGAGGACAGTGCTGTCTTTTTTAGGGGGGTCGATTGTAATATTCAGAAATTTCAGTGCAATATTTAGCGACGCAATGCCAATATTAGAGATACTGAGTCTTTCAAGGTCGTCTGAGTGAGGGTGGCGCTCCCACAACCGTAGTGAGAATTTAGGGAACTGTGCCTTAATTTGGACGCGAATTATGAAATTAAATATCAGTTATTAAATTAAAAATGATTATAGATCGTTTCCTAGTCAGAAAATGTTGCGTAAGTCCTAATTAAGCTATTAGTCGTGTGGTAAATAAGTTACTCCTTCAAGGCGTGAGCGCCTTGTGGGAGCATGTTTGTGTAGAGTCAAGAGAGTGGTCAAGCCAGCAGGACCACCCCTGCGTTGTACCCAGGAGAGACGACCAAGTGAACTGGTTTCCTTCGTTCATTTACCATCAGTATTAACAAGTGAGTTTTATTCAATCTCAGACAGAGCTAGATAGGGCGGTAGGAACAAACAATGAGTGAGTGACGGTGATGTCAGACAATAACTAACAGAGGGTTTGTTGCAGGGCTTCTGTAGAGCCCACGCGGTATGAAACGTCCACACAATCTGCACACGTCCACTCACCTGAGTTGAGCCCACGCGGTTGAGTATGGTGAGGATTAGAGTGAAACCAGCTGTCTGGGTGTACAACTAACGACGTGGGACCATCGTCTGTCTCCGTTTGACGATCGTTTGGGGTCATCAGATCTCCTCCACCTCGGCTCACAATACCACATATCTTCAAGCAGTTTAGTGAAAACCTTTTACTAACGGGAAGCTAGAGCTCCTCTCAACTGAACAAGGTCTGTTTCATGGATTTACTGAGTGTAAAATGAGGCTAGCTGAGTGAATGAATGGTCACACACTGAGACCAGGAGTCTAGTGGGTAATTAGAGGTACATTTTCCAATGTTGAGTAGGGCTTGTTTGTGCCTTAAGATAATACGGGTGCATGCTTGGTCGTGCCTTAAGAAAATACGGGTGCATAAGGAACCTATGTGTGAGGTTAAGGAGCATGTTTTCACGGGTATTGGTGGACTCAATAACTTCTTAAAATAGTGATAATATTTTTTCAGTGACTGATATTGTCGTGCTGTGTGTAGTTAATACTATTTTTTCAGTGACTGATATTGTCTCGCTGTGTGTAGTTAATATTTCTTAAATTATTTTGATAATATTGTTTTTAATATTTATGTGTCACTAATTAATGTCAGATAACAAGGGAACTGCTTTTCAGATGAGGTTCCTCCTTTCTGTTGTAAGTGATACTGTGATTTAGTTTTCCTTTAATGCATTTAATATTTCTTTATAATTTCAATAGCATGTATCACCTTTGTTCCCCAGTGTAGTGTCTTAAGCCTGGTTAAGAGGTGTGCATCTGTTGGTGTAACATTATTTTGTTGAGTGCCCTTAAGGCCTATTCATGGTGTAGTTAATAATTTCTTATATTTTATACCATCTTCTCAGTGATTGATATTATTTTGTTGAAAGCCCTTAAGGCCTGTTCATGTGTGCAAGCAACATATTCTTAATGCTTGGAATTTATTGTTGTCTAATGAGGCATTTTCTAAGTTTCTAATAATTTAAATATCATGTATAGCTTTTATTCCCCAGAGTAGTGTTTTAAGGCAGGTTAAGAGGTGAGCATATGTTGGTGTACCATTATTGATTGTGTCTGTAGTGTTAGAGGGAATAGAAGTGGATAAATTTTACAGTGCGTCTCATTCACCCCAATCACAAGTGCTGTCTTTCCACGGGAACCGGAGAATTCATTTTTTTTAGTAATTTTAAGTGTGTTTGTGCTGGTTCGTGTTTTTTCTCCTAGGGGCGCTTCCACTGCATTTACCATCCACTAATAGGGTGTGTCATAGGAGGGAAGATCAGCTAAAACTAATAGCCCATCACTTTTTTGGTATATTTTAGTGTATATAAACAGAAAATAATTTCAGTTTCAATATTTTGCAACCTTTTGCTAGGTAAATTTTAGCGTGAAATTTATCGAAAATCTAACGTACAGCTGCATTAGTGCATTACAATCAAATAGTGAACATTGCTTTCTGACTTCATTCTTTAACAACCCAACTAACAATATTTTTTTCTGTTTCAGATTCTGATGCATTTATAAGTTGATAATATTTGCGATGGCTGCTTGTGTCAGGACGAGGAACCAAAAATCCAGCCATCTCAGTCACTATCTTGGGTCTGGGAGAGAGCTCCTGAAGTCGGAGTTGCCTACATTGAGAGATGCTTTGAGATACGGTGTTTTAATCAGGCAAATCAGTGAAAAGAACCAAAGAACTTACACAAACAAAGACATTGCCAGTGATATGACCAAAGCTGTCTTGGCACAGTACACTCTGGCTAACGCTCAGTTCAAGCCTCCAGTCATAACAAGTCAGAAGAAGATTAGTGAGAGACTGCTAGCCAGTTGGGAAAAGGCAAGAGATATCTCTCTTGGGAGAGGAAAACTTGCAGTTAAGGACAGCTTTGCCAAGCAACTGGACCAGTTATTTGACATAATTACTTGCAAGTGCCCAATTGTTCTCTGTCCTGAGTTTGGATGCGATCGTGACTGTAAATCCGAGGCCCACATCTCCTGTATTTGCAAGCGTGAACTGAAGATTCCTGTGATCGAACTGGCATTTGTCAAAGCACAGAGAGAGAAGACTCATATATGGGCTCTCATGATTTCTAGCCAAGATATTCCGGAGTCCAAGAGACAGGAGGCTGCCACAGAGAGACAGAAGAGGAGAAGAGTTGCCGAGGAAAAGAGACTTGAGAAGGCCCAGGGTGAGGTAAAAAAGGCCGATGATTGGAGTCAAGCTGATTCAGAGTTTAATGACTTCCCCATGGCTGATCCGAGTGCTGACCAGGAGAATGGTGACTTTGTCCCTAACCCAGAAAATAATGATCCCAAACCTTCCAGGCATAAGATTCGAAATAGGAAAGATATATCGAGCATAGCTCTGGCCAGCATGCGACAAACCACGCTGGTTCCCCAGAGAAACCGCAGAGATAAAGCAACAGCTGCCTGGATTACCAGGCTTTGATAACACCTGATGATGTTCACCTGGTGATAGATCATAACAAAGTAAGGAGAGCTCAGGAGAAACTTGCCAGTAACCTAGAAGAGGAGTTTGATAAGGGGATAAGAGAAAATGGAATCAATTGTTTGTTCTTTGATGGGAGAAGGGATGACACTAAAGTGTTCATGAAAGTTGGAGATTCTGACGAGTTGTTCCCTGCCATGGTGAAGGAGGAACACTACTCCTGCTTCAGTGAACCAGGAGGGAAGTATTTGTGGCATTTCACTCCACAGAAAGATGACATCAGGAAACCAGCTGAGATAGTGGCAGATAACATTGTGAACTAGCTCAGAGAGAGGAACGTAGACCAGACCCTGCAGGCCATTGGAGGGGACAGCACCAACACGAACACAGGGTGGCAAGGGGGGTCATACAGTGGATAGAGCGGAAGATTGGGAGGAAGCTGGTCTGGATTGTTTGTGACCTCCACACCAACGAGGTGCCACTCAGACATCTGATCCAGGAGCTGGATGGCAAGACTCTTTCAAACAACAGATGGTCTGGTCCTCTTGGCAAGATGCTGGACTCTGCCACTGAGTTAGAAATAAACCCGAGCTTTGAAAAAATCACAGTTGGCCCTCCACTCGTTGAGCTTGCACATACTGTCATTGACGACCTGAGTACTGACCAGTACTATGGTTACATGATTTGCAGTGCCATCAAAACTGGGGTCATGCCTGATAGACTTGCTTACCTGCAGATAGGTCTAGTCTCACATTCTAGGTGGCTCACAACGGCTCTCAGGTTCTGCAGAATCGCTCATCATAAACTGAAAGGGAACCAGCTTCACAACCTGAGACTTATTGTCCAATTCATCGTGAGTGTCTACTTGCCAAATTGGTTCAACACCAAGGTCAAGTCATCGTTCTCCGAAGGTCCGAGGCTTGTTCTCTTCCAGCTTGAGCTCCTGAGGAGTCAACCAAGGAAGGTTGTTCAGATTGTGGAGCAGACTGTGAGGAGATCTTCCTGGTATGCTCATTCCGAGGCAGTTCTGCAGACAATGCTCTGCAGTAAGGATGAGGAGGAGAGAAGAGTGGCAGTCAAAAAGATCTTGGATATGAGACTTATGAGAGGATCTGGGCATGACGAATCAGTTGGTGACGATTCCTTCAGGGTCAGGAAGACTCTGAAGTCAATCTAGGTGCCACGACCCTCACTGATCTCATAGATCTGGATAACATCCAGGCTGGCAGTGAGCCCCCTCTTACCTGCAGCCTCACCAATGTTCAAGTCAGAGCTTTCCTGGACAACCCCATGCATGTCCCTGCCTGGCCCTCGCACACCCAGAGTATAGAGCATTGTGTACAGCAAGTGAGCGAGGCCAGCAGTCACGTGTACAGCCAGGAGAGGAGGGAAGGCTACATCCGAGCTCAGGTGGTCAGCAGAGAGGTGATGAGTAGAAACAGAAGCAAGAAAGACATGTTCTCTATGGTGTGCAGCAACACCGGGTCGTAGTAGTAAAACCGGTTTTTGTATTTGATGATTTTGTTTTATAAAGGAATATTAAATTTAATAAATGTGTCAAGATCATTCGTTTCACTATTCTGGATCATTTTCATCCTAATAAATTAACCTGATACATTTACTTAACTGTAAATAAGCTATTTAGTGGTGTTGGTAAAAGGGTGGGAATACTGAATTTTCATAAGATTTCAAGTTAAAATTTACCTAGCAAAAAATAAAAACTTTTCAAATCTGAAGATATCACATGATTCTGCACATAGAACTACATCATTAATACCATGGGCCGATTTTTCAAACTCAAAAAAAAAAAATCGCCTCCGTATGACACCCTAATCCACTAATAAACCCCAAGTCAAGTGAGAATAGAATTTCCGACTGGTTACACATATATATATAAATATATATGTATATATATATATACATATGCAAGTAAATCACTGTAGGTGCGCGTGATATAGGTATATGCTGATAACCACAAGGAAAGAAGAAAACACGAAGCGCTTGGGAACTTCGTGTTTTCTTCTTTCCTTGTGGTTATCAGCATATATATATATATATATATATATATATATATATATATATATATATATATATATATATATATATATATATATATATATATATATATATATACCTCTTGTTGCTTTTAGCTAGTTCGGTAAATGCTACTGACACCACATAAGAGGCACGGGCAGTTTCCCAATGAGGTTCACGGCGCCATCAGCTCGATGAACAGGCTTTGTGTGAAATATAACAGAGTCTAGAACTGCTTTTAGTGTCCTTGTGGCCTAGCCGGTAAGCGTTCCCTAGTCCCACCCAGTAGGTCGAGGTTTCGATTCCTTGCTGGTGAGGTCGTTGATTATATATATATATATATATATATATATATATATATATATATATATATATATATATATATATATATATATATATATATATACAGAGAGAGAGAGAGAGAGAGCATCATCCCTATATGGCACACGGAAGCTTATGCACAAACAATACCTCACTGGTAGTTGCCCTAATATGGAAGTTAACGGCATATCAAGCACGATAAATAGGCTTTGTGGAATATAACAAAGCTGGATTGCTTTATTGTCCTTAGCGTGGTGTGGGGTAGCGATCACTGTTCTGTCTCTGAGATCCGAGGTTTGATTCCCAACTATTGAGACTGCTTCTTCGTTCTATAGGCAATACAAAATTATATAAAGTGAGAATGAGATTCCGACAAGCATTTCTATGAAACGTTTCCAGTTAATGTAGTCTCCATGTATAATTAGAAAATTATGGGGGCCCCATGTGCATTCAGCTGACTACATAAAAGGTAAGTGCTCAGTCACACTGTATCCATTCCTCATTATTTATTACTTTCACTGTACTGTATCCATTCCTCATTATTTATTACTTTTACTGTACTGTATTTCATTGTAGATTTTTTATTAAAAAAAAAAAATTGATTTTTTTTTATATCTATGTTGGACTTACGACCATTCGGAATTACGACCTGGATTTGGGTCCCTAACCCCGTCGTAAGTCAGGGAGCACCTGTATATGTGTATATGTATATGTATATATATATATGTATATGTATACGTATATATATATATATATATATATATATATATATATATATATATATATATATATATATATATATATATATATATATAAATATATATATACTTCATTAGCCCATAAAGCGCGCGGACTTCTACATATAATCAACAACCTCACCCCGCCAGGACTCGAACCCACGATCTTATGTGTGTGACCGGGAAACGCTACCTCTAGACCACCAGGAAACTAAAAGCATTCCTAGACTTTGTTATATTTCACACAAAGCCTGTTCATTGAGCTTATGGCACCGTGAACCTCCAATTGGGGAATACCTGTGCCTCTTAGGTGATCAGAGTAACGTTTTACCAAATCCGGCATCGAAACACGAAGTTCCATATTTATTTCATTAGCCCTCGGGTTTTTCGAAGCCTGATTTGGGAAAAAGTTACTCTGATCACCTAAGAGGCACAGGTATTCCCCAATTGGAGATTCACCACTCCATAAGCTCGATGAACAGGCTTGTGTGAAATATAACAAAGTCTAGAATAGATGGAATTCTAATGAGTGATAATTGAAGGTTCCAAGTGTTCCCTGAAGAAGGTAGTGATGGGTAGGGAAACACTGGGTAACACTGAAGTCCATTTATTAACGGATAGGAGAAATACCAGTGATGACTAGCGTGTGCCATGCACGGCCCACAGAGTCAGACTGAGACTGCCTTGCCATATGGCAGCCTCTGGGCAATGTTGCCACATAACACGTGCAGCGTTGCCACGTAATTACATATATATATGCTACTCGGCACAGTAGCTTATTTACAAGGTTGCTACTCGGCACAGTAGCATAGATACATAACCTACATCTCCCACCCCCCCTCACGCTCATAGTCTTTGTCTTGAGCGGACTTCTTAGTCCTAAGTCGCTCCGAGCGTCGAGGTGCACTGTGGGGCGGATCCTCATGAGGTGTAGGGGACTCGTCCTTGGTCAGGGGGCCAGCAGCAGGTGGTGGGACTGGCCGGAGGAAGCAGCGGTTCCTCCACCAGACACGGCCGCTCGGCATCCTGACCTTGTAGTCCCGCGACCGGCCGACGCCCATCACTATGCCCACCTTGTTCCAACGTGTCGTCGTCGGGTCCTGGACGTGGACAAGGGCACCAATCTCCAGTGGCTGA
>NW_024713129.1:37553839-37583839 GCF_018991925.1 Homarus americanus | reverse complement strand
CCCAAACTGAAAAAAAACCTCAGAGCTTGAGTCAGGAGGGTGTGCAATAGTTACAAACAAATTAAAACACCTCAAATGTTACAATTGTATCAAGCTTCTCTTGCTGCTGCCAGGGAACGTGTAAACGAACTCAGACAAAATGCATGGGAAACATATGTCAACAGCCTGAACCAAAGCACTTCCCTCAGCAATGCCAAGAAATATATAAACACAATCAGAGGTTAAAATAGCAGACACGTCTCCCATCCAAACCCAAAGCAAAAATCAAATGAACGAATAACAAAGTGGACTCATGTCTCTAGCTCTGACTTGTTACCAATGAGAACTCGAGGACTCCATGATGCGAAGTCTGTAGAGAGAAGTAATCTCATTAACTTTATGCTGAGCAAACAGCACGATGAGCGTGATGTTCCATATACTGAGTGGGAGCTTGACGCCGCCCTCGCCGGAAGACGGAGTCACCTATAATATCGCTGGACTACTAAGGCGTGTGCCGAGCAATCCATTATTAGCATTGTACAATATGAGTCATTCCGAGGGCCAACTACCCACATCATGGACCAACAATATTGTTTTACCAATACCGAAACAAGGAGAGCCTGATGCTTTTCGTTCCATATCACTAACCAAGCTGCCTGTGTAAAACCTTTGAGAGGATGGTTCTTGGCAGACTCTTATATAGAATTAGAGAACACATGTCTCCTAACATAAATGGTTTTACCCATGGTAAAGGTGTCCATAATATCATCACCACATTCCTAACTGTGCATGAGGATGAAAGGCACAGATACACCACATTCCTTGACCTAAAAGGATATAGGAGGTCGGCTGTTACACTGGATAAGTGGTTACCTAACCAACAAAAGGGCTGCTGCACTGTTTCAGGGTTACAAAAGTGAAGTTAAAGATATGCAACTTGGGGCGCCGGTGGTAGCAGCGGCACCGCTCTTGCTTCGCAAGCGAGATGTCACGGGTTCGATTCTCGGACCGGTGGAAAAGTTGTTTGGACATACTTCCTAGCCCCAATTGATCCCTGTTCACTTAGCAGTAAAGTAGGTAACTGTTGTAAATCGAAAGTTGCGAATTCGTTTTCAGGAAAAGTCGTTGGAGCTTCCAATAACTCTTCAGGCTTCTACGCCCTTAACTCATGAGACATAAAGGCAAGCATGAACTTAGCATGCTTCCCTGGTAGGCGCTTCTGCGCTTCACCTTACACAGGATGTACGGGGTGCCAAATAAAAAAAAACAAGATACGCAACTTGGTACCCCCCTCCCCCTAAAGGTGGAGTACTTAGTCCCACTTTGTTCAATGTTCTTATGAATGCATTATTAAATTAAATAACAGAAAACCCAAGCAATATCACAGTCAGCTATGCTGACGATATTCTTATACATACTAAAACTCATCGTGAAATGCAAACCACCCTGAACCATGTATATGGAGCCTGTGAGAATCTCGGTCTTATTGTCTCCACTGTGAAAACTAAGGTGTTCAACAAACAAGCTGGTAACCACAAACCCTGCCCCGACAAGTTCAAGTTAGGTAACAACACCATTGACCTTACCTGCCATACAACAGTTAACCCGCCAATGTACTGACAGACTGAAACCTCTTCGAAGTGCATGGGGGTACAGCCCCCATTATGGTGCTAATATTAGACTTGTTAAAACAATGTACCTAGGTTATATAAGAATTCTGATAGATTACCATGCACCAGCCCTGGTCCTTCGTGATGGGAAAGGCATTGACAAGCTCAAAAAAAAAGCAAAATAAAGCCCTCAGAATTATCCTAGGATGTCCCATGAGCACTAAGGTACTTATCAATTCAAATATCAAGTGAGGCGCTCAGCATTAGAAGGGGATGAAGCGACATCCAGGCCAAAATGTGTTTTTTTATGGATCTCACTATTTTCACCCTTCCTCTACATGTTGGCATTGGACGTGACCCTCTAGCTAGAATAAAAATATGGTAGAAAGTCCTTCAAAAATAAGGTGTGATTTCCCCTCAGGCCTGGAGCTACGTATCTGGCTGTGCACTCATTCAAAGAAGGTGGCAACATCCATTTTTAGAGCTAGAGGAGCGTCAGCCAATGTCAGCACACCTCCCTCAGACAATACACCTGAGGCAGCCAATCACAATGGATTTCCCCTTGCTACGTCATAGCTCCTCAGCCAATCCGCACACCCAGATGCTGCCTCCTTGTTAGTTTTGGCAATTTGTATAGCATTTTTTTTTATGGGGATTAGCCCACCCAGACACAGATCACTGACCCACATCGGGGCCTGGGGGGCAAAAATGTAATAATGATAATAATAATAATAATAATAATAATAATAATAATAATAATAATAATAATAATAATAATAATAATAATAATAATAATAATAATAATAATAATAATAATAATAATAATAATAATAATAATAATAATAATAATAATAATAATAATAATAATAATAATAATAATAAAAATAATAATAATAATAATAATAATAATAATAATAATAATAATAATAATAATAATAATAATAATAATAATAATAAAAATAAATAATAGTCATAATAATTCATAATAAATAAATTTTATGATAAAACAAACAAAAATTAAATAATAAAATAATGATGATAATAATACAGGAACTGTAATAATAATAATATTAATAATAAAGAACTATAAATACAAAAATGCAAAAAAAGATCAAAAGTGAGAAACGATATATGTATGCTGTGTTGTCAATGGTAAGAGAAACAATTGAGACCCTGCAATTGCGTGTAAATGAAGCAGAAAGTCAGATCAGCAACATGGGACTTGGTCACAATTTTCGTGATGCCATATGGCAGCAGGGTCTACCATTAGACAACACATTATGCTTCCAATATCTTCCCAGGCAGTAGTACCTCCCTGTTTAAATAAGAAGGTTCAGTGTATTTTCTACTGCTATTTTTTATAATTTTTCGGCATAACACTGACGTTATTCGTGTTCCACGGGTGCGAGAAGTGCTGTGCAATATCTGCCCGATATTAGAGCAAGACTCGAGTGAGGCCAGGCCTTCTGGTGTGGGTTCAGGAGCCTATTATTCCTGTGCGTGTGTTTAGTGACGACATTGCTCACGTGGACACCCCAGGAATGCTTGGTGATAGTGATAGTGATTTTGGTATACTCATAATAGAAAAAGTGACTGCTATGCATCACAAGACTTTTTTATAGAATGTGTTCCGGTACAGAATTACGTGACATGCACTGACGGCAGTAATGACAATGGAAGTGAAGATGAAAATGATGAAAGTGAGTCTAATGATAACACAAAAAGTGACACTAATGTATCACAACAAGAACATACAGACTGTGAGGAGGTAGAAGTGAACAGTGACGAGACATGCACTGACCTTGACAGTGATGAAAGTGAGCCTGACCCAACGAATGCTAGTGAAAGTGAGCCCATAACTCAGTCTTACAAGTTACTACGATTTTCAGGGATAATAAAACGAAGGAACTAAACGAAGTAAGATTGTAATACTATTAACATAATACTGTTTTTACCAAAGATTATGCAAACTTTCTCCGCCTGTGTATTAGTATGTTAATTACGTTGGGGAGGTGGGGGAGAGGTTAATGGTGGGGGGATGAGTGTAGAGGTGTTTCCTTATTATTACATACTAATATACTTAACAATATTATAAATCTTTGGCTAATAATAGGGACGGAAAGATAAATACTGATAGGCAAACGAGTTTTATGATTTCATTTTGGGGAGGGGGGTTTGGGGGTTTATGGGGGTGGGTGTAAGACGAGTGCTGTTTTTGGTGATCATTAACTTGCTTTACAGTATTATCCCACAATAATAAGAAAATTTTGCAGAAAGGCGCGATTAGTGTTGGTTTGAAGATCAAACAATTGTACATCACCGGTAGTTATTCTCATTCAACCCGCGATAAAATAATAACTATTCACAGTACTAATAACTATTCACAGTACTCAAATTGTTCACAGTACTAATAACTATTCACAGTACTAATAACTATTCACAGTACTCATAACTGTTCACAGTACTAATAACTATTCACAGTACTAACTTCCAGTTTTCATAGTTTGCTAGGAGAGGGATTGAGCTGCACGATAGAAAAATTAACCATCTAGCGTTATAAACAAAAAAGTTATGGTTGTTTGAACTTCGAAAAACTTTAAATGCGTTTTTAATTTTGTTTTAATTTGGCGCTTCACCCTCTTCTAATGCAGAGTGCCTCAAGTAGGATATGGCCTTTCTCTAAATAAGGGTTGTCAAGCTTTTATGAACGCCTATATACTGCCTATTTCCTACTGTTATGTTTGGCTAGTTGCCATTAAAGAATCTAAATTACGGCTTCACTTAATTTCTTAAATTATATCAGTGGCATCTGACAAAGTATCTACTATAAATCATTAAATAATGGGTGCAAAAATACTTACGGCAAAATAATATTTAGCTTTCAGTGTGATCTACAATAATTTAGAAATAAAGTAGTTAAAAAAAAGACTAGGCATCCGATTATTATTTCAAGTAAAACTGAAAACTTATAACCTTCCCAAGTGAAAAAAAAACTATAACTGGAAGCGGACTGTAGGGCTATTTAGAAATATTAAAATTGATAATGTGGACCAGTTTTGTCCAGCTGACGGAAAGCCGCTCGACAAGTTAATGCAGTTTTCGATGTGCATGCATTTGTATCCATTACATTTAGAGAAAAATTGTTAAACAGCCACTCTTATGGATCAACAACTCTTAGGTAATATAATATCACCGTATAACATAAGACTTAATGCTTATTAAAGGAAAAGTTATTAAATTTGACTAAAATGGCTCAATTGCCTTATGCTCCAACACAATAAAGTTCATTTTAGCATGTTATTGTTAGGATGGTTAGGTCTATAATATGTCCATTGAGGGCATGAGGCTTATCCTTCTGCAAGCATTGAGGGACGCTGAGTCTCCTCGACTTTCCTGAGTGAAAACTGTGAAGACTCTAAAATCAAATCTGCATTATTGAAGATAATATTTAAACATATATTTTGCTTTCTACTAGGCATGCAATGCATGCCTTGCATTCATTAAGAATACGCCACTGGCCCTAAGGCTTTTGCGTGGTGATCCTGATAACATTGGTTCCTTAAAATTTCTAGAATGTATGAATCATGGGACTGGTGAATCTAAATGGATCCAAACTACAGCTACACATATGAAGATGTTTGGACGAGACCATCTGTACAAAGTTGAGACATAACAGCACTTCCTTCCACCCTGGCGGACAGTTCCCTTCAATATCACAATACCGACAAATCCGGCTAAAAGATTAATATACAAAGTATTTATCTCCAACAAGCTGCCAACGTGAAAGCTCTTGAACACATACACACGATACAGACTGATGGATCACACAGACCATCTACACTGATGGATCTCTTAACACCGCCTGTGGGAGGACTGGAAGTGCTATCGTTGTGACTCAACCTGACGGTAATGCAATTGAAAAGGGAGTTAGAATGAACAACTGGGCATCCACTCTACAAACTGAATTAGTTGCCATACTCACAGCTATTAAATTTATTGAAACCACTGTGAGTGGCAGTCTCATCATCACTGATTCTCTATCACTACTTGCCCTTGACACTCTCAACTTTAGTTTTCACACGCTTGTCTCTGAAGCCACACACAAATATGCATACCTTGTTGACCGGGGTGTCAAGATGAAACTGTTGCGGATCCCCTTTCACATACTGTAGGCCTCAAAGAACATAACAGTGTTGATGCCTTAGCCAAACTCGCGTCTAACAAAGACACTGTTGAATACAATCTGGGTCTGTCAAGAAGAACCCTTACAACTATAATTAAGAAGGAACTTATTGATGAATTTGACAAGAATACAAGTACAAACGGACACTAGTCGACCCATTGTTTACCAAGATGAGATGTATCAACTGAAACATGAATATGGAGCAAGTAACAAGGTCATTAGATTACAAGATGTTGTAACAGCTAGACTAAGGTTAGGATATAGGTACTTCTGGCAGTATGTTCCTCAAGCAGATGTGAACAAGACTAAATGTAAAGTGTGTGGCCAGACATATGGCCACACACTCGAACACTGCGTCCTTGACTGTGTGAAGATAGAACCTCTTGGGGACAGGTCAAAGCACACTGTATGGGAAATGGCACAGCACTATCTCTAATGGCAAGATAGCCGACATATTAATATGATACCCACTTTTTTGCACTCAGTAGCTATATCAGCTCCCATTTATAAAACCAAACACCCAATGTGCTTGAATACCTCTCACGCAAATGTGAATAACGAAGTGCACGGCCAAACATACTACATCACACGCCTGTACTCACGCAATTGCGATAAGTTACCCTTTATGTATAGAACTGATCAAAGAATTTATTTGAAATACTGTGTAGCATTCAATGCCATAATATCCTGACCACGGGGCTTAGTTATACTGACTTTTTGTGAACTCTAGTCTGTAATCCTTTTGCGCTACCGCTTACAGGATGAGTATAGGGTGCACAATAAACCAGCCGCGTTAAGAGAAAATACAAAATCAATGGTTTAGTGATGATAATATTGTCGCTGGATGATAAATTTTTAAGTGCGAAAAATTCTACCTTAAAAGAGCTTGTTTGGTGCTGAACTAGTTGTATGAATAATTGGCCCAAAATGCAAAGTGGTGGAGAGAGTTAATAAAATAATGCAAACCTGTTGATATTGGATCATATAAACTGAGAGGAGACAATTTTTTAAAAGTCCCCCAAAAACAAGAAAATTTTTACAACAATCTAATTTGCGGGGATTAAAAGTAAATTTCAGCCCTTTAGGTAAAGCTTGTTCCTCCACTAGGGAGAGACAGACAGATCTGAGTAATTGAAAATCACCTTATCAGGGGATTGATTACCGTCGTGAACATAACTTTGCTTTCTAAGTTTGTGGTACTGGACGAGTTCAATTCTAGATATAAGTTTATAATTTGTAGTATTTACTAAACTCCTTAAATGGTTGTAATCTAAATAAGACACAAAAGACTTTAATTTGCGAGATAGTGTATTTCGCGTCACGGGTAATATTAATATTAAGTTTCTTTGTCTTTATCTCACTGTTAAGTATATATATATATATATATATATATATATATATATATATATATATATATATATATATATATATATATATATATATATATATATATATATATATATATATATATATATGCAAGTAAATCACTGTAGATGCGCGTGATCGAAGTATGTGCTGATAACCACAAGGAAACAAGAAAACACGAGGTTCCCAAGTGCTTTCGTGTAATTCACATCTTCAGGGGTGAGTACAGACTAAGGAGAAATACTTGACAAGGCTAATATATACAGTAGAGGAGAGTGAGATCAAGTCCCTAGGGGACAGCAGGTGTCCTCAATGTTCCCGTCATAAGGCAGTGACCCTTACTAATCTTCTTAATAAAAAAAGCGTTTGTGAACTTTGTGATTTTCTTGTTTCCTTGTGGTTATCAGTATATATATATATATATATATATATATATATATATATATATATATATATATATATATATATATATATATATAAAATATAAAATATATATATATATATAGTATCATAGGGTGTAATATACTATAGGACTAGCCGTGCGTTTATTTGTTCTGGGCAGCCGAAACGGCACAATCGTTTTTCATAAAACTTGGTGGAAAAATCGCAAAAAATTCGTAGAGCGAAAAAACCTAGTTGCATGTCGATGGTTTCTTTAGGAAGGCATTAATTAACGATTTACGCTGGCAAAAGATGTCGCTGTACGCTGTCTGCCGGCCGGACGATTGCAATTATCGTACGGCTCCCTCCTCCTCCCCCCCACTTTTTCTCTTAGCCTACTTTTTTTTTAATGTTGTTTGGATTAGTAAAGGATGGAAGATGAGTAAATAAAAGAAAAAAGAAGAGGAAACAGAAAATAGTTAGAGATAACAGGTGGGGGAGCTGAGTTTCATCATGCGTCTGGATGCGCAGTTTCACCGTTACGAAAGCATTTTCAGACCTTATGAGGCTACAGTGTATACTTATTCCTGTGGCTGACTGTACATGGAAAAGGAGAAGAGATATAAAGATAATAACAGGAATGCATGGAGAAGATAAAAGGGAGAAGAGAAGGAGAAGAAACATTATTATCCTTAGGAGGCGAGCGAGGAAAGGAGATGGGAGAGAGGGATAGTGAGAGGTGGAGGTATGAATGGAGGGATGTGTTTTTTAAAGTTCCCAGAACACCATATTAAAATCACCTATTTAATAAGGAAGAAAAAGTGCTAAATATGATGAGTAGTGCAATGGAGAGAGATATATATAAATAAAAGATAAAGATAGTTCGGACAAAAATGGAGAGAGGGAGAGAAACGGACAAACAAAAGACATAATATAAACAGATTCAAGGACACACAGAAAGACAGACAGATAGACAGACTTATGAAAGACAAAGATAACAGACACATGCATACAGACAGACAGAGAAACATGACTACACAGGGTGAAACTAGACAGTGAAACAGAAAGGAGGTTGACAAAAATAGACCGATTCATACAAGCACAAATAGACAATATGGCAACTAACATGACAGACAGACATACAGACAGCTGACAGACTGGTTCACATTAGACAAACAGGCAGACACACGCCAACAACGGATAAGACAGACAGATTTGACGACACAAAGAGTACAGACGGGCTTACATTCAAACACCACGCAGACGAACAGACAGTTGGGATGGCAATAGAAAGCACGGATAGACTTGAGACAGATTAGAAGGCATTTATAAAGAAGAATAACACCAAATTGACCATAGCTACATCAGTGAGGGTAGCTGGTCTTACATCCACCAGCGTAAATAATAAGACGCATTGAAAACTAACACCCTCGCGCGGAAAGAACATCGATGGTCGGTCAGTCATGTGAGATGGGCCTAAAACTGACTAATGAAGATGATGACTATGATGACTTAACACAGGTAATGACTTAAGCAGATGGTGACTAATCTAACCAGAATCATGGTCACTTCTCTTCATAATATAATTTATCTCGAAATGATCATCGGTGATTCAAAATATTTTTTTTTCTATGATTTTAACCTCTCCTTATGGCGAATATTTCTTTAACTAATTATTCTAACCTTTATTCTATTCCTTCCTATAGTATACTAGATACTTACAGTACCTAATAACCACGATCATGATTATAACAACCAGGACCATCATTATAACAACCACGACCATGATTATAACAACCACGACCATGATATAACAACCACGACCATATTTATAACAACCATGACCATGATTATAACAACCACGACTGTGATTATAACAACCACGACCATGATTATAACAAGCACAACCATGATTATAACAACCACGACTATGATTATAACAACCACGATCATGGTTATAACAACCACGACCATGAATATTACAATCACAACCATGAGTATAACAACCACGACTATGATTATAACAGCCACGACCATGATTAAAAGAACCAAGAATATAATTATAACAACCACGACCATGATTATAACACTCACGACCATGATTATAACAACCACGACTATGATTATAACAACCACGACTATGATCATAACCACGACTATGATTATAACAACCACAACCATGATTATAACAACCACGACCATGATTATAACAACCACGACCATGATTATAACAACCACGATCATGATTATAACAACCACGACCATGATTATAACAATCACGACCATCTGGAAAACAATGTCGCTGTACGCTGTCTGCTGGACAGCAATTGCGTGCTAGCCAACCAAGAGCGCTCGAACTTTCACGCCTCAGTAAACTGTACCACCTGACTCGTCACCAGGCACGAAGGGCCCCCGATCACTTGTCTTACCCTATGACCTGACTACGGACAGCTGCTGTGCTTAGAGATGGCATGGTCAATTTTTTTTTTCATTTTTTTTTTTAAAGAAGATTAGTAAGGGTCACTGTCTTTTGACGGGAACCTTGTGGACCCCTGTTATCCCATAGGGACTTGATCTCACTCTCCTCTACTGTATATATTAGCTTTGTCAAGTATTTGCCCTAAATCTGTACTCACCCCTGAAGATGTGAATTACACGAAAGAGCTTGGGAACTTCGTGTTTTCTTGTTTCCTTATGGTTATCAGCATATATATATATATATATATATATATATATATATATATATATATATATATATATATATATATATATATATATATATATATATATATATATATATATATATATATATATATATATATATATATATATATATATATATATATATATATATATATATATATGTATATTGTTACGAACCACGCCATCTATTGTCATGATCTACCTACCCAGCACCACGAGCAACGCCATCTAGGGACGAAACCCGAGTATGACTTGTCTTAGTTACCACTCTGGGGTTTCCCTTCTCCATATCCTGGTTGCTGCGTCACCTCCTCCAAGTCTTCCTCATCAGCTCCAATTCGATGATAGTTCAGTTCACTCTGGGAAGTGACCACAGGATCACCTATCCTGGAAACCTACGGCACAGTGACTACCTACCGTCTTCTACAATACTCAGCCTTACTCGTCAGCCATCTCAGCTCCGCACTTAAGTATTTGTAATCTTATATTGCCTCCCCACCTCCACCTTGCTTCAAATTATTGTATGTTGTATAAATATGTATATACTGTTAATGTTTAGGTTAAGGATGGTTAAGGGTAAATTATAGAAAGCTGAATATTTTGTTAAGGAATTTATGGTACTTTATTATACACAACAAAAACTCGCATCCTTTGTCTACCCTTTTATAGTCCGATTGTCTTTGATTTTTTTTATTGTTGTTGCCTGTTGGGATCTGGGTAGACTTTTAACTATATTCTAAATCCCCAACTCGTAACAAATGGCGACCGTGACAGGACCCAACATTAAGTGCCATATTCCTTCCCCCCTTGTTACTCCTTGTTAATTATTCCTCCCAGTCACTTCTGTTCACAATTGCATTTACGGGGGTTTAAACTTCCTTCATATGTGTGTGCATATATTGGTATTATCGTACAGTAAGAGTGACATACGTAGGATATTAGGTTCCAAGTGTCATAAGGCTTGCCTGTTATTACACGTGGCAGTCGTGTAGTAAGTCTTATCGAGTGTAGGGAAGAATCCCGATCTGTTTAATGCCGTACCCTCGCTCCAGAGTAGGCTGTTCCATAGTCACTAGTTTAGGGTGAAGTGATATCTTGGGACGCCCCGCTCTACCAGGACCCCATAATTATAAAGCCTCAATTATTGTTCTTCTCATTATCTCATTCGGGGTCAATAATCCTGTTTACTCAAGGGTTGTTTATCCGGATCTTTATATTAATGCCGTAATACGCCCTTCCTATTTCAAGTATCTAAGGGTTTTTAATCCGGATCTTTATATTAATGCCTTAATACGCCCTTCCTGTTTCAAGTATCTAAGGGTTGTTAATCCGGATCTTTATATTAATGCCGTAATACGCCCTTCCTGTTTACTCAGGGTTGTTAATCCGGATCTTTATATTAATGCCATAATACGCCCTTCCTGTTTACTCAAGGGATGTTAATCCGGATCTTTATATTAATGCCGTAATACGCCCTTCCTGTTTCAAGTATCTAAGGGTTGTTAATCCGGATCTTTTTATTAATGCCGTAATACGCCCTTCCTCTTTCAAGTCTCTTATCCTTATTTAAGGATCTTATCAGAAGAACAATATTCATAAGTGTAATTTCCCTAACGTATAACTTGGGTAGTTTCCGGGACTTTCTGGTTATCCACTGCCGTGATATTTTCTAGGGTAATCCACTTATCTTATTTTTTTACCATTAATTAATTTATCTAGGTTTTCTTAACAATGGCCACTTCAGGATTTGTTAAACTTGGTAGTCCTGGAGGAGTGCAAAAGCAAGATACCATTTTACATCTTGAAGTATGTGGAGGAGCGTGGAGAGGTTAATTTAGGGCGTGCGGCTGAGCTGGCTGATGCGTACGCCTTGCTGGTGGAGTCACTGTGCCGTAGGGAACGTGGTACTTTCCGGCATGTTAGGTCCTACTCTGATGATAACCTTGGGGACGTGAGTGGTAGGTTGAAAGGTCCCACACCTACCCCCCCCCCCCGATGCAACCAAGTTTTATTGTTCTTACTGTAAAAAACCAGGCCATACGATCCAGTCTTGTAAACACCCAAAGTGTCGAACTTCTAAAAGTAGTTCCTGGATCCCAAATTCAAACCAATAGCAACCACCAATGTGGAAAGGCCCCATCAGGATCTCTTCTCTTCATTCACCTATGAGGAAAAAATTTCAATCATAGAGGGGTCTCGTTCTTTCCCTATTCGTATACTACGTGATACGGGCGCAGCACAATCTATCCTCCTGTTTAACGTCATTCCTGATATATCTACCGCATTTACTAATGAGTGTTCTAATTTCAGATCTCTCATCCCATTCTTCCTATCCCTTAGCTAAAGTGCACCTCCAATGTCCCTTGATTACTGGGGAAGTGCAAGTAGCCATTAGGAAAGGTCCAATGCCTGTGAGCGGCATTCATTTATTATTGGGTAATGACTTGGTAGGAGATCTAGTGGCTCCCAACATAAAGACAGTCGACTCTCCCTTACCTGTCAACTCCACCACTGACCTTGAAGAAACTATTCTTCACCTTTTCACATCTTGTGCTGTCACCCGGTCACAGAGTGTGCGAAATGGGCCCTCTTCATCTAAAACCACCTCCAATATCTTCCTACCCACAGAAGATCTGTACAATAAGACCATTAATAAGGATGAGCTCATTAAAGCCCAACAATCTGATCCATCTTTGAATATGAAAGACCTCAGTGTGGACCATTGTACATCTTCGGCTTACCACCCACACTCCCAAGGTTGCTTGGAACGGTTCCATCAAAACTTTGAAATCAATGCTAATAAACTATCTCCCCTCAACTATATAGTCCATACTCCTGATCGCAGAAAAGATTCACAACTTGTTCACATTAATCGCATGAAACTTTACCATTCCAGGCAATCAGAGGAAGACATCTCAGAGGCTATAAGCCTACCTGTATTGCATACGGTTTTGTCAGGGCCGGAGCCGGAGACAGATGACATGGACCTATTGGAGAATTTAGACTTCCCTCTACCTAAAGAAAACCCTGCTAACTGTCACATACTCAACAACTTGGATGAGTATTTTTCTGTTCTGAATCCATCTCAAGCAAAAGATCTCACTAAGTTATTATCAACAATTCCTAAAGTCACGTCAGACCTCCCAGGGTTTTGCAATATACTTAAACATGATATTAAGCTAATCTCAGATGATGTACAACCCATTAGGCAATCAGCATATCGACTAAATCCACAAAAAGAGAGATTATGAAAAAGGAGGTAGATTTTTTGTTAAAACATAACTTAGCTGAGCCTAGTATCTCCCCCTGGGCTTCACCTTGCCTTCTCATTCCAAAACCCGATAGCACTTTTCGTTTCTGTACCGATTATCGTAAAGTGAACCAGGTCACTGTCTCAGACTCCTACCCTTTACCTTTGATTGAAGATATAATAGACAGCATAGGCTGTGCAAAATTTATATCTACCGTGGACATGTTGAAAGGATATTATCAAGTGGGACTCACGAATAGGGCAAAAATAATCTCAGCATTTATAACTCCATTTGGTCTTTTTCAATATTTGGTTATGGCGTTTGGCTTTTCTAATGCTCCGGCCACATTCCAGAGAGCAATCCATCACCTGATTCAGGACCGAGATGGGACGTTCGCCTACCTGGATGACCTGGTGGTGGTGTCGGACGGCTGGGACGAACATCTGGTGCGTTTGGAGATACTGTTTGCACGACTGCAAGAGACTGGATTCACCATAAACCTGCCTAAATCTGCTTTTGGCCGGGCCTCAGTGACTTACCTGGGACATATCGTTGGGCATGGTATGGTGAGACCCAAGGACGCAAACGTTAAAGCCATCTTGTCCTTCCCCACTCCAAGGACGAGGAAGGAACTCATGCGCTTCCTGGGGATGTGCGGCAACTACCGTCGGTTCTGCAGTAACTTCTCCAGCGTGGCCAGACCCCTCACAGACCTTACCAGTTCTGCGGTCCCTTACATCTGGAACCAGAGGTGCGACCAGTCTTTCCGCCCCCTCAAAGCCTTCCTTGCCTCCAAGCCTGTAGTCCACCCCCCTGATTAAACGTTGCCCTTCCATCTGCAAATCGACGCTAGCCGTGTCGGAGTGGGGGCTGTGCTCCTACAACCCGACCCAACCACTGATGTCCTTCACCCTGTGGCACACTACTCCGCCAAGTTGAAAAACATCAGACCAACTACTCGACCATAGAGAAGGAGACCCTGGCTCTGGTGTTGGCAATAAAGAAGTTTGAATGTTACCTCCATTCTCGCCCACAAACAACCCTAGTCTTTACCGACCATAACCCACTCACGTTCATCCAAACCAACAAGACCTCCAACCAGCGAATCCTCCGTTGGGCTCTCCTCACCCAGCCCTATAATCTACAAGTCCGGCACATAAAGGGGGTGGACAACCTGATTGCGGACTCCTTATCCCGAGCTCCAGTGGAAATGCAGCAGCTACTCTCCAGACGCACCAGGTGATCACCTCCTTCGCGCCCTCGCTACGGAGGTCTTTGGAGGGGGGGTGTGTTACGAACCACGCCATCTATTGTCATGATCTACCTACCCAGCACCACGAGCAACGCCATCTAGGGACGAAACCCGAGTATGACTAGTCTTAGTTACCACTCCGGGGTTTCCCTTCTCCATATCCTGGTTGTTGCATCACCTCCTCCAAGTCTTCCTCATCAGCTCCAATTCGATGAGAGTTCAGTTCACTCTGGGAAGTGACCACAGGATCACCTATCCTGGAAACCTACGGCACAGTGACTACCTACAGTCTTCTACAATACTCAGCCTTACTCGTCAGCCATCTCAGCTCCGCACTTAAGTATTTGTAATCTTATATTGCCTCCCCACCTCCACCTTGCTTCAAATTATTGTATGTTGTATAAATATGTATATACTGTTAATGTTTAGGTTAAGTATGGTTAAGGGTAAATTATAGAAAGCTGAATATTTTGTTAAGGAATTTATGGTACTTTATTATACACAACAAAAACTCGCATCCTTTGTCTACCCTTTTATAGTCCGATTGGCTTTGTTTTTTTTATTGTTGTTGCCTGTTGGGATCTGGGTAGACTTTTAACTATATTCTAAATCCCCAACTCTTAACAATATATATATATATATATATATATATATATATATATATATATATATATATATATATATATATATATATATATATATATATATATATATAAAACAGTGTTGAGTGTTTTGATTATTAAATAGTTAAATCCACCCTTACACGTTGTTAATAAAAACCCAAGTTTATCCAAAGTTGGTCACCTCTTCTGCCTATACTGCCGTTGGGTCTTGTTGGAGCTTTGTAAGCAGCTCTGCCTGATACAGGGCCCCACCTCAGATTTTCTGTTCAGGGTTTACTCTCATTGCCTTATACCTACCAAAGTTAATCGGCAAGGCAGCTGGGCAGTGGTTGATAGGTGCCAGGATACGTCCACATGCCAGTGGGTCTCTGCGCCATCCTTCTGGGGCCCACTGCTGCCCCGAGATCGTCTGCTGTTCTAGGCTGGGCCCACGAGGCACCCAGTTACCGGGTGTTGCCACGAGGAGGCACAGCAGGGGTTTTGATGGTGAAAAGGCTGTGTACTGGCAGGTGAGGACTTATGCAAGTTGCTTCCCTGTTCGCTACGATGGCAAGCCAGCGTCGGTAGTTGAGAACAATAATGCTGCCAAACTAGACGCATTACGCCACCCTGTGTGCACACGCACTAGCAGCGAACTGTCTTCCGACTCTCACTTCAGTCCGAAGGGGAAATCTTCACCGTCTGTACCTCGATAGTGTGTTGGTTTGTTTGATTTTTTTTTAGTTTGGAAGTGGGTGAAGATATGGATTTAGATTGAAAAATTAATTAGTACAGTACAAAATAAACCAGCTTTATATAATAAGTTACTGAAAGAGTATGTGGAAAGAAATGAGAAAACTAAATTGTGGTATGAAGTGAGTTAGGTGATGATCCCCAATTGGACCGATTGTACAGTATACCTCAAGAAAGAACGACGAAATGTGTATAGATATGTGAACACGCCTGACGCCAAGACTCTGTTACCATTCATTGTACCACTTATTCACATGTCTGTATTACTACACATTATTATACCATGTCTGATATCTATGCTTATGTCTAATGCCTATGTTCACTCACTAGGCCCCGATATACTATGTCTGTACCGCGCTAGTCGAGTAACTAGAGGACCTCAGTCATTGTCCTAGTGATGTCTAGCAACTCTCCTTGCCCAGCTAGACAACATCCCTCAGATCAGCCTCAGCCTACCTACGGCCCGGGGTCCCTTGTGCCCGCTCCTGTATCGGTCGGCTATCACGCCAAGTCTTGTACGCTTATTGAATATACCTACTGCTCGTGCTCTGGAGTTTCAAGAACCTTGTCTAGGATTACATCCATTACATGGCGCAGTTGAGTAGCTCCAACACGACAGTTCACAAGTTGCAAAAGCCGGCCTAGTCCGTCTCCCGGCCTAGTCCGTCTCCCGGCCCTCTCTGTTTCCCGCCCAGAAGATATACTCCACAGTGCCCCTGGATTTACAGTGCTTTGTGACCTTGTGAAGTGCCCTAAGTGAAGTGCAGTGCCTTTCATGTCTGTTTGCTATGTCTCTGCGGCCCTACAGGTAGCAGAAACGTCCCCAGCCCAGTCTCCAAGACAGCACCTCCGGCATACACCCCCCGTCCGCACAGGCCCGCAAGCCACTGACTGCCTTCCCCACACTGAGTCACCACCAGCCGCCCGGGCGCCCGGAGGGATACACCGCTGCCAGCCGTCTCCCCTCACTTCACAAATATTACAGTCAGTACTCTTTTACTTGCCCGCTAGTTCCTGCACTTAGGCAAGTACATTGACGAAAACATAGCACTTCACCTTATTCTCCGTGTCTTTCCCATCGCAACCACACCAAGCACGAGATGTCTGACCACGACGATTTGCCGGGAAATCTAGATGAGGATTATGAGGTAGACGAAGCCTCACAGACCCCCCCACCCCCCCGCACGCCTCACACGCCGGGCGCGCCAAATTCAAAGGATGGGAGCCAGGATATACGTCACTTAATCTACTTCCTACAAGTTTCCCAAGAGAAGGAAGCCCAAAGACGTCAAGAGGAATCAGCTTACCGTCTCCAACTTCAACAACAACACCAAGCTGATAACCACAAACTCCTGACACTATTGGAATTGCTGGCAATGAGGACGACTTCACCAGCTGCCACAACCAATTCGCCAGCTTCAGCCTCTTCATCTATCCTTCAGACAACGCCTCCTCACATGGCACCTATCCCCCTTGGGTATGCCTCAGTGCCTTCTCAACCACCTGTTCCAGTCTCAACTTTCGTCGACCTCTCCGTGCCTCCCCCACCGCTTGCCGTCTCGAGCACACCCCTGCACAGCAAGTCTTCAGTTACCAGCCCCCCACCCCTTCAATCTGATGCAACATATCAAGTATACCGTCAATGGCGACGTCGTTTCGAAGACTTTGCTGTCATGTCTGACCTCGACCGAATGCCCCTCAGAAACAACTCATCCAATTAAGATCGTGCATCTCCCTCGATGTTCAACGCCTCCTAGAGCACACGCTAGCCATTCCCCCTGACTCCTCCATGTCAGTGAAAGAGGTCTTAGACGCCTTGCAGAGTCATTTCCGTGGCCTCCGCAATGAAGCTTTGCGTCGTAGGGAACTGCTATCCTGCAAACAAGCCTCTGGGGAATCATTCTCAGACTTCTATGCACGACTTAAGGACCTAGCAGCCGAGGTGGACCTATGTACAGGCGATCCTGTAACCTGTGCCGAGATCCAGCTCAAGATGATCTTGCTGATGGGTGTACGTGACGAGGACCTGCTTCAGAAACTCCTCACCCTCGACGCCGCCTCCCCCCTCACCGACTTCGTCACCCATTGCAGGTCGTATGAGGCCACAAGAGAGGCTGCCTCAGCTATACACTCATCGCCATCTCAAGTTCACGCCGTCTCCACCTACAAGAGGAATCAACGCCAGATGCAGACGGCGTCCTCTCCACAGCCCCCGTCACGGTCACCAGTTTCTTCTCCCGAATCCTGCAGAAGCTGTCAGCGCCAGCACGGTCCAGGAAAGTGCCCTGCGGCTGATAGTACATGTCGAAACTGCGGATTTCAAGGCCACTGGCCCCGCACACCTCGATGCCCCGCCAACAAGGCCTCATGCAACGTTTGCAACAAGCAAGGACACTTCGCCAAGTGTTGCGGGTCCACCGAGAAGCCCCCATCCCCAGGTCAAAATGTCTCTTCACCGTCTCCCAAGAACAACAAAGGATGCCTACGCGTGGATGATGCCTCGAGGGACAGGTCCCCCAAGCCCGTCAATGTTCGTCTGTCCTACGACACCAACTCTTCCAACCTCCTGATGATACCTGACACGGGCGCGGACATCACGGTGATTGGACCAACACACCTGGACGCCCTCAACATCCCCAGGAGTAGCCTGTCACCCACAGCCAGGAACGACGTGCTCACAGCGGACGGGTCCCCGATGTCTCCAGCTTTGGGGTGCTTCAAGGCAACATTACAGCTCGGTCCCAAGTCTTGCCTTGCCACAGTCCACGTCCACGAGGGCATCCAAACCCCTCTCTTGTCATGTGGCCATTGTCAGGACTTGGCCATCGTCTCATCCGAGTTCCCAAAGCCCATCCTCGCCGTGACACACCTCAACAGGTGTGCAGAGATACCTGTTTCAGCCATGACCACACCTGCTGCCGCCCGGGAGTTCTTTTTCGTCAGTTCAGCGACGTCCTTGTCTCCAAGTCCGACCTCCAGAAGACGCCGCTCAAGAAGATGACAGGCCCCCCGATGAGAATCCACCTCAAGCCTGGCGCGACGCCTTTCGCCATCCACACACCCAGGCCTATCCCCTTTGCCATACGGGACAAGGTGAAGGCGGAGCTCGATTCTCTGGTGCAGCAGGGGATCATCAGACACGCCGGTGAGGAGCCCTCCGAGTGGTGCCACCCTATGGTCTTGGCACCCAAGCCTGTAGGTGTTCGCATCACAGTGGACCTCACCCATCTCAACTCGCAGGTCTCCCGTCCCGCCCATCCATCGCCTACGCCCATTCAAGCAGTCCGCAGCGTCACCCCGTCTGCAAAGTTCTTTACCACGGCGGATGCACTACATGGGTACTGGCAAGTCGACCTGGCGGAAGAAGATCGCCACCTCACTACATTCATCACGCCCCACGGCCGCTTCCAGCACTGCCGCGGACCCATGGGCTTCGCAGCAACGGGAGATGCGTACTGCCTCCGTGGGGATATGGCTCTGCAGGGTGTCACCAACTGCGTGAAGGTCGTAGATGACATCCTGCTCTTCGACGATGACCTCCCGGCCCACTTGAACCGAGTTCATCTGATGCTCACAAGATGCCGTGCCCATGGCATCACCCTGAACAAAGATAAATTTGTGGTCGCCGCCTCCCAAGTTAACTACTGCGGCTACAACATCTCGCCAGAGGGGATCTCAGCTGATGAGGAGAAGGTCAAGGCCATCAGGGACTTCCCTACTCCAGCGAACCTGACCGACCTTCGCTCATTTATGGGCCTGGTAAATCAGCTGGCCGACTTCTCCCCTAAAATCGCCACATTAGCCCAACCTCTACGCCCCCTCATGAGCCCCAAGCGCTCTTTCCTCTGGACTTCTGACCACGACCTAGCGTTCAGGAATGTTAAGAAGGCGTTGCTGTCACCACCAGCCTTGGCACCCTTCGACCCGTCCTTACCAGTGGTCCTCCAGACCGACGCCTCCCGTCTATACGGCCTCGGATATGCCCTCCTTCAAGACCACGGCCAGGGTAGACTGTGCTTAGTTCAGTGTGGCTCCAGGTTTTTGACGGACACGGAGACCAGATACGCCACCATCGAACTAGAGATGCTGGCAGTCGCCTGGGCTATGGTCAAGTGCCGCCTTTACCTGTTCGGCCTTGGGCATTTCACCCTCATGACGGACCTTCGCCCGCTCATACCCATCCTCAATCACTACACGTTGGACGCCATCGAAAATCCTCCCCTCCAACGCCTCAAAGAGAAGACCGCCCCTTACGTCTTTACAGCTGTGTGGCGCGCCGGGAAGCTTCTGTGCATACCAGACGCCCTCTCCCGAGCCCCTGTTAGTCGCCCCACACCTGAAGATGAAGTCGACTGTACCACGGCCGCTGCTCGCGTTCGGTCCTTAGTGACACACACAGCCACTTCTCTTGCTGACAAGACGACGACGACGCCCTCCGTCGAAGACGATAGGACTCTCCAGGAGCTTCGCATCGCCGCCGCTCAAGACCCGGCATACGCCCAACTCCTCGACTACGTCTCCGCTGGATTCCCCACCAACCGCTACGACATTCACGCCTCCGCCCTCCCCTTCTGGAAGCTAAGGGATAGCCTCTATGCGGACGGAGAGCTGGTGTTGTACGGCCCCAGGATCGTCGTTCCCGCTGCCCTCCGCCGGCGCACCTTATCCCGCCTCCATGACAGCCACCGCGGCGTTGAAGCCACCAGGCGCAGAGCCCGTCAGACCGTCTTCTGGCCTGGTATTGACGCCGATATTAAGAGCACGGTTGAGGCCTGTGAGCCTTGCCAGCAACTCCAGCCCAGCCAGCAACAAGAGCCGTACCTGTGCAATGACCTCCCAAAGCGGCCCTTTGAGTCCGTGTCCGCCGACTTCTTTAATGTGGCCGGAAAGTCTTTCCTGGTGGTCGCCGACAGGCTCTCTGGATGGCCCGTGGTAGTTCCCTGCGGTCGGGACACCACCTCTTCCAGGGTCATCCGGATGTTCTGTCGCTTCTTCCGGGAAGTCGGAGTGCCTCTCCGCCTCCGAACCGACGGTGGGCCCCCGTTCAATAGCCACGAGTTCAAGAGCTTCGCCGAACGCTGGGGCGTCCACCACATCGTCACCTCCCCTCATTACCCGCAGGCGAATGGCCACGCCGAGGCAGCGGTAAAGTCCGTAAAATACCTCATCCTCAAGACAGCACCAACGGGGAACCTGGACTGCGAGGAGTTCGACAGGGGCCTACTAGAACTCCGTAACACCCCTACCCCTGCCGGACGCTCTCCTGCCCAGGTGTTGTATGGCCGCCCCCTTCGTACTCGTGTGCCTGCCCACCCCCAGTCCTTCTTAGATGAATGGCAGATCAAGGCGGACGAGTGCGACCGCAGTGAGGCTGCCCGGATGGCCCAAGTGACAAGCCACTATGACGCCCACGCCCGCCCCCTTCCCAGGTTGACCGTCGGCCAGCAAGTACGAATCCAGGACCCGACGTCACACCGCTGGGACAAGGTCGGGGTCGTCATGGGCCGTGGCGAGTCTCGTTCGTACCAAGTCCGCCTCCCCAGTGGTCGTGTGTGGTGGCGAAACAGACGCCATCTCCGCCCAGTGCCATCCTCTAATGACGAACCCTCCTCCCCGTCCCCTGTGCCCCCTTGCCCAGACATGGAACGAAGGTCGTCAGTTGATCCTCCCATTGTCCCTCGCCGCTCCCCCCGACTCATGGAAAAAGAGTCCGTAGACCGCTCGAGATTGCACTACGAGCGTAAAGGGGGAGGGAGGTGTATAGATATGTGAACACGCCTGATGCCAAGACTCTGTTACCATTCATTGTACCACTTATTCACATGTCTGTATTACTACACATTATTATACCATGTCTGATATCTATGCTTATGTCTAATGCCTATGTTCACTCACTAGGCCCCGATATACTATCTCTGTACCGCGCTAGTCGAGTAACTAGAGGACCTCAGTCATTGTCCTAGTGATGTCTAGCAACTCTCCTTGCCCAGCTAGACAACATCCCTCAGATCAGCCTCGGCCTACCTACGGCCCGGGGTCCCTTGTGCCCGCTCCTGTATCGGTCGGCTATCACGCCAAGTCTTGTACACTTATTGAATATACCTACTGCTCGTGCTCTGGAGTTTCAAGAACCTTGTCTAGGATTACATCCATTACAAAATGTAAGTAAAATTCTCCTTGTATTGATACTTTAATTTCAATAATAATATAAAATAATTATATGTATTATGAACAAAGACACAGATTAAAACATAGACTTTTGATATTGATACTTTACTTTTATTTAATTATATAATATAATTATATGTGAATTACAAGTGCGCGAGAATTCAAGTCGGCCAACAGTTTCGTCTGTTGGTGCCTGCGAAAAAACCGAATTGGCAGATAAACAACCGACCAACTAAAAATTGCATGTGGGCGGGAGGTATTCTTAGTCTGCCATTGGTCAACACTTTTGTCTCTTGCTGTTTTTTCTGTGTATGTGGTAGGTTCAAAGATCGAAAAACGACCACAACACTTTGTAGTTCTTTTAAAAATTGCCAAAAAGCTAAGTTTCGTTATAGGTTAGGTTAGGATAGGTTAGGTTACATTTGGTAAACTCAAGATGAAAAATTCCCCTTCTGGTTATTTTTAAAACGTCCACAACACGTTGTGGTAGATTTTCGATCTTTGAGCCTTACATATATTGTATATGCATGGACTTTGATTTATCCCTTTATACTTGCCAATATGATATGAGTCACGAAACGTTGAGTTTCTCTATCCAAAAGAACAATTGCTCTACCGATATGAACCTTATGATCTTGTTTACTAAACTACCATGAACTGCGGCTAACTCTAGGCAATTTACCTGACCAGTAGAAAATAATTGTTCGACAAGTTGAGATGATCAATTAGAAACTGATAAATGCATAAATAGCAGTCATATTTAGGGGAATATTTATGAGAGATCTCATTTCTATATATTTTCCTGGAATTTTTTTAACCATTAGACATATCTTAGCTTAAGCAATTTTCCACAATCCTATTTTTGTGATTGTATTATGTTGTTAACAAAAGGAAACTGTTAAAGCAGGTGTCATTGATTGTTAAATCTGCTTCATCCCAGAAAAGTGAATTTTAAGCTTATTACAATTGTAAAAAAAAAATAACTTATGTTATAGATCTCCATTATTATGAACCGTTTTCACTAACTTATGCTTAAAGTAGCATTCCTCTATAAATTCATAATTACCTCAATAAATTCCTTGCAATACAGTGACACACCACACTAACAGAATGAAAGACCTTCTTATAACCGAAGTCTGTTAAGTACAGTTATTCACATTTATTGCACACACACACACACACACACTATTATTACTACTACTACTACTACTTTCTTTTTTTTTCTTTTTTTTTAACGTGGCCTCCAGCCTCCCCCAATAGCCATACCTTCGCCACCATTTTATTACCTTAAAATTAACTATTCTAATACATAAGTAGTTACCCTGATTGTGTTGAGTTAGTTGAGCCCCAGATCTATGAGGCATTCAGTAACTGTTGCCTCAAAGTCGATATCTACTGTACGACTGTTGTCGGCTTTGGGGCCGATGTTCTCGCTCCCCTGAGGCAAAGCAATGCAGACCTAAGCAGAGAGCAGGAAACTCGACATCTCAACCAGGCTGTAACATAACTTCTTGGTCCCTTCCCGCCAGAGTTTGTGAACACCAGAGGAGTGAAGCTGCCTTGATCAACGTTCTGAATTCGCTCCCCATATACCCTAATCTTGTCGTTCTCGTTCCTCCTGTGTGCAGCATCGAGAGCTAGGTTGCGGTGACATGCGACCATGGGATAAAAAATCCTTATGTCATAAAAGGCTCCTTGTCCCTTCGTCCATAATCCACGACCACTGACGTCGACACGGGCTCTGTTGGATTTGTTTGAAGTCCTATGTTGAAAATTCTCACCTTCCAGTGGAAGTAGGGAGGTTCCACCATGACGTCGTGGTAGATTTCCCACAGTAGATTTGCTGTTAGATCCCTTACTTCGCATGCCTCATGCATACGAAGCCCCTTTTCTTGCACACCATGGCGTAATCGACGTCATAGGACGAGCCACACACGCATTGGGAGGGCAAACCTTCTAATGGCCTACCATACCTTAGAGCATTGGCATCTGTAAATTCTTGTTTATTGAGACTCAAACCATTTGCCCTTATCGGTAACGTAGTTAACCAGTTCCAGGCGCCCACCTCCTGCGCTACAGCTATTTTTTTTCTTCAAATTCTCTGGTACTTGCAGCATCAGTTACTGCAACTTATCACTTTGGCCGTGCTGTCGTTCTGTCGTAATGGACCTTCGAATCTTGTTTACTTCACTGGTATCCACCTCCCCTGTTGCGTTCTAAGCTCTTATGTTGTTAGTGAGGGCTGCCATGAGCTTAACTGAGTTTTGATGTTCGGTGGCAGCAATCTCCTCTGGATTGGTCAATCCCATTCCTCCCAGTCTCGGTGGTAGTGCAAGGAGTGATCCTTCTGCTGGGGTTAAGTGAAGGTGTTTCTCTAATTTGGGAATGAAATTGACACTGATGGCTTCTTCCAGGGGATGGAGGAGGGGTCAGATATCAGGGATAGTGCGCATCAGGTAGTTCTAGCGATGCTTGACTCCATTGGTGAATGCCGCAAAAGTCCTATGTGGCTCTGTGTTAGCAATCTCAGAGAGAGCTTGGATTTCCTTAACCCACTCATTCACCTTTCCCGTTACGTGCTCGGTCTTGAAGTCCGTCGTGCCGATTACTGCGCCTAGGTGTCTTTGGCCATCCTTTGTTATTTTGACCTCACTTCCACCGAAACCTCCATTGCCAATTTATAATGTTCTGGCTTTACAATGAGGAAGGACTACTACTGCTACTATTACTACTACTTTCCTATCACTCGAAATCGAGTATGACGATTATCAAGCTATGATACATTGATATGAAATTGGCAGGGTCGTTCACAGATGTTGCACATGTGGGGGGCTACATCTACATCACGGTATGCACTCAGGCTAACTCAAAAGTATTGACACCTTCTTTTGAGGTGCTCTTCCAAGCGTTACGGTGTGGAGTAATCGTCTCCCAGGTAAGGGGGTCGATTTGTCACTTTTTCAGGTTTATCTTAAGACTATCCTTATACCTTTTCAGTTACCCGCCAGCGTTATGTTTATTATTCATTAGGTAACTGTAAATTAGCTGCTTTGGCGGTCTATTGTTGTCCATGCGGGTAACATGGCCAGTCCAGCGTAGTTGTTCATAGATAATGGTAGCTTCAATGTTCTACAGTTAGTCTCAGCGAGAATACCGGCATTTGTTCTCTGGTCTTCCCAGCGAACTCGGAGGATGGAACGTAGACTACGTAGGTGAAAGTTTTCAAGTACCTTGAGGTGCCTCCAGTATGTGACCCATGTCCCTCTGCCATATAGCAGGGTGGGGAGGACTACTGCTCGATATACGTGTAACTTTGTAGATAATTTCACCTCCCTACAGCTGAAGTCACGGGTATGCAGTCTGCCAAAGGCTTGAGATGCACATCTGAGTCTTCCGTACATTCACCTCTAGGCCGGAGTGTGTATACTCATCTGGGTAGGTGTTCAGGATCTCCTGTAGGTCGCGTTCAATGTATAGAACCAACCCACACTCACAGACACATACAGGTGTGTCCGTGTGTGTGTGTGTGTGTGTGTTTGGCTATGTCTCCGATAATTACAGTACCTCTTATGTGCTTGTTGTTCTCCTCAGAGAGCAACAAATACATTTGTATTACTGTAATTCTACTTTTTTTTCGTGTTATTGTTTAGTGAGTGTTGATGAAACGAAGTTGGGCAACATTACCGGTCTGCATGATATTAATTTCCAAATATTATATTTACTGAACAGCTTGAGTCATAAGATAAAATTCATTGCTATCAGACAAATACTAACCGTAAAAATATGTGATGTAATGACTACCTAAGGCTACAGCACGATAATTATATCTAAAATATAAACAAAGGTTCATAAAACTGTGTTACTATCATTCTTATTGACATCATGTAATTTTTCAGGGTCAATATCATAATTGTTAGATTAGTAAAATAACCGAAAGACCTAACACTTGCCATTCATATAATGCACAGTCATGGGAATTCTAAAATGCGTTTCAAAGTCCGTTGATGTTATCCACCCAAAACATCTGTATTCACGCCATTACTCTTTGTATATAACTTCTATATAATCTTCACTATGTTCACTGTGCCATATTTCTTATAATTATGAGAGGAAATACTGTATAGGAACAAATAATAGACATTCATGATGAGCTGTTGACAATTTCATTCTCAATGTACAGTACCCTTCTCAAGAAACTCTGAAACAGTTCTGGAGCATTTTCAAGCTTTTAATGTGATCAACTAGGGTAAGAGAGAGAGAGAGTATATTCACTTAATTAGAGTAATTCACAATGTAACACCAGCACTTCACTGTTGAGACAGGTGGCCGGGCGGTGAGACATGAGATGCATACTTCAAATGTTTGGACTTTGTTTTGGGATTTCCTCTTGGTTTACGAGAGTTCAACTGCTCACCTGGCGTTACCTGAATTTTGTCTCAGGGTTCTTTTTCTCCCTCTCAGAATCCAGGTAATGTACTTACCTTTGCTTGTTCTTAGTAATTAACCTTTAGCTCTCCATAATGGAATGACCTAAAGTACCGAGTACGAATAGAAGTTTGTAGTCATTAAAATATCGTCAAAGAGAATTGGAAAATAACTTAAATTGCCCATCATACGCCAACGGCCTCACATCTATGAGTAATCTGCATATAGATTATGTTCCAAATCAGGCACTTCTGTCCCCACCTTTACTTCTTGTTATAAACGAGCCATTAGCAGCACTATTCTAAGCTTGTTACAGTGTTGCCAACACAAGGTGGTGATGAACTCAAAAGTCAGGAAATTAGCATAAAACACACACACACACACATATATATATGTACAGTATATATATATATATATATATATATATATATATATATATATATATATATATATATATATATATATATATATATATATATATATATATATATATATATATATATATATATGCATATATATGCAAGTAAATCACTGTATTTGCGCGTGGTCCAGGTATATGCTGATAACCACAAGGAAAGAAGAAAACACGAAGTTCCCAAGCGCTTTCGTGTAATTCACATATTCAGGGGTGAGTACAGACTAAGGTGAAGTACAAAACAAGGTGTATATATACAGAGGAGGGTGAGATCAGGTCCACAATGGTCAGGTATTAGGTAATGACCCTACTAATCTTTAAAAAGCACCCCAACGGTCGGTAGTCAGGTCACGCTGTCACGTGTTTGTTCACAGTGAGACAAATATTACTAATGATCCAAGAACCATTTCTGCCTCCCACCCCTCCACCTACCTCCATCTCCACAGGGTTTTGTGTATTCACAATGTGGGCGAACGTGTAGTCATAGCAGGTCTTTTGGTTAATTGCATTTTAATGTTTGGAAACAACTATGTTTGTTATCAGTGTTTTAAGGAGATCAGAAAAAAAAACTGTTCCATTTTGTTTGATGACTAAGGATCATTTTGAGGGCATAAAAGGTCACAGTCCCAAATCCATTCTGGGTGTTAAGTGATAAAACTGTCTTTACAGAACATCTGAAAATTGTTGTCTATATGTGAAATACACTGAAGCATAATTAATATAATATTAGAACTTCAGTATCATAAAGGATGCAAAAAAATTATTATTTATAAGTATTAATAGCTGTGAAAATTATGCATATAATACTCCTTTAAGTTTAAAAAAATTATATTTCTTGCAAGTTAAGGTCATAATGGTGGAGTGAATAATAAGTATTCTGTTGGCGGCACAGCGAAGAGTGGTGGTGGTGGGGGGGGGGGTGGTAGTGGTCATATACAAACAGAGAAACTCTTATAATCTTGGGACATTCTTTAATACAAACTGATTCAACTTCAGTCCAGAAACAGCGTCTTGATGAAGCAGACTTCACTCTATGCTTTAAATGTCAAAATCGTGGTGAAATATCAGTGTAAAAGCTAAGACTGATTCATAGGGAGTTACGAAATCTTTTCGTTGATGATATGGCTGTAGATCAGGAATTATTACCATTGTCTTTGATCAGTATCATGCTGAACATCTCTGCAATAGATAACAAGAAACCTTTGCTACGGTAAGACTATTGGCGTCCGTAGTTATAAAGTGAAAGACTTAACACAAAGAAAGCTTCCTGTGTGAAAGTTTTTTAGAAGCACCGAGGCCAAAGATAAGTAGACAGTTTGTTTGGCAAGAGATGCAGTGACTCATTACAAATCAGGAGACAAAAGTTTTGTTGTATTTACAAAGATTGAAGCTGAGTCACATCATACAGCTGAGGATCAGTTGTTTGACGACCTTGAGGATGCTGACACACTTCTGATTCCCCAATAGTTCATGCCTCCCGACAAGACAAGGCGGATCACATCATTTCACATGACACCGAGTGTTTGTTCTGGCCGTAAGTAGGACTAAGGGATAAAAACGTGCTGTTTCTCTCACAATCGTTCATGATACCATTGTGCGAGATGCATCATAAAGCTTACCAGGATTTCCCACCTGTACAGTTTACACCACCGGAAGGTGTGCAGGTAAGGGAGAACCAGCATACTAGAATACTTTGCTCAAAGTGAGACAAAGTGGATGATATTCATAGATAAAGATGACTCGGGTGATGGTGACACCATAAATTAGCAATGGTTATCTTATTTTCTTTACAAATGTTAATTAATCTCTGTCATCTTTCTTTTTCATTACATACCTCACGTTGTCCTATTTCGGGTAAGAGTTCCCGATTAATACTAGCCAGACATAAAAGTGCGGCTGACGTGTTGGTATTACATTTGACGATTTCTGGTTACAGCTGTTGAACTGCTGAGCTATTTCGTGAAATAAGGCAGAATAAGGGCTCAAAAATTAATCTTATATCCAAATCGTGTGATTGATACATGAAACAGAACTTTGTCTAAGGCCTGACACTGAACTTTTAAGTCTCGGTTCACGTTTGTTATTGCTAAAATGATATTACTGTGCTTCAGCAAATAAGGTCTTCAAGCGCCATTCCAACAACACATAAAATATTATGAAAGATAGAACTCTTTGCTGTGGTTCCCTGAACAATACGACACAATTCAGTTTCTCTTAAAAATCTTCAAGTACCTGATGAAGTGACTATCAGTGATGTGTTCAGCATTCTGTGTTGCCACTCTGATCATGACCTGGTAAAACTAGGAACCTACTGCCATGTAAGACGGTGGTCGAAAGTATCAGATGACTTAAAGATGCATCAAAATCCACTACAATGAACTACAGCAAACGCATATGCATAGAAACTCTCCGATTACTGCGATTTTTGTCATTGATCTTACACATGTCTTGGGGCTTTGCTAACATAATATAATGCAGCAGAAAATTTCAGCCACCTCCATGACCTACTGAAATACTTAATAGCTGTTGGTGGTATTTATAAATATATTATGCAAGGCCCGGAAGGTGACCTTGTCGTGTCTCCTATTTACGAAGACATTAAGAGATGGTCAAAAATTGCCAACAAAGTATTCGAGAGTTTTAGCCAGAGTGAATTACACTTCGGAAGACTTTAAAATCCTGCCATAATGGGATGAAATAAATTACTTTCATCCCTGGTGGGCATAAATTCCTGTTTAGTATTCAGATGGCTACATGCGAGCTCGTGATAGCTTGAGACATTAGTACGAGAATACATGGCAAATAATGTGTATGGAGAAATGAATGGCATTATAATAATATACTGTGAATAAGTGCATTGATTCAGCTGAGTAAAGTTTCAAGTTGATATCCTACTCAACCAATTAAATCACA
>NW_024713129.1:37483839-37551339 GCF_018991925.1 Homarus americanus | reverse complement strand
TGCTTCATTTCTGGGACACTTGTTATAAATGTTTTAGGCTGAAAGTGAATTTTAAGGGTTCAGATAAACACTGTGATTTTAGGTCAACTTCTTATTTTTATTTTTGGGAAACGTGACACAATAGATTTGGTATTTTGTGGGTGATCAGAAGAAGTCTAGATAACTGTTATCAGAGAAAACTGGCTTGGATGTCTTCAAGGTCTTAGCGGTCACATGGTTTACACCAGTCATCATCGGGAGGGATGCCTTCACTGAGCCGGACGTTAAATATGTTGGAAGTGGAAGGTGAGGAGGAGGTATTGATGATGATGTTGATGAGGTGAAAGTCCATCTGACCAAACCTTACTTAAATTAACTTAACCTAATATAATGTAACCTAACCAAACCTAACCTAACTAAAATTAACCCAACCTAACCCAACCTGACCTAAACAGACATAATAATTATAGCTTAATCTAACCTACTGTAATCTGATAAAACCTAGCCTAGGCTAGCCTAACAACCTAAGCTAAGCTAAGTTAAGCTAAGCTAGCCTAACCTAACCTAACTTAACCTAACCTAACTAAACTTAACCCAGACTAACCCAACCTAACATAAAAAAAAATAATAATTATAACTTAATCTAACCTAATCTGATAAGAACATAAGAACATAGAAAATAAGGAGTCTGCAATAGGCCGGTTGGCCTGAGCATGACAGTTCCTGTCATCCATGAATCTATCTAGCCTCCTTTTAAAACTTTACAGCGTTCCAGAACTTACTACGAAGTTGCTAAGCTTGTTCCACTCGTCTACCACCCTATTTGTGAACCAATTCCTTCCTATCTCCCTCCTAAACCTAAACTTACCCAACTTAAATCCGTTGCTACAAGCCATAGGTAGTAGGAAGTAGGCAGCTATCAAACAGGGAGGTACTACCGCCTGGGAAGATATTGGAAGCATAATGTAGACCCTGGTAGACCCTGCTACCATATGGCATCACGAAAATTGTGACCAAGTCCCAGGTTGCTGATCTGACTTTCTACCTCATTTACACACAATTGCAGGGTCTCAATTGTTTCTCTTACTATTGACAACACAACATGCATACTTTGTTTCTCACTTTTAATCTTTTTCATTCTTGTATTTCTTTGTGGTTCTTTATTATTATTATTATTATTATTATTATTATTATTATTATTATTATTATTATTATTATTATTATTATTATTATTATTATTATTATTATTATTATTATTACTTTTTCGCCACCCAGGCCCCGATGTGGGTCAGTGACCTGTGCCCGGGTGGGCTAATCCCTATAAAAAAAAAAATAAAAATCCTGCTCGGATATTATAAGAACTTTATCTATATCTCCTTTATTGATTCCTTTCACCCACTTAAGAACATAAGAATGGAGGAAACAGCAGCGGGCCTATTGACCCATACTGGGCAGTCCCGTTTATACCCAAACCCTATTGCTCATATAAGCATCCAACCTATGTTTGAAGCTATCCAGCATATTCGAGTTAATGATGATATTTGGTAACTTGTTCCATTCTGTTTCCAAACCAGTGTTTACCTATTTCACGCCCTAATCTAAATTTGTCTAATTTAAAACCATTGTTACGAGTTCGCTCCTGGTTGGATAGTTTGAGTACCTTTGTAATGTCCCCTTTGTTTAACCCTGACTTCCATTTATACAACTCTATCATGTCGCCCCTCACTCTACGTCTCTCGAGGGAGTGCAAATAAGATGCTTTAACCTGTCTCTATACTCAAGGTTCCTAATGCCCGGGATTAGTCTTGTCATTCTCCTCTGAATTCTTTCCAAGGATTCTATATCCATTCTGTAATACGGTGACCAGAACTGAACTGCGTAATCCAGGTGAGGTCTCACAAGCCCTACATATAATTTTAAGATGACCTCGCTAGTCTTGTAACTAACACTCCTTTGTATGAACCCAAGTACTTCATTAGCCTTGTTACGAGCAAAAACACATTGGTTACTTGGCTTAAGATTCCTACTTATCATTACTCCTAAATCTCTCTCGCAGTCGGATTCCACAATGGCATCTTTGTTCATCTGGTAACTGGTTTTCCTGTTTACATCTCCTATACTGAGTACTTTACATTTGTCCACATTGAATTTCAGCTGCCATTTTTCCTACCATTCGAAAAATTTGTTTAGATCTTCTTGTAGTTTTGTAGAGAACTCGTCAGATTTAATTACACGTCCTATTTTAGTGTCATCAGCAAATTTACTTATTTTGCTGTCTATGCCGATATCTATGTCGTTTATGTATATAATAAATAATAATGGTCCAAGTACTGAGCCTTGGGGAAATCCACTAGTGACGTTGCTCCAATGCGATTTAGTGCCGTTTATGCTCACTCGCTGTTTCCTGTCCCGTAACCACGCCCTAATCCATTTAAGGATATTACCTTTGATGCCATGCGCTTCTACCTTTCTAATTAGTCTTTCGTGGGGGACTCTGTCGAAGGCTTTGCTAAAGTCGAGATATACCACATCATAATTGTGACCCTCGTCCACCTATTCGAAAACTGATGAAAAGAATGTTAATAGATTAGTTAGACATGAACGCCCGCTTGTGAAGCCATGTTGGGAATCATTGATCAACTTGTGCTTCTCATGGTGGTTTCGAATAGAGTTTGAAGTAATTGATTCTCGTAATTTACCTACTATTGATGTTAGACTGATTGGACGGTAGTTAGAGGATTGTGATCTATCCCCCTTCTTGAAAATCAGTATTACATTTGCTATCCTCCAGGATTCTGGTACTACACCTATTTTTAATGACATGTTAAACAACTTTGCTAAGGGCATACTAAGCTCTTCCTTGCATTCCTTTAATACTCTGGCAAATATCTCATCGGGACCAGGTGACTTATTAGGCTTCAATTTGTCTATTTGCTTATTAACATCGTTACTAGTCACTACTATCTCGTTTAATTTGTTTTCTTCACTATCTCTGAATAGAGTCGGTGCCTCGGGTATCATGTTTAAATTGTCGGTGGTGAAAACTGTTGAAAAATATTTATTCAGATTATTGCTCATTTCTCCGTCGTTATCAGTTAGCTGGCAGGTATCTGAACGTATTGGTCCAATCTTATCTCGTGTTTTAGTTTGATACATTTGGTAGAATCCTTTGGGGTTTGTTTTCGATTCCCCTGCCATCTTCAGTTCATAATTCCTCTTCGATTTTCTTATCTCGGTCTTAACCCTACCGGCCATTACCTTATAATACCCCCGGAGGTAAATTTCGCCACGATTTTTCCTTCTACCTATAGCCTTCATTTGCCCAATAATGTTCTTTAAATAATTATTTATCAATTTAGGGTCATTGTTGTCTGATCTGAGTTTTTTGTATGGTATGTTCTGCCTTTGTGCATTAAGTAACTCATTATTTAAATTGTCTTGGAACTCGGCAATCTCAGATCTCGTTATTAGGTCGGTGTTATCTGTCAGGCTCCCAACCAAGCGCGACACCCACTCCCTCAGCTGCCTCATTAAACTATCAAAGTCTGCCCTTCTGAAATCTGGGACTTTAATGGAATTACCTTTCCATCTGACCTGAAAATCTAACTGGAATCTAATTTCTTTGTGATCGCTGTTTGCAAGTTCGTTCCCTACCTCGACATTGCTAATGAGGTTTTCTCTGTTCGACAGTACTAAATCGAGTATATTATTACCCCGGGTGGATTCGGTTATATGTTGACTTAGGAAACAGTCCTGGATCGTTTCGATGAAATCCTCTGATACTGAGTTACCCATAAGGTCAGTCCAATCTATTTGGCCAAGGTTAAAATCGCCTACTATACAGACTTTGTTGTGTATGGAAGCCCTGCGCATTTCATCCCAGATAAGTCGCTCATTAACTCTATCATGATTGGGAGGACAATATATTACTCCTATAATTAATTTTTCCCTACCGTCGATTAATTCTATCCAAATTGTTTCTGTATTCCGCTCAGTTTTTATTTTCTTATTTATTTCGCACTTCAGATTATCCCTGACATAGATGGCTACTCCCCCTCCTTTCCTGGACGGCCTATCCATATGAAACAATTTGTAATCAGCAATTTGGTATTCGACAGGTAACTCACGTGAGTCTAGGTTGATCCATGTTTCAGTGAATGCTATTATATCGATTTTTTCGGTACATACTGTGTGTAATATGGACACGAAGTAGTACCTTAAGCTGTGTATTCTTTTATTACTCTATTAATTATGTATAGTAAAGTATTACAAAACATGTATTAATCCTATGTAATATTTCCATTTATTATGCTCCATGTTATGTATGTGAATTATCATATTTACATATTATGTATTCAGCTTGTGAATGCTGGCATCTGTACATGCCAGCGCGGAGTGATACAGAGAGTTGAGATCGCTAGTCCTTATGGTGTGGAAGCCCACTGTCTATTTGTTTCCCCTGTATATCACCCAGTACGAGAATAAGAACCTATTATCAAGATAAGTGTTTGCGTATACCCTCCGTAGTGTAGAACATTTTGGGGATATCAAAGACAAACATAGATGGCACAGTGAGATTTCTCAGTGAGATTCAGAGTGAATTCAGCCTTCCCACCGGACTGTGTTAATGGCGTCTCGTCTTCAGCTTCGCCAAGGATTTACAGCCGGACTACAAGCCTCAAGACTTACAGTGTCGTGAAGTGCTATGCTGTGAAGTGCTGTGTTGTGTATTTTAATCAGAATTGTCTGTGCAAATTGCAGTCAGGTGACTGAGGGAGCTGCCCAGCAGTACATCACCTCCCGCCCACGGTCATTGGGTGACTGAGCAGCGCGCATTAAGACAACTTCGGTTCAGTTGCGACTTGCGCCGAGCTGCCTCTACGTCTGGCAGCGCGCCAAGCCTCCCGGCAACGAGCCACACATACACACGCACTCACAGGCCCACTACATCCTTGACCACCGAAGGGTCAAGATGTACCAGGCGCTCCTCTCGGAGCAGCCAGGTCAACTGTTAAGTTGGCCCATACCAACCCCCTCCCCTGAACCCTCCTCCCCACCGGAATATCAACAAGTTCTCGCCAGAAGTTACAATTTCATTTAGGAAAGGAACGGAACCAGTGTTAAACAGAGGTGAACAGTGGTGAACAGTGCTTAAGTCAGTGAGAACAACTCAACAGTAACAGTCGTACCCAAGTTAACCTTCACACAGTGAGGTCCCAGGTACCCAGTGATAACGGCCCCCGCGAGACCCAACAACAACCACCGATGTGTTAATCCGTCTACGATAGGAAGGCCTGGGACCAAACCTCACTCATATAACACCATCTGTGAGGGAATTACTACACCACATGTCCCTCACAACACCATATGTGAGGGAATTACTACACCACGTCAAGTCCCTCATCACACCATCTGTGAGGGAATTACTACACCACGTCAGGCCACTCATAACACCATCTGTGAGGGAATTACTACACCACGTCAGGCCCCTCATTACACCATCTGTGAGGGAATTACTACACCACGTGATGCCCCTCATAACACCATCTGTGAGGGAGTTACTACACCATGTGAGGCCCCTCATAACACCATCTGTGAGGTAATTACTACACCACGTAAGGCCCCTCATAACACCATCTGTGAGGTAATTACTACACCACGTGAGGTCCCTCATAACACCATCTGTGAGGGAATTACTACACCACGTGAGGCCCCTCATAACACCATCTGCGAGGGAATTACTGCACCACGCCAGGTCCCTCATAACAACATCTGAGGGAACTACTACACCACGTGAGTTCCTCCTAACACAATCTGGGAGGGAGTTACTACACTACGTGTTTGCTGTTCAACACCTACATTAATCTGTATGTTCACTGTATGTTCCTTTACCTTTCTCTAATGAAGGCTCTTGTTAAACCACCAATGTATGTAATAAGTTATTTATGTCCAATGTATATTTTCAGCCTTCGGGCTGCAGAATTTTTTTCAATAAACCGTTAATTATTATTATTATTATTATTATTACTTTATATTAAATTCTTGTGTATTACTTTAGACTTCTGTAATTCTGTGCATAGATTACGAGGGGTTGACCCGGTCTCTTGCACAGATAAAGTACAGAAGCTGTCAGCATGTCTCACAGGGATCAAAATGATACCCTAGACGATGGGGTTATGAGTTTAAGCTTGGGAGACCTCTCCCCACCCACACTCAGGCCCCATGCTCCCCACAGTGACAACGCCCAATCAACCACAGAATCTCCTCGTTCGTCGCGAGCAAGCTCTCCTGAGGTGCCTGAGTCCAAGGATCTCCTTCAACTGATTAAGTGGATGGAAAATTCTCGACGGCAGGACTATGTTGCAAGGAGAGAAGAGGAAGAAATTCGGTACAGAGAGTCTGAAAGACGACGCCACGAAGATGAACAAAGACGCAGAGAACTAGAAGATATACGTAGAAGTGAGGATGACCTGAGAAGAAGAGAGGATCAAACCAGATTTGAAGCTTTGATTTCCCTGTTAGCCTCCCCACAACGATCTACTCTACAAGATTCTTCTGCTACTACTAATGCTGATACGACTAGAGGTACTGATACCTCATTTCAAAGAGTCGGTTCAACAATTCCTCAAAAGGCTTCTTATCAGATATTTCGGGAATGGCGTCGACGTTGGCAAGACTATGCAACAATGGTTGACCTGTCAAGTTCACCACAGCCTAAACAGATGATACAGCTTCGTATGTGCTTGTCCTTCGAAACACAACGTACTCTCGAGCACACACTTCAAGTGCCTACTACGACAACTCTGACTGTAGAGGCCGTGCTTGACAAATTACAGGAACATGTTAAGGAACAACGCAACGAAGCACTTAGAAGACGAGAACTCCTCCAATGTAAGCAGCTTGATGGAGAATCTCTTGATGCATTTTTTGTAACGCTGAAAAGATGTTCAGAGGAAGTTGATGTTTGTCCTGGAAATTCTCAAGTTTGTGAAGAGACACAGCTGAAGACAATCATTTTAACGGGTATTCGAGATGGAGAGCTAGTTCAGGGGCTCATTTCACTTGAACCCACTTCCTCCCTTCAAGATGTAGTTACAAAATGTCGAGCGTACGAGGCCGCCAGGTGTGCGATTTCAGCTTTACGCTCACAACCTGACCAGGTGAGGGCGGTGTCTTCCTACAGAAAGGGTAAGAAGCAGCAAGGTAACTCCACCCCTCACCCTCCAGCTACACCTTCAGCAGCAGCTTTGTGTAACAGCTGTGCGAGACAGCATGATGCCTCCCAGTGCCCAGCTGCTCAAAGTGTGTGCAGAAGTTGTGACCGTCAGGGTCACTGGGCCTACACAGTCAAGTGCCCTGCTAGCAAAGTTCAGTACAGACTTTGTGGTCGTGTGGGCCATTATGACAACTGTTGTCGTAAGAAGACACAGAAAGGACACCACCAAGGATCCAAGAAGTCATCCTCAGGTAGTGCTGGCACGCCCCCTCCTTCTGGCAAGCATCAAGACGCTGTGCCCAGTCGTTCCTGCCGTCGTGTACATTGTTCCACAGACACGACGCCCCAGCACATCAGTGTCGTCATTTCTCACGGTAACTTGTCATCCAGTCTTCAGATGTTACCTGACACCGGTGCTGACGTCTCAGTAATTGGTCCACAACACTTAGCAAGTTTGGGAATACCCGGGAGCAACCTACAGCCCCCTCCTCAGACAACGAAACTGACAGCTGATGGTTCCAAGATGGCTCCAGCTTTGGGATCTTTCTGGGCTACTCTTACCTTTGGTAAGCAGTCTTGCTCAGCCCGGATTGATGTTCATGATGGGATCCCGACGCCGCTTTTATCATATAGCCATTGTCAAGAGTTGGCCATTATTTCCAAGGAATTCCCCAAACCTGTTTTAAAGGTCACCCATGTCAACAGGTTGAAGGAACGCCCTATCTCTACTAACACGTCCCCTTCTGATGCAAGAGCTTACCTTCTCAAGGAGTTTGCTGACGTGTTGGTTACGAAGAAATCTTTAGGATCCACACCACTCAAGCCGATGGTGGGTCCACCTATGAAGATTCATCTTAAGGATGGTGCCACACCTTTTGCCATCCACACCCCTCATTTGATTCCTCACGCCTACAAGGAGCTAGTTAGACAAGAGCTTGAGTCCATGGTTGCTCAGGGAATCATCAAGCCGGCCGGAGAAGAACCTTCACCGTGGTGCCACCCTCACGTCCCCGTCGCCAAACCTCGTGGTGGAGTACGGATCACCATCGATCTGTCAAAACTTAACCAGCAATTTTCCCGTCCAGCCCACCCTTCACCCACACCTTTCACAGCTGTTCGAAATGTGGACCCGAAGGCGAAGTTTTTTACAACGATGGACGCCTTATGTGGTTATCGGCAGATCGAGTTGGCAGAAAAAGACCAGCATTTGACTACATTCATCACACCATATGGAAGATATCAGTATGCAGAGGCCCCATGGGATTTGCCGCTACGGGCGATGCATTCTGTCAACGTGGTGACGCTGCCCTTCAATGAGTCACGAATTGTGTCAAGGTGGTTGATGATATTTTACTCCATGACGAAGACTACTCTGCCTACCTCTCCCGAATATATGAAGTTCTCACCAGATGTCGAAAGTACGGGATTACCCTCAACGCTGACAAGTTTGTAGTCGCCGCACCATCAGTGAACTTCTGTGGGTACACTCTTTCAGTATCAGGTATCGCAGCTAACCCGGAGAAATTAAGTGGAATCAGGGATTTTCCAACCCCTGCCAACCTGACAGACCTCCGTTCTTTTTTGGGTCTGGTCAATCAGCTGGCTGAATTTTCACCTGACATCTCTGCCGCAGCCCAGTCGTTACGCCCCCTACTGAGCAACAGGAGGACATTCCTGTGGACCCCAGATCATCAAGAGGCCTTCCAGCGAGTCAAGCAGGCCCCCTTAAGTCCACCTGTCCTCGCCCGTTACGACCCAGCCCTACCCACCGTCCTCCAGACTGACGCCTCCAGACTCTACGGCGTTGGTTACGCCCTTCTGCAGGACCATGGCGGTGGACAACTCCACTTAATTCAGTGTGGATCCCGGTTCCTGACGGACGCCGAGACCCGATATGCCACGATTGAGCTGGAGATGTTGGCTGTTGTCTGGGCGATGGCGAAGTGCCGCTTCTACCTGAGAGAACTCCAGCACTTCACTCTCTTCACGGATCACCGCCCTCTTGTACCTATTATATCAGTAGAGAACCCTCGCCTTCAACGTTTGAAAGAGAAGCTGTCGCCTTATCTCTTCACGGCTGTGTGGCGTGCGGGTAAGCTGCTGTGCATCCCGGATGCCCTGTCCGGCGCCCCTGTCAGTCGCCCCACCCCAGAGGACGAGATGTTGTGTTCTACAGCTGCTGTATGCCTCAAGTCAGTAGTCTCATTGAAGGCCGTTGTCACATCAGAAGGGTCTACAGCACCGGATGCAGACAAGACCCTTGAAGATCTCCGCACCGCAGCCCGGGCCGACCCTTCCTATATCTGGCTCGTCGACTGTGTGTCCCTGGGATTTCTATCTAACCGATACGACTTTCACGAATCGCTACTCCCGTACTGGAAAATACGGAAACGTTGTCTTGTATGGTCCACGAGTAGTCATTCCTGCTGCCCTACACCGCCGTACCTTGACCCGCCTTCACGACAGCCATCGAGGAGTGGAGGCCACCAAGCGATGGGCGAAGCAGACGTTATTTTGGCCCGGAATCGACGCGGACATTGCAAGTACCGTCCGTGCCTGTGAGCCGTGCCAGATTCTGCAACCCAGCCAGCAACAGGCACCTTTAATGTGCGACGATAACCCTTCAAGACCCTTCCAGTCAGTGTCGGCCGACTTCTTTGCAGTGGCAGGGAAGTCCTTCCTCGTCATTGCCGACCGATTGTCTGGATGGCCTGTTGTCGTCCCCTGTGGTAGTGATACAATGGCTACTGCTACCATCTGGAATTTCAGACATTACTTCACAGAAGTTGGTGTTCCCTTCCGTCTCAGGACTGATGGAGGACCCCAGTTCACCAGCCACGAGTTCCGGGACTTCATGGACCGTTGGGGAGTCCGTCATGTCGTGACCTCGCCCCACTACCCCCAGGCGAATGGACACGCTGAAGCCGCAGTCAAGACTGTTAAACACCTGATCCTTAAGGTGTCACCCTCAGGAAATATCGACTACGAGGACTTCGATCGGGGTTTGTTAGAGTTACGCAACACCCCGAACTTCACCGGACGCTCCCCAGCCCAGGTTCTATATGGACATAATCTCAGGTCTTGTGTTCCTGCCCACCCGAAGTGTTTTTCTCAAGAATGGCAAGCCAAGACTGAAGAATGTGACCGCCGTGCAGCAGAACGAGTTGCAGATGTCGCTGCTCGGTACGACTGTCATGCCCGCTCCCTTCCTAGGTTGAGTATCGGCCAGCAGGTGAGGATTCAAGATCCAGTATCTCACCGCTGGGACAAGGTTGGGGTTGTCATGGGTATTGGCCGGTCCAGGGACTAGCAAGTGCATCTTCCTAGTTTTAGAGTATGGTGGAGGAACCGTCGTTTCCTCCGACCTATGGAGCTGTCAAGTGTTGACCCTTCCCCAGTAGAGTCCCCTAATGTTGATGTCTTTACAGTAAATCCATCCCCACCTTATGTTTCTGCCCCGGTACTCCGCATGTCCGAGCAACTCAGAAACAAAAGGTCAGCTCAAGATGAAACTATGAGCGTATAGGGGGGAGGGAAGTGTATAATATGGACACGAAGTAGTACCTTAAGCTTTTTATTCTTATATTACTCTATTAATTATGTATAGTAAAGTATTACAGAACATGTATTAATCCTATGTAATATTTCCATTTATTATGCACCATGTTATGTATGTGAATTATCATATTTACATATGTATTCAGCTTGTGAATGCTGGCATCTGTACATGCCAGTGTGGAGTGATACAGAGAGTTGAGATCGCTAGTCCTTATGGTGAGGAAGCCCACTGTCTATTTGTTTCTTCTGTATATCTCCCGTACGAGAATAAGAACCTATTTTCAAGATAAGTGTTTGCGTATACCCTCCGTAGTGTAGAACATTTTGGGGATATCAAAGACAAACATAGACATACCAAGGCCCTAATATCATCCATTTTGTTTCTCATACTTCTACTGTTCGCGTAGTAGACATTTAAGTTAGCTGTGTTCTGAGTCCTCCCTTTACCGCGTTTAGGTTTAAACTCCATGTCTAATGTAGTTTTGTCATCATTCCTAACACTATTTCCCTGTAATCTTTCACTTTGTTTACCCGCTCCCACTGCAGTCTCCTCCACCCCCGTGCCCATATGTTCCCCTAGCAGTTTAAAGACTTCAATATCTTTTGAACTGCCCCCTCTAGAGACCCAGCCAGGGTTGCCACCCCATCCCGAGACAGGTGTACCCCATCCCTAGCATAAAGGTCCCTTCTGCCGTAGAAGTTGACCCAGTTGTCAATGAATGGGACTGATATTGACTTGCAATATCCGTCAAGACGGCCGTTGACACCAACTGCCCTTGACAACCATTCATTGCTAACTCTCCTTCTAGGCAGGACACCACATATGATAGGGATCCCTCCCTTAGTCCTAATACGATCTATAGCTGTCTTGAACTTATCAAGAAGCTCTTCACTCCTACACAGGCCAATATCATTGCCTCCTGCAGTGAGGCAGATAATGGGTTTGTTCCCATTACCAGACAAGATATTGTCCATCCTGTCAACTATATCCCTCACCCCAGCCCCTGGCAAACACACCCTCATCCTATTTTTATTTTTACCACAAAAGGCTCTGTCCAAGTACCTTACCTGTGAGTCACCAACAATTAAAGTTTTTATACCTTCCTTGTCAGCCCTGTCCCTGACTGTACTAACGCCCAATTCGTCTATCAAATGACTGAACGAGTTGGTACACTTTGCTGTTGTTGTCGTTGTTGTCTTATTCTTGGTGAGTTTCTTCACCACCAGTTTGGTCGCCCCTCTCCTTACAACCTTCCATTCCCCAGAGTTTTCGTCCTTCACCGGCTTTCCTTGTCTCGTTTCTTCCTTCATCCTTGCTATCTCTTCCTTTAATTTCAGGATTTTCTAACTCTAATTTCAGGTTTTTTTCCTTGGTACTCTCTAACTCGGTCCACAGAAGGGCGTAACCCCGTTCACCAGTAGCACTAGCCATATCTGATAATTTTCCCCGGGAGCAGAGCTAAGCAGTCGTGACCTTTCCTCCAGTGAGGTCAGAGGTCTATCATATCTCCCAGCACTCCTCGTCTTTCTAGGGAATGCAAGTTTAGTTTCTTTAATCTATTTTGATATGGAAGGTTTCTAAGTCCCGGAATCATTTTCGTCATTCTTCGCTGCACCGACTCCAGCGAATTGATATCCAGAACTGAACAGCATAATCGAGGTGCGCCCTGACTAGCGCAAGATACAGTTGCAATCCAAGTGATCCTGGATCCTTCGTGCCCGGTGGCGAGTCCGGTGGTACAGCTTACTGAGGCATGAAAGTTCGAACACTCATGCTTGGCTAGCACGCAACCGCCGTCCAGCTGACAGCGTACAGCGACATCCTTTTCCAGATGGTCGAGATTGTTATAATCATAGTCGTGGTTGTAATAATCATGGCCGTGGTTGTTATAATCATAGTCATGGTTGTTATAATCATGGTCGTGGTTGTTATAATCATAGTCGTGGTTGTTATAATCATGGTTGTGGTTGTTATAATCATGGTCGTGATTATTATAATCATAGTCGTGGTTGTTATAATCATGGTCGTGATTGTTATAATCATGGTCGTGGTTGTTATAATCATATTCGTGGTTGTTATAATCATGGTTCTGGTTGTTATAATCATGGTCATGGTTGTTATAATCATGGTCGTGGTTGTTATAATCATGGTCGTGGTTGTTATAATCATGGTCGTGGTTGTTATAATCATGGTCGTGGTTGTTATGATCATAGTCGTGGTTGTTATAATCATAGTTGTGGTTGTTATAATCATGGTCATGGTTGTTATAGTCATGGTCGTGGTTGTTATAATAATGGTCGTGGTTGTTATAATCATGGTCGTGGTTGTTATAATTATAGTCGTGGTTGTTATGATCATAGTCCTAGGTGTTATAATCATGGTCGTGGTTGTTATACTCATGGTCGTGGTTGTTATAATCATGGTCCTGGTTGTTATAATCATGGCCATGGTTATAAGGTACTGTAAGTATCTAGTGTACTATAGGAAGGAATAGAATAAAGGTTAGAATAATTAGTTAAAGAAATATTCGCCAAAAGGAGAGGTTAAAATCATAAAAAAATAAAATAAAATTATGAATAACCGATGATCATTCCGAGATAAATTACATTATGAAGAGAAGTGACCATGATTCTGGTTAGATTAGTCACCATCTGCTTAAGTCATTACCTGTGTTAAGTCATCATAGTCATCATCTTCATTAGTCAGTTTTAGGCCCATCTCACATGACTGACCGACCATAGATGTTCTTTCCGCGCGAGGGTGTTAGTTTTCAATGCGTCTTATTATTTACGCTGGTGGATGTAAGACCAGCTACCCTCACTGACGCAGCTATGGTCAATTTGGTGTCATTCTTCTTTATAGCTTCAAAGCCTTTATTTTAGTAAGCTAAGCTTTGCTAGTGCACTTACTATATTCCACAGGAAGGAGGGTGCTATGATGTAAGGGGAGCAGTGAGCACATAAAGGATCATTTGAATTTATTTATCCTTAGATTAAGCTACATTATTTTTTTTTCTTGCGTGCTGTCTGTGTGTCGAGGGGTGAGACCCATTGCCACACAGGGTGTGTCTAACACCTTGTGAGAAAGGTATCTTGCTATGAAACAGGAGGCCGATTTCCACTGACCGCTTTCACGGACCTGTGAGAAGGAGTGGGTCCTAAGGAAAGCCAGTGGAGCCGCTACACCCTGTACATCGTAGGGACGTGGGGACTTCTTAGGGTTAGCCTCCCCTATAAGCTGCTGCAACCTGTCTGCCAATACGCTAAGGAAGAACAAAGAGATGATGCTGGTTGGTGGTGTGATCGGCCGTAGCGGAGAGGTATTGGCAGAGGATCCCGACCGGGCAGAGTCGGTGGTGCTCGCCCTCCACCTTCCATGCCAGAACAGCTACTGGCTGAAGCCTATGATTTTCCCGATCATTTTTCGTCAGCGAGGTGGGAGAAAGTGCCAGGGAAACTGCAGAATCACCTTGGGCGAAGGAGGTCCAGTGGTCGAACCTCGTGAGTGCCTTCAGCTGGGAGGACCTGAAGCCCATGGCCAGCACTATTAGGAAGAGGGCCTTTTGCAGTAGTAGGCGATCCTTTGGCGGTCAGATGGTGAATGGATCCTGGGATGAGACAGATATCAGATTAATCCATGTCCTGATAAAACCTTCACAGTGACAAGAACATAGGAAAAACAGACAACATAAGGCCAATGGCCCTCAGGCTAGGTTGTCAGTATAGTTCACAGGACTGAAGGAATAGTGCTGAGTCTGGGTGGAAGGAGTTAGGGTTGTCGGCCAGTGCCTTCAACCCAGCGCCGATTTGTTCCAGTAATGCCGCAGTGGAGAAGGCAAGGGCTGCCTTCTGCCTGTACATGGCTTCCTTAGTCAGGGTGGTCTGGGCTACCTGAGAAGGCCTGCCATGGGAAAGAGGACTGGGTGAATTTCGGAGCCCACAAAAACTCAACCAACTCGTCTGGCACTCAATCATCCTGGGGGGATAAGACTAAAGGGGCCAGAGAAAGGGGGGGTGTGATGGGGGAGGTGTTCTTTCCAGCTGCCGCCGTCCATGCCCACCTTCTTCCATGGAAAGATGGCCTGGCCAGCTACCCGGGCACACCTCCTACTGTCCTGTAGCGTTGTCACTCGGTAAGGACCTGCAGTGGACAGCACGAAACAAGATGCCAGATAGTCGAAGGCGTCCAGGGTCACAACTGGGAACATTCCTAACTGGGCTGGGACCATCTCCTTTCTCGACAGGCGGAGCTGCCGGAACTCAAAGTACTACTAACCTAATTGTCCGCCCGTCGTCGGCCCTCGGACACACAGACAGCCAGACTTCTTTGTTTTATATAGATATAGATTATCACTACATATAACATCATCCATCATCACTACATATAACAACATCCATCATCACTGCAGTGTCCTAGTGGTCTAGAGGTAATGTTCCCCGGTCACACACATAAGATCGTGGGTTCGAGTCCTGGCAGGGTGTTGATTTTATATATATATATATATATATATATATATATATATATATATATATATATATATATATATATATATATATATATATATATATATATATATATATATATATATATATATATATATATATAACGAATTTAATTTTCAGATCACTTGATCACGTCCCTATGTTCCTAAATTATTTAAATTCGAAACATGGCAACATCAAATTTAATTGTGAATTAGAAAATGAAAATATTCTTCCATTCCTTGATGTTAATATTCACCGTATTCATAATAGTTACGAGACAGCCTTATACAGAAAACCAACTTTCACTGGTTTGAGTTAAAAATTTTCATCTTTTATTCCTCTTAATTACAAACGTAATCTAGTACGTACTCTTACCAACAGAGCCGTTAATATATGTTCAAGCTATTTCCACTTGGACATTGAACTAAAATACATAAAGGAACTACTCTTTAACAATGGTTTCCCTAAGAGATTTACAGACACTTATATTGGCAAAACCCGTAATAAGTTTTTTTAGTCCCACACAGCCTCAAATCCACACCGTCCCTAAATATTCTATCTATTTCACCATCCCATACACAGGCCCACTCAGTTTCTCCCTTAGAAATAAGCTTAAGAAGCTTTTCACTGAATTCTATCCACCAATTTCTCTTAGATTAATCTTTAAAACCCAGAGTTCAATTAAAAAATTCTTAAAAATTAAAGACACCATACCCACACACCTGCAATCCTCAGTTCTTTATCAATTTACGTGTGCTAGCTGTAGGGCAGCATATATAGGTAAAACTAAAAGACATTTGATAACTCGCATCCATGAACACTTGGGCCGTTCCGTTCGAACAGGCCAGTTAATCACACAACCACCACATTCAGCTATTCGTAACCACGCCCACCGACATGACCACCCGTTTTTGCCGTCCGATTTCTCAGTTCTTGGCAGGAGCGACTATGAGACGGACCTCCTCATTGTGGAAGGATTACACCAATATAAAGAAAAGCCATCCATTTGTGATATGGCCTCTTGTGAATTGTTGTGTTTTTCGCACTAAGGCTCGTCTGAATTAAGGTAATACCCCCCTGTATATTTTATTTCACACTTTCTATTCCTGATTTTAGCTTTGTGTGTAGGTCTCTCGTCATTTTCGTCGGTTTTAAATTGGATGACTCTTTTTTAATTTTATCGAAGGTAAATTTTCGTATAATGTTATGTTTTTATTGTATATAACCTGTATTTTTTAAAACTTTTTCAAAACTTTTGTTTTCTAGGCTCTGAAGATGGAAAATTATTATTTCCGAAACGCTAGCGATTAAAAGAAGCCCAACTTCGTCAAGATGTTTGTGTTTTCCTTGCTTCTCCTCTTCGTTATAAAACTACGCTTTCCACGTAACAAGTCCATTGCTGAAGTTATATATATATATATATATATGTAACCGGTCGGAATTTGCTGGACTTTAATTTCTCACTTGACTTGGGGTTTATTAAAATTTAATAGATGGTAAAGGCAGTGGAAGCGCCCCTTTGAGAAAAATCCCGAACCAGCACAAGAACACTTAAGTCTACTACACAAAATGAACTGTCCGTGACCCGTGGAAGGATAGCGTCTGTGACTGGGATGAATGAGACACACTGTAAAATTTAGACACTTATATTCCCTCCAACACTACAAACACAATCAAATAATGGTACACCAATATGCGCACCTCTTAACTTAAACTTTAAACACTACTCTGGGGAATAAAAGTTATACATGACATATAAATTATTAGAAACACAGGCAACAATAAATTTGAAGTATTAAGAAATGTTGTTTGCACACATGAACAGGCCTTAAGGGCTTTCACAAAATAATATCAGTCACTTAGGAAATGGTACTAAAAAATAAGAATTTAAATACTCCACAATGAATAGGCCTTAAGGGTCTTCAACAAAATAATATCAGTCACTGAGGAATGGTAATAAAAGATAAGAAATTAAATACTCTACAATGAATAGGCCTTAAGGGCTTTCAGCAAAATAATATCACTCAACAAAATTATAGCACCCCAACAGGTGTACACTTCCTAACCTAACCTAACCACTGCTCTGGGGAACAAGGTTATACCTGAGATCAGAATTATGAAGAATTAGAGGCATTAAAAGAATCAAATCACAGTATCACTCTGGTTCCACTTAATGGCACAAACATTCAAAAAAACACTACTATCAAAATTATTTAAGAAATATTAAACTACACACGTCAAGATAATATCAGTCTGAGGAATGGTGTTAACTACACCCGTGATAAGGAAGATAAAATGTTCCTCTAGGTATCTCCTAGAGTCCTAGACTCACGGTCTCAGTGTGTGACCATTAATATACTCAGATAGCCTCAGTGTACTCCCAGTGCGTCCATGGGCAGGAAGAGAGTGAGCCAATCAGACCTTGTGCAGTTGAGAGAAACTTTAGCTTCCCGTTAGCAAGAGGGTTTCACTAGCTGCTCGGGACATGTGGGGTTGTGCACCGGAGTGGTAAGAACTGATCACCCACTGCTGATGCTGGTCCCGTGTCGTGTTAGTTGTCGGGAGCACTCGTTCACTCAAGAGATCCTTTGCTACCCCGCTAAACAGTGACAGGCCTACACTGATCGGTCCAATGGCGACAATCGCCACCCTCAATCATCAACGGCAGTCAATCTCTCGCAGTCAACTCCGGTCAACTCCAGTCAACTCCAGTCAACTCCAATCAAGTGGGTTCTGACGGAAACCCTGAAATGAACTCACTGTTAGCTCTAGTTTACTTTATCACTGCCCTATCTAACCCTGTCTGAGATCGAATGAGACTTACTTGTTATACTGCAATAGCGCAGCACAGGTGACTAGGCCACGTGACTATTTCTGATGGACGCGCGGAACGTCTTGTCTGTGTGAATGCTCTCCGGAACTGGGCCTAGCCAGCGTCGCGTCTCCTCAAGGCGTTAGCTTGGTCCTACGTGATATATTTACCGCCTAACTAATAACTCCTTGGGACACCCGTAACATTATTCAGACTGCTAAACGATCTATAATAATTTCAAATTCAATAATAGTCCCTTAACTTCATGAATCGCATCATTATTAATTCGGTAAATTACATTTAATATCATATAGGCCTAGTTCCGCAGTCTCTCGCTACGAGCAGGCAGCGCTCCCTCCCCTCAGATGACCTTGAACGCTCAGTATCACTCATGGCGGGGCATTTGAAATTACTCTGAAATTTCTGAATATTACAATCGACCCCCCTAAAAAAGACAGCACTGTCCTCATGTGCTGAGAAAACATGCATACGACCCCCCTAAAATTTTGTTCTAAGGACTGCACCTCACCCCTTTAACGTGCTAAATGCAGCATTTGTCTTCTCTTCTCTCCTTTTCTCTCCCGCTAACATATATATATATATATATATATATATATATATATATATATATATATATATATATATATATATATATATATATATATATATATATATATATATATATATATATATATATATATATTTATTTATTTTAGGGGGCAGTGAAATTTTGCTCAAAGCTGCACTCTTCAGGCATTGTTCCTTATACATATCTAAGACTCCATGCCAAATTTGAAGCTGATATGTCGAGGTTTAGTCTGCCGCATTTTCTACTGAAATTTTTAAATTTACCTACAGTACTAGCCAAACAGCCGCTGTGGCGGTGCAATGTTCTGTTCAGTGTTTATCAACTTTTTTTTCATATCTCTTATTTCATTTAAGTTGTCTTGTCCTTGACCAGCGAGGTGACAGGAAGATGAAGATTGCAGGGGTTGACATGAAAGTGACGAAGATGTGGGACAGAGTGACGGCAAGAGAGAAGCATGATGCGGACAGAGTTAGGAGACAGCTTGAGCAAAAACATAGATATCTGGTAGCTGGAGATATTCCTTATGTTGAGGATAATTCAGATGATTCAAGAGATATTCCTCTCGTCAATACTGATGCTGATTTTGTCCCTGATCCAAGGGCTCTGACAGACACCAGTTCACAGAACCGGACAAGACTCCCTACACTGGCTGCCGCTTGTGACCGATACTTGATTAGTGATTATGCTGGAGCTGCCATTGCTACTGCCACCTTAACTGACTATGGCATTATCACAAAGGATGACAAGAGTCAGGTTATTGGACCACATAAGCTGCGGGATGCGAGACAAAAATACCGATTTAAGAGGCAAGAAATTGAGATGGCTAGTTTAGATAATTTGACGTCACTCTATTTTGATGGTAAGAAGACCGCCACTCGTGTGATGATAAAGAATGAGAAGACCGAGAAATGGAGTTCGAGGATGATGGTGAAAGATCATTATGTCATCATGGTTGAGCCTGGCAATGAATATCTCACACATGTGACTCCCAAGACTGGACACGGAAAGCAGATTGCCAAAACTATTCACGAGTTTCTGGTGGAGAAAAATCTAACCCAGCAGCCCATTGTGTGTGTTGGTTGTGATGGAACCAATGTAAATGTAGGATCAGAAAATGGAGTCATTCATCATCTTGAAATGTTACTTGGTCACCCGCTCCATTATTTCATATGTCAGCTTCACGGAAATGAGCTGCCTTTCCGCGCAGTTTTTTATCACTATGATGGTAAACCAAGTGGTCCTGAGCATTGGCGTGGTCCCATTGGAAAGCAGATCAAGGAGTCTTTGTCTGAGCTTCCAGTTGTCGCCTTCCAGCCAGTCAGTTTCCCTGATTTCCCTGTGTTTAATGATGAAGTGGAGAAAGATCTGTCCTGGGATCAGAAATACCTGTATAGGATTTGTAAAGGAGTTATCACAGGTGTTGTTGAAGATGACTTGGCTGCTATTGAGCCAGGTCCTCCCTGTGTGTCAAGGTGGAACACCTTATGGAGTAGAATCCTCAGGCTGTATGTAGCAACATCAAGACCCAGCCATGAGTTGAAAAGAATTGTCATTACAATAATAAAGTTCAGTGCTCCAATGTGGTTTTACATCAAGATACACCCTTACGTAACACACGGCTCAAGGAACGTATTCCAGTCCCTGCTATATATGAAACACCTGAATAGTGAGGAGGAGACGATAGTGAAGAAGGCTGTCCAGAGAAATGCATACTTCGCCCACACAGATCAACTTCTTCTTGGTATGTGTGCAGATGAGGACATGACTGTTAGAGAAAAAGCTGTCTCAATGATAAGAAAAATTAGAGAGGAGAATCAGCAAAAGGAAGAATGCACTGGCAGATCTGAAGAGGAGGAGGAAGATTCTGATGCTGCTGTTGACGAGAATTTGTTAAACTATACTGATGAGGAGGGTAAAGATGGAGATGGGAATGAGGATGTGCCTCCTGTAGTCAACATGAGAAAGGTGGTGACTCCGAAACTAAAGTGGCAAGCAAAAAACTATCATTCCATGATTAACTGGAGGAATGAACTCAAGACTGAGCCTCCTTACATTGCTTCTCTGTCAAATCTACAGGTTAATGACATTCTTGAGACACCATTAGTGGTGCCCAAGTGGCCAAACAGCACTCAGGCGGTCGAGAGAGGCATAAAAGTGATGACTGAAGCTTGCACTGAAGTGACGGGATACGAATCGAGAGATGGATATATTAGGCAAAGATTATTGTCTAGGAAAATGATGCCAAGGTTCCGCACAAAAAAGAATTTCAATATGAACTTGTAATGATTTTCTATACGGTGTACCTGTAAAATAACATGTGAATTAAATCGATGTTACCCATGTAAAATTTATCATTATCCTGGAAAACATTAAATGACACCTAATTTTTGGTATACACTAAAAGTTGACAAAAAGTCGTTCGCGATGCGGCAGGGTAAGTATGCATGAAATGGCATGAAATTTTGCACAGGTGTTTGTTACAGCCATACAAACGATGCCTGAAAAGTGCAGCCTGCAACTCAAATAAAAGTGTTTTTTCCCCTGCCCTACTACTATATGGAAAACTTCAAATAATGAATACATTGAAAACTCTTGATATATATGACCTCTGTTCATCTACTTCTTATAGTATTCATATGAAACCGATTTCTCCAATGTTATCTCATACAGGAATATATACTCCTATCACTATGATTTATTTTTCCCGTAAGCAGGATATAAAAAAATCTTCATCATCCATTATGTTACATATGTCAATGTAATTAGTGTACATAATATTAAGCTCTGTGCTGTATATTCATTTTAGTAACAGTCACCGTTGCAAGAGCAGTTTTTTTATGAAAGGAAAAGAGATATAAAGATGTATGTGCTTTTTAATAATTAGTTTATTTTTTTGCATTGCATGTGAATTATATTGATTCAATGCAAAGTAGTACTCTGTGTGTGTGTGTGTGTGTGTGTAATAATAATAATATTATTAATAATAATAATAATAATAATAATAATAATAATAATAATTTGCGGTTTATTAAAAGAGCATGGCAGCCGGAAGGCTGATAATATACAATTACACAATTGGGCAATGGGTCACTTGAGTGACAAGTAATATCCAAAGAACATAAGTGATACAAATATGATTTATAATAACTGGATCAGGAGTTCAACGTAGTGACAGTGCAAAAAGGTATGATTGGCTTTTCTTATAGTGATCGGTACGTGCTCGTATGGGCAGGATTGGGTTGTGGTGTCGAACAGCAATTCGAGGACGAGGGATCTCGGGTGAAAGTATGAACCGGTGTCGAGGATAGTGCAGAAGCTCCTCACCAAATTTGACTTGATAGCGAACGTAATACCGATTTTCAAGAAGGGAGATAGATCACTATCCTCTACCTACCGTCCAATCAGTCTAACATCAATTGTAGGCAAATTACTGGAAGCACTCATTTCAAACTTTATTCGAAATCACCTGAACAAGCACAAGTTGATCAATGATTCCCAACATGGCTTCACAAGTGGGCGTTCATGTCTAACTAATCTATATAAAAAATTTCATCTGTTTTCTAATCAGTGGACGAGGGGCACAATTATGATGTGGTATATCTCGACTTTAGCAACGCCTTCGACAGAGTGCCCCACGAAAGACTAATAAGAAAAGTGGACTCGCATGGCATTAAAGGATATGTTCTAAAATGAATTAGGGCGTGGTTACAGGACAGGAAACAGCGAGTGAGCATTAACGGCACTAAATCCGATTGGAGCAACGTCACTAGTGGAGCTCCCCAAGGCTCAGTACTTGGACCATTATTATTTATTACATACAAAAACGACATAGATATCGGCGTAGACAGCAACTTAAGTATATTTGCTGATGACACTAAAATAGGGCGTGTAATTAAATCTGACGAGGACTCCTCAAAACTACAGGAAGATCTAAACAAATTTTTCGAATGGTCTGAAAAATGGCAGATGAAATTCAATGTGGACAAATGTAAAGTATGGGATATGTAAACAGGGAAACCAGATACCAGATGAACAAAGATGTTATTGAGAAATCCGACCGCAAGAAATATTTAGGAGTAATGATAAGTAGGAATCTTAAGCCAAGTAAACAATGTGTATTTGCTTGAAACAAAGCTAATAAAGTACTTGGGTTCATACAAAGGAGTGTTAGTTACAAGACTAGCGACATCATCCTAAAACTATATCATGCGCTTGTGAGACCTCACTTGGATTACGCAGTTCAATTCTGGTCACCGTATTACAGAATGGATATAGAATCCTTGGAAAGAATTCAGAGGAGAATGACAAGACTAATCCCAGGCATTAGGAACCTTGAGTACAGAGGCAGGTTAAAGCATCTAAATTTGCACTCCCTCGAGAGACGTAGAGTGAGGGGCGATATGATAGAGGCGTATAAATGGAAGTCAAGGCTAAACAAAGGGGATATTACAAAGGTACTCAGACTATCCAACCAGGAGCGAACTCGTTACAATGGTTTTAAATTAGACAAATTAAGATTTAGGCGCGAAATAGGTAAACATTGGTTTAGAAATTGGGTAGTGGACGAGTGGAACAAGTTACCAAATATCATCATTAACTCGAATACGCTGGTTAGCTTCAAACATAGGTTGGATGGATATATGAGCAATAGGGGTTGGGTGTAAATGGGACTGCCCAGTATGGGCCAATAGGCCTGCTGCAGTTTCTTATGTTCTTATATGTTCTAACGAGGGCGTGGTGATGGTCAGAGAGAGTCAAGACGGTCATTGTGTTGAGCGCTTCTTAATATGTGGAGTAGGAAGGGAGAGAATAATCTTGCATGCCCTCTTTTGCACTTTTTAAAGGTGTTTCCAGTGTGTGGCATTTAGGGAGGAAGACCAGGCAGGGGAGGGATAGGTGTGAATGTGTGTGTGTAATAATAATAATTAACGGCTTATTAAGATAACATGGCTGCGCGAAGGGTGAAAATATACAATGAACAGAAATGATAAGTTACATATGCTGAAATCGGGGAGTGGGTCACTGGATTGACAAAAGCTTTCAACACAAAAACAAAAGAAACATAGAGTCAACATATAGATTAACTATAGATCTGGTACTCTGGGAGCTGGTCTTGTAGATATTCTTGTAACCTGATGTCGACGCTAAGAATGTCCTTCCCAAGGTCTTGATGACCGTTGTACAGTCACCCAAAAAAGTCCTGTCGCCTTTCACCCTGAACCATGAACCCCGAGATTCAGACTCTTGAATCCGAAGCATTTATGGACAGAATAAATTATTTATCAGTGTCTACTGCTTCGGGTTCACGAGTCTGAATCTCGGGGTTCGTGGTTCAGGGTGAAAGGCGACAGGACTTTTTTGGGTAACTGTACCTGACTGCTAAGCCGCTACCTCATTACAGCTGCAGATGTACAGTGTCGCGATCCCATTATCCTGTATACCAGGGGGAGTGAAACCTACCCCAAGTTATTAACAAATAAAGGAACAAATAGGGAACGCGGCAATAATTATCCCCACAAAAACCTACTCAACTAAATGTACTTGAATAAGTAAGAACAAGTTGAAATAAGTAAGTCACAAAAGGGAAGATAATTAATTAATTCAATTTATGTTCTAAAGGGAGTACTGACTATAGCAAACAAGAATTTAAGGGAAAAAGTAATTGTATATTAAAATAAGGGTGATGCCGGAAGGGTGAAAATATACCGTAAGGAGTTAGACCAAACGAATATTACTTAACATAACTATATTACATAGACATACAAAATATATATATACAACAATCCCTACAAAATAGTTATTTCCTACCAAACAGGAGATTCCTTACCACCAGGATCCCTTCCTAGGCCTAACTAAACGTGTCACTAATACCTGATACCCCTAGGGCATTGCAGAAGACTGTACAAGGCACTAGACAAGGGTCAAGGCTAGAGAACGAATGGACACGTCTACCATATGCCACGGTTTTTCGCTACTGGGGAAGCGTGGGACACGCCTTGGAGGAGAGCGTCTCATATCACATGATCCAGGACATTTGCTGGATAGTTTATATAATTAATTAATACTACTCTTGATTTGACTTAACAGAGTAAGACAATGATGCATATTAATAACATACATAAATATACAATTAACCTAAGTAACTAAGAACAATAATAATATAATAAGTACAATTAACAAGTTATTAATAGCTTGTATGAAATGTAGGCGTGAACATATGCCTCACGCTATGCGAGTTCCCGAGCGCCACAGGCACGTGACACCTCCCCCAAAATAGTGAGCTTACAACTAACTGGAAGCGAAAATGGATATACAGCTACACAGTGAAAGTAATAACTAACACAATCAGTTTAAATCAATATGAAGCAAAATAATTCATAATATAAACACAAGGTACTCAATGACAATAAAACAAAAAATAATTTGCATATAGACATAGTTTCTAAATAATCAGACTCGAGAAAGTGCATCAGCCAACACGTTCTCTTTTCCGCGGATATGGGAAATGATCAGTGAACACTTGAACGGGATAAGCAGTGCTGCCAATATATACTTTGAAGTTTTCTAGTGCCATGATCAGTGATAAAGCCTCCTTTTCAATGGTGGCATAGTTTCTTTGATATTTGTTAAATTTTCTAGAAAAATAGCACAGCGGATGAAGCACTTGATCACTCTCACCCTCTTGCAGAAGCACAGCACCGGCGCCAATTTCACTGGCGTCGACATGGAGAGTGAACTGTTTCTGGAGGTCAGGTGCAAGTAGTACAGGAGCATTTGCCAGCAGGGATTTCAGATTCTCAAAAGATTCCTGGCAAGCCGTAGTCCACTTGAAGGTTTTCTTGCCACTCAGCAGGTCAGTCATGGGAGAGGCAACGGAGGAGAAGTTTGGACAAAAACGGCGGTAGTACCCCGCCATACCCAGCAACCTCATCACACTCTTCTTATCGCCTGGCACTGGATACTGTTGAATTGCCTCAATTTTGGCTGCTATAGGCTGGACTTCCCCTTGTCCGACCACATGCCCCAAGAAAGTGACGTGGGCATGGCCGAACTCAGTTTTGACGAGGTTCACCGTCAGCTTGCTTGCAGCCAGTACGGAGAAGAGGGCTTGTAGACGACTCATGTGATCTTCCCAGGAACTGCTGAAGACGATGAGGTCGTCTAGGTAACAGCGGACACCTTCCAGACCAGACGTGATGAAATTCATGAGGCGTTGAAAGGTTGCAGGGGCGTTCCGCATACCAAACGGAAGGACTGGGAATTGGTACAACCCCTCAGGAGTGACAAAAGCAGATATGGCCCTGGAGCGTTCAGTCAGTCTTATCTGGTAGTAGCCCTGGAGGAGATCCAACTTGGTCACGTACCTTGCCTGTCCAAGATCGTCGATCACGTCGTCGATGCGTGGCAAGGGATAACCATCGGGTTCAGTGACAGCATTCACCTTGCGATAATCCACACACAGCCGCATTGACCCATTTGGCCTTGGAACTAGAACAACAGGGGATGCCCATGGACTGATGCTGGGTTCGACGAGGCCTAGCTCTTGAAGACGCTGTACCTCGGCTCGCACACACGCCCGCTTGAAGGCATTAAGACGGTAGGGACGCTGTCGGATTGGCTTGGCTCCCCTGGTCTCAACGTCATGCTCCAACACTGAACAGGAGAGTGGGTAATCACCAACTATAATAAGATACTCCTGTAATAGAGACTTTATATTATTGGCTTGGTCACTAGAGAGATGGCACAACTTAGCACTGGGGTTCTCCAAGATAGTCGAGTTTTCCACTTTTACACTAGACCCATTCATTATTTCAGAAAAACACTGATCTTTATCTTCCTTACACTCTGGCACAATGATACAAGTTGGCAAGGATTGATCAACACAAGCAACTGCTTTTCCCAGGGTTTCGTTACGAACATAATATGACTTTAAAAGATTGACATGGATAAGGCGTTTTTTCTTACTCCGTTCAGGGTTGCTTATAACATAATTCACGGACCCCTGTTTTTCTAGTACTTCATATGGACCACTGTATTTGGATTTAAAAGGGTGATCATGTAAGGGCAGGAAGGCCAACACCTGCTCCCCCACTTGGAATTCTCTAGGTTTTGCCTGATGGGCCTTATCAAAATGCAGTTTCATTTTCACCTGAGCACACCTTAAGTTGGACTGGGCAAGTTCTACAGCCAGACGCAACTTCTCCTTGAATTGGACCACATATGAAGCTAAGGGCGTCGCGCTCTGATCACTCAACCAACACTCTTTTAACACCTTAAGAGGCCCTCGCGCCTCATGTCCATAGACGAGCTGGAAGGGCGAGAATCCTAGCGACTCTTGTTTACTGTCCCGAACAGCAAACAAAAGCAGGTCAACTCCCTCGTCCCAATCTTTTCCAGTCTCCAGACAGAAGGCGTGCAACATGAGTTTTAGTGTCTGGTGAAATCTCTCTACCACCCCCTGTGACTGAGGGTGATAGGCCGAAGACCTCAACTGCCGGACTCCCAGGGTTTGCATTACCTGATTAAACAACCGGGAAGTAAAATTGGAACCCTGATCTGACTGCACCACTGTAGGAAGGCCTACTTGAGTGAAGAAGTGGGTTAAGTCTTTGATAACATTCTTCGCTGTGATGCGGCGCAAGGGAATGGCTTCAGGATAACGGCTTGCACAATCAATAATGGTTAGCAAGAACTGATGGCCACGAGGGGTCTTAGGTAAGGGACCGACACAATCTATGACCACCTTACTAAAGGGCTCTTCAATGACTGGGATAGGCTGCAGAGGGAACGGTTTAACACTGGGTTCGGTTTCCCCGCTACCTGACAATCATGGCAAGTGCGACAGTAAGAGCTGACGTCTTTCTTCATCCTAGGCCAAAAGAACTGGGATAAAGTTTTTGCATAGGTCTTCCTAACTCCTAAATGACCACCCACCCCATCATGAGCGATACTAAGTACGTCCTGCCGCAAAGGTTTGGGAATAGCAACTTGATGATGAACTAACCAAGGGTGATTGGCAGGAGAATTGGAGGGACGGAACTTCCGCATTAATACACCAGACCTAGTGTAGTAGCAATTTGATTCTTGCTCAGCTTCTGTCTCAGTAACTGACCTATTGAGAAAACCTACTAGCTCAGGATCCCCTGCTTGTAGCTCAATAAACTTACTCCTAGTGATGGGAGAGGAACCAAAACTAGTGACATCTGGGTTCCTATCTCCATCAGAACTAATCTGGAGGTTATCTGGTTGTGGGGAATCCTCAAAAAATTCACTGAGACCAAGATTAGTATGGTCCGGCTGGATAAGATTATCCTCGGACTTCTCACAGTCCTGGAGGGAGACTTCATCAACTTCACTAGTCTCTTCTACCTCTGTACTGCGGCTCATGCTACGGGTCACAGCACACGCAGGGAACAACCCTGGAAAGTCTACTTCTAACTGCACAGTATTATTCTCGGCAGTGGGACAAGATGAGATCACAACATTAGGGAACATCATGTCGCCAACGAGGTCATTTCCTATCAATAGAAAGACCCCTTCTACAGGTAAGCTATCTACTACTCCTAACGTGACATAGCCTGACTTCATGGATGACCGCAGGTACACTTGACAAAGGGGAATACGCGACCCACCGGTCAAACCGTTCACAAGCACCCAGCTACCAGTATAGCATGAATCCAGGAATGGAGCAGCTTCTTTAGTAACAAGAGATAAGGCTGAGCCTGTGTCTCTCAAGAGTTTAACAGAAGTGGGTTGACTGAATTGATCCAAAGCTAAGGAACCAGGAGAACAAAATGGTTCAAAGGTTGATATCACAGAAGAGGGGGAAGCATCCAGGGCAACAGTCTGACTGAGGGCAGTGACACAGGGCTCCAATAATTTCTCCGATTGCTCGGCCACCCTGACCAAAAGAGCGGGGGATCCTTGGTGAGAGGAATTTCTTTTCTTTAACTTGAGACAGTCGCTGATGACATGTCCTGGCTTCTTACAGTACCTGCAACTAAAGTTTCTCTCACCAGTAGGAGTAGATCCACCTGTCCCATGGACCATGGGCTCACCAGGGGTAGATGATGCAGAACCTGAGGGTCGGGTCGGTATGACAAGAGGCAGGGACCCCGGTGTAGATGTTGGTGTGGGCCGCTTGAAGGACGTGAAGGACTGGGACATAGGAGCATAAGACCTGGAATTTACATTTCTATTAGTTAAGGAATAATGGTCAGCCACTGGACCAGCATCAGCCAGGGTACAGATACCTCTCTGATCCAAGTGTGCTCGAATGTCGCCTGGGATACACTTTCTAACCTCCTCTAGCAGGATTAGTTCAACAAGCTTGTCATGTTCTACATGGGCAGACTCACTTTCAATCCACCTCCGACAAAGGACCTGTTTCTGCCTGAAGAACTCCACAAATGTTTGTTTGTCAGTCTTCCGGCAGTTACAGAACTGTTGCCGGTAGGCTTCAGGAACAAGTTTATAAGCGCTCAAAACCGCGGACTTAACAAGGGCATAGTCTCGACATTGATCCTCAGAGAGGGCAGAAAACACATCTAATGCTTTACCAGTGAAAGATCTATAAATAAGTTGAGACCATTGAGAAACAGGCCACTTGTTAAGTCGGGCAATTTTCTCAAAAAGAGAGAAGAATTTGTCTGGTTCTTCCTCATTAAATTTAGGAACACTGTTGAGACATTTGTCTACACTGAATGTTGAAGTATTACTACCCTGAGCCAAACCTCGTTGTTTGAGAGTTTCCAGCTCCACCTCGAGTCTCTTGAGTTCAACTTGTAAGGCCAAATTACTTGGTGTTACAATTTCCTCTGAATTTCCCAACGGTTGGGCTATGATTTCATTGTCAATAAGGTAGTTGAGGACAGCCTCTTCTAACCTAGCCTTATTCATGGAAGAGCGGCCTTCTACTTCATAATAAACAGCGAGGGATTGCCACTCTGCCTTAGTAAGCCCCTTCAGTACTTCGGCTGAAGGTGAAACCAAAAAGCTTTCCAGGTCAAACATATTGAACTCAAAATCGAGTAGCGAAAAAAAAGTAACCGTGGCAGCTAAGCTAACTAGCTAGCTAATTAATAATATTAAAATGCAATCAACTGTGAAACACAGCAAGGGATTAACCAAACACCTGGTACACAAGATAAGGGTTAACTCATCAGTAGCTTAAGCAATAACAGGAGCAATATAAATGAACACTGTGAACGCAGCAACTTGCATCCAAAAATACTTAGCGATGAAACAACACCTGGCGAGTAACAACACTTGATATGACACAATAATGGTGGTTAGTTCCCAGATACAGGCCCCCACTTGTTGGGATCCCACTACCCTTTATACCTGGGGAGTGAAACCTACCCCAAGTTATTAACAAATAAAGGAACAGATAGGGAACACGGCAATAATTATCCCCACAAAAACCTACTCAACTAAATGTACTTGAATAAGTAAGAACAAGTTGAAATAAGTAAGTCACAAAAGGGAAGATAATTAATTAATTCAATTTATGTTTTAAAGGGAGTACTGACTATAGCAAACAAGAATTTAAGGGAATAAGTAATTGTATATTAAGATAAAGGTGATGCCGGAAGGGTGAAAATATGCCGTAAGGAGTTAGACCAAACGAATATTACTTAACATAACTATATTACATAGACATACAAAATATATATATACAACAATCCCAACAAAATAGTTATTTCCTACCAAACAGGAGATTCCTTACCACCAGGATCCCTTCCTAGGCCTAACTAAACGTGTCACTAATACCTGATACCCCTAGGGCATTGCAGAAGACTGGACAAGGCACTAGACAAGGGTCAAGGCTAGAGAACGAATGGACACGTCTACCAAATGCCACGGTTTTTCGCTACTGGGGAAGCGTGGGACACGCCGTGGAGGAGAGTGTAGGGTTTCGTGATATAATGTTGTCTAGCACTCAGGATGGATGGAAACTCTAAGGTGGTTTTCTTATATAATATAAGTTATATGGTAGACAGTCTGGTGCTGGAGGTGCCGTGTGGTGAGGAGCTGCTCAGTAGACACGTTCGGTGAGTAGCGTGTTGAAGGAGGTAGATGTGCAGGAGCTTCGTTAGAGAAGATGTTGCCTGTTGCTGGCCTCCTGGATGAATGAGAACGGGACAGCAGGAGCTTGCTTGGAGGAGGTGTTGCGTGTTCAGGAACCGATAGCAGAATGACAGCTGGTTGGTGAGGAAGCTCAGAGAAGGACAGCTGGTGAGTCGCCATGCTCGATGGCGGGAGCGAGGACCGCCAGGCAGGCGGAGGAGAAGCGAGGGCCGCCAGGCAGCGGCGGAGGAGGAGGTGTTGCGTGTTCAAGAAGAGAGGCTAGAATGAATCTCAATGGAGAGACAGAGCTTATATACACAGCAGCCGTGAGTCAGCCGTGAGTCATGTAGGGAAAACCCAGGAAGTAGCCGGTCTTTTGCCTCTGTTGCTAGGATACGGTGGCATCTGGTGACGCCCTCCCCAGGGCCGCTCGTTTGGTTGCTCAGGAAGACGTAGCAGGTAACATGCAGCTACGCAGTTGTAGGGGAGACGTCCACTACAATACTCCCCCTTCCCTCCAGGCGGTGTAGGAGACCTGTTGTCTGTAGAGTTGCTTAGCACATGTGAGGCAGAACGGGCGGTGCATGCCTCATGTGAGACAACGGCGATGGCGTGAATGAGCCGGTCGCTGAATACAACTGTCTAGATACACACTATCTGTGGGAGAAGGGAGAAAAAGGGTGTGTGGAGGCGATGAATGTTGTGCTTCCCTCACGACAGGTACAGGGTCGTCAGATGCGCCTGCTGGGGTGTGTGTGTGGGCCTGGGTCAGGAGCAGGGTCTGCGTCAGCAGAAGCGGATAAGGGCTCGTGACAGCAGCTGGGTCCACGACAGCAGCAGGGTGCAGGACATTAGCAGGGAGTACCTGAGGGAGAAAAGAGGGTGTGTGGAGGCGATGAATGTTGTGCTTCCCTCACGGCAGGTACTGAGTCGTCAGATGCGCCTGCTGGGGTGTGTGTGTGTGGGCTTGGGTCAGGAGCAGGGGCTGCGTCAGCAGAAGCGGATAAGGGCTCGTGACAGCAGCTGGGTCCACGACAGCAGCAGGGTGCAGGACATTAGCAGGGAGTACCTGAGGGAGAAAAGAGGGGTGTGTGGGTCCGCACTCAGGAACAAAGGCCGCGTCAGGGGCGGCAGGGGTTACTGCTGGGCCGGGGTCGGCGTCTGAGGCAGGACGGGTGTGCTGGGGTCGGTAGGATGTGGTGCTTGGGGCAGGAATAGGAGCTGGTGTCTGCTTAGAGTAGCAGAGCTGCTTCTGTGTGGATAAGCCATTCTTCCATGCTGCTTAAAGACTGGGAGTGTTATCAGTGTCTCCTCCATCCTGTGTGAGTGCTTATCTCCGGGAGTCACCATTTGTAGGGTTTCGTAATAAGCCAGTCTTCTATGCTGCTTGAAGACTGGGAGCGTGATCAGTTTCTCCTCCATCCTGTGTGAGTGCGAAACTCCGGGGGTCACCATTTGTAGGGTTTCGTGCGTTCTCCATCCTGTGTGAGTGCGAATCTCCGGGAGTCACCATTTGTAGGGTTTCGTGATATAATGTTGTCTAGCACTCAGGATGGATGGAAACTCTAAGGTGGTTTTCTTATATAATATAAGTTATATGGTAGACAGTCTGGTGCTGGAGGTGCCGTGTGGTGAGGAGCTGCTCAGTAGACACGTTCGGTGAGTAGCGTGTTGAAGGAGGTAGATGTGCAGGAGCTTCGTTAGAGAAGATGTTGCCTGTTGCTGGCCTCCTGGTTGAATGAAAACGGGACAGCAGGAGCTTGCTTGGAGGAGGTGTTGCGTGTTCAGGAACCGAGAGCAGAATGAGAGATGGTTGGTGAGGAAGCTCAGAGAAGGACAGCTGGTGGGTCGCCATGCTCGCTGGCGGGAGTGAGGACCGCCAGGCAGGCGGAGGAGAAGCGAGGGCCGCCAGGCAGCGGCGGAGGAGGAGGTGTTGCGTGTTCAAGAAGAGAGGCTAGAATGAATCTCAATGGAGAGACAGAGCTTATATACACAGCAGCCGTGAGTCAGCCGTGAGTCATGTAGGGAAAACCCAGGAAGTAGCCGGTCTTTTGCCTCTGTTGCTAGGATATGGTGGCATCTGGTGACGCCCCCCCCCCCCTGGGCTGCTTGTTTGGTTGCTAGGGAAGACGTAGCAGGTGGCATGCAGCTATGCAGTTGTAGGGGAGACGTCCACTACAAGAGCGTCTCATATCACATGATCCAGGACATTTGCTGGATAGTTTTTATAATTAATTAATACTACTCTTGATTTGACTTAACAGAGTAAGACAATGATGCATATTAATAACATACATAAATATACAATTAACCGAAGTAACTAAGAACAATAATAATATAATAAGTACAATTAACAAGTTAATAGCTTGTGTGAAATGTAGGCGTGAACATATGCCTCACGCTATGCGAGTTCCCTAGCGCCACAGGCACGTGACAACAATCACCCAAAAAAGTCCTGTCGCGAACCATGAACCCTGAGATTCAGACTCTTGAATCCGAAGCATTTATGGACAGAATAATGCATCAGTGTCTACTGCTTCGGGTTCACGAGTCTGAATCTTGGGGTACGTGGTTTGTGACAGGACTTTTTGGGTGACTGTACTGTACCACGTGGTCCGGGAAATTCTTCAAGCTCACACAGGGTGTCGTGTGTGTGTGTGTGTGTGTGAAAAAAATTTCTTAGAAAGTGTAACCGATTTGGAAAAAAAAAAAAAACTTGGTGTGTGAGTTGTACGTTGTCTGTGAAGGAGTTCATTTGAATTTTGAGAAAGTAGATAATACATTTCTTCAAGGTCACACATCAGTTAAAATCTTTTTTAAAGAAGTATATATGGGAACTGGTTAAATGACTTCCCATTCGCCAGTACTGTTAGTGCTATTTTCTAAGCAAAAAATATAGAAATAAAGAGATGGATTAAGAAATTACAAACAAATATAATTTAGACTAGAGCTACATGTCCCACAACATCGCATCATTACTTAAATGCAATTACTATCTGAGCTTACCTGTTTCCTGGTTCACTATGGTCCTTATCCGAATATGATTGACGCACAGGTAGATTAATACAAAAAGATAATAAATAAAATAGCATCGAAGCTACACGCAAATACACCAAAAGTAAGTTTGATGTTACATTCTATAAGTTAATGTGGAGAATAGCCGTGTGAAAATATTTTTGACCCTGAGTTATGGATCCGGATTCAGAAACAAGCTGTACCCTGCTGGGTGTAACTGTAATTACACTGGGGAGCAAAATTCAACCTTTTGTCAGTTGCATACATTTTGAGACCTGTTTCTGGGTAAATTGAGGTCACTGATTTCAAATATGGCACCGGTTTTTTCTATCGGGTCTAGTTTTGTTGCGGTGAGTTACCTACCATTTACTACTATATATAGTTAGACTACCATATACTACTGCTAAAAATCTAAACCAGCACACAGAGAGGAATTACCAAACACGTAGAATTAATTTTTAATTACTTTTATTTACCTTGACAAGCATATTTTGGATTCATCAGTTGCTTTTGTGAACTATGCCAGATTTATTCAGGCACAAACTTGCGTTTAATGGACTGTCTTGAATATCGCCTCTCAGTGCAGTCTCGCTGAATGCTCCAGCAATATTCCGCCATCATGTGAATGTCCCAGCGACCTTGATAGCTGTCTTCCATGACTTTGATATCCTGGTGAAAGCGTTCACCTTGCTCATCACTCACGTCCCCCAAGTTTGCCGGAAACAGTTCAAGATGACTGTTCAGGAAATGCATCTTAATGCTCATGTTGCAACCTAACACATGGAAACTTTCCATCAAAGATTCAACGAGCTTTTTATAGTCCTCTGATTTCCTGTTTCCAAGAAAGTTCCTTACAACAGAAACGAATGCTCCCCATGCATTTCTCTCAACATCAGTCATGGATTGAGTGAAGGCTTGGTCTTTAATCAGCGTCCTAATTTGAGGGCCGTCGAAAATACTTGCTTTGAGTTTTTCTAGCGTTAAACCAGGGAACACTTCACACAGATACGTAAAACAGTCACTGTCAGTATCGAGCGCCTTGACAAACTGTTTCATAAGGCCCAGCTTGATGTGAAGGGGCGGGAAAAAAAATTTTTCACGTTCCACTAGGGGTTCATAAATGATGTTCTTTTCCCCAACATTGAGGCTTTCCCTAACTGGCCATTCCTTCTGAATCCAGTGTCTGTCTTTGGCTCTGCTGTCCCAGAGGCAGATAAAGCAAGGAAATTTTGTATACCCACCTTGCTGTCCTAGCAAAAAATTGACCATTTTTAGATCAACACAGATGATCCATTTGTGTTCTTCATATTTGAGTAGCTCCAAAACCGTTTTGATGTGTTCATATTTTTCTTTCAGGTGTACTGAGTGTCCTATGGGTATTGCGCCAAAGATGTTGCCTATATGTAATAAAACACACTTCAGACTCCGCTTAGAGCTATCTATAAAGAGGCGCCACTCTTTCGGATCATAACCTGGAGCTCCCATCGCGGTGACTAATCCAGAAATATCACAACAGTAGACGAAGTCAAATTTAGAATCAAAGAACTGTAAGAGGTTCTTTTCTCTGTTGCGAAAGAATGTTACCTTTGTGTCTATTTTCAGCCAGTTTTTATCTTTTAACCGTGAAGCCAACAATTCTGACAGCTTTTTAGACAGACCCTGATCTCGAACTAAGTCATTGAGTTCTGCTTGGCTAAATGTTTGCGGTTCTGTTGATATGCCTGCAAAATCTGAGTCACTATTTCTGTTAGTTGACTCCTCTGTGACCTCAGTGTCATATTCACTGTCAGATTCAACGGAAGCAAGTTGAGTGAAGATAGGCTTTGGAACATCATCTGAATGGGGCACAGGCCTGATTGCTGAATCTAGACCTGATCTGCACAAACGAATGCCATTTTCAGAATCTGTGACCTCAAATCTACCAGAATCAAGTGTCAGAACTCATGCAACCGAAAGTGTGTTCCCCAGTGTTATTTGTAGACGAACGAACTTTTGAGAATCCCGATCGTCGACTCCTGGCCTGTGTCTCCTCCCTCCCTCTCAAACTCTCTACTGTTTCTGCTTTATCTTTTGTCTATTCATTGTGATTACCGAGTTATTCTCTTTCCCATGCGTGAGTTTCCTTTATGTTTCTAAAGTTGTATGTGACATTAAAAGAAATGTGATAACTGCCAAAGAGAACAACCCTCGCATAGAATTTGTGTGGATTCCGTCCCATGTTGGAATTAGGTATCATGACCGTGCCGATAGACTGGCCAATGAGGCATGTAAGAAAGAAAATGTTGACTGTGACCTTGGCCTGTCCAATGCTGTACTTAAAATCATTCAAGTCAGAATCATGAACTCTGATCTCGAAGAACTGAGAAATGCAGAGAGATCTGGCAGTTGTAGCATTGGTAAATATGGCAAATTTTGTCACAAAAGGTATCGGTATGGCCAGCATAAGGACAGAACCAGACAATATGATGTAGACGTGGCCAGAATTAGGCTAGGATATAGACACATCTGGCAAGTGAGTGACGCTGTACCCATACCGGAACACTCAGCATGTAAATTTTGTGATAAACCTTTGAAGCATACACTTGAACACTATATTATTGAATGTGACACTGTCAAAGACTTCAGGCTACCTGGCTTATTGTATCATGAACTTTGTAATTACTACGTTGAATCAGGGGTGCTTGAGGACATTCTTGCTGTTTATCCCAAATTTGCTAGCCCACACTAATTATTCTTCAATTAGAATATGACGTCCAATGTATATGAACCACTGTCTTGCGTGGCAGCGAACAGTGTCATCACCCACATGACTCTGACCTATATATACTGTTAATGAATATGATGCATTTCTTTGTGTACGAACCTCTGTCCTGTCTGGCAGTGAGAAGTTATACCACCCTCAGTGTCAAGACCTGACTGAATTACTCAGAATAGGCAAACTGTACTCCAAACTTTGTCAATAATTTGTTAAACTAAACTATATTTTTATTTTTTCTTCATACTGTAATTTTTTTTCTCCTCTTTATTATTGTTATTGTCTCTTTTTTTCATAAATTTGGTTAATCGTAAATACTTTGGCATTTAGTTTTACTTAGTGTTTTCTTTGTTTTTGTTTTTATTTTTCAATATTTATTTTTTAGTTGTTTTAATTCTTTTCAATATATTAGTATTTTCTTATAATATTTTGGTATAGTTTTCTTTTTAAATGACTTCGCATTTTCGTTTTAATAATTTGATGTTGCTCTTTATTACTTTAGTATTTTATTTAATATCTTGGTATTTTACTTCATAGAGTACATTTTTCCACTTTAATTCATAACGGTTTAACACTCCTGACAGTGGCGTTTATTTGGTTTTGTTTACATTAAGTAAATAAGATTCGTCATCTTCTTAAACTATTTTGTTAATGTGTTAATATATTTCGTATTATTAGTCCAATGGCATGACGGTTTTCTTCCGCTTTTGTTTTATCATAGTATAATTTATTTATACTCTCATGCGTGCTGTTGATGGTTTCTTGTTCTCCTTTGTTAAAAGTAATATATTTTGTTTTCTTTTTTCTGTTATTCTATAAACAGTTTGGTATATCGTACATTCTCCTGTCTAAAAATGTGTTCTCATCTAAGAAAGTATTTTGCTCGTTTCTGTCGTTCCTCGTGTTGTAATGTTTTCACGAATTTCACTTCAAAGCTTGTGAGTTAACAGTTACCATTTTCTCTCATCGTTTTTGTTGCTGCTGAAGTTGTCATTTGCTTATTTATTAGTCATGCGAGCCCTTCCCTTTACAATGCACGGTTGACGAATCCCAGAACTAACATAGATTCTCCCTTCATTCATTATCATTCGTTGCAACAGATGTGTTCTCCTATGACGCTTCTTTCACAAAAATATCTGCATGGTTTATCCTTGTATCTTGACATCATGTAACACCACCCATGTAACACTACCCAAGCCCTCCACTTCACACCATGTAACACCACCCTTGTCCTCCGCTTCACACCATGTAACCAGACCCATGCCCTCCGCTTCACATCATATAACACCACCCATGTTCCGCTTCACACCGTGTAACACAACTAATGTTCCGCTTCACATCATGTAACACCACCCATGCTCCGCTTTACATCATATAACACTACCGCTCATGCATTCACTCACACTACAGTTTTGTAGTGTTTTTGAACACGAGGAATTTGATAGACTAGTGTGTGAGACAGTGAGAGACTTTTGCTCAACAGTAGGCCGAGTAGATGGTCAGACGGAGTCAAAGGACGACATACAGACAGTACTGAATACGTAAAATGGTGGGTACTCATGTGGTAGTGGTGGTGGTGATGGTCGAGTAGGTGTTGTTGTGGTAATAATGGTCGTGGTCATACTAGAGGGGGTGTTGTTGTGGGTATGATGGTAGTGGTGGCGGTAGAGGGGGTGTTATAGTTATGATGGTAGTGGTGGTGGTAGAGGGGGTGTTGTTGTGAGTATGATGGTAGTGGTGGTGGTAGAGGGGGTGTTATGGTTATGGTGGTAGAGGGGGTGTTGTGGGTATGATGGTAGTGGTGGCGGTAGAGGGGTGTTATAGTTATGATGGTAGTGGTGGTGGTAGAGAGTGTTGTTGTGGGTATGATGGTAGTGGTGGCGGTAGGGGGGTGTTATAGTTATGATGGTAGTGGTGGTGGTAGAGGGGTGCTGTTGCTGTTATGATGGTAGTGGTGGTAGTAGAGGGGGCGTTGTTGTGGTTATGATGGTAGTAGTGGTGGTAGAGGGGCGTTGTTGTGGGTATGGTGGTAGTGGTGGTGGTAGAGTAGGTGTTGTGGTTATGATGGTAGTAGTGGTGGAAGAGGGGTGTTGTTGCGGTTATGGTGGTAGTGGTGGTGGTGGTAGAGGGGTGTTGTTGCTGTTTTGATGGTAGTGGTGGTGGTAGAGGGGCGTTGTTGTGGTTATGATGGTAGTGGTGGTGGTAGAGGGGGCGTTGTTGTGGGTATGATGGTTGTGGTGGTGGTAGATAGGTGTTATGGTTATGATGGGAGTGGTGGGGGTGTTGTTGTGGTTATGGTGGTAGTGGTGGTGGTAAGTAGGTGTTTATGATGATGGGGAGTGGTAGGGGGGTGTTGTTGTGGTTATGATGGTAGTGGTGGTGGGGGCGTTGCTGTGGTTATGATGGAAGTTGTAGAGGTGTTGTTGTGGTTATGGTGGTAGTGGTGGTGGTAGAGGGGTGTTGTTGCTGTTATGATGGTAGTGGTGGTGGAAGGGGGTGTTGTTGAGGTTATGATGGCAGTGGTGGTGGTAGAGGGGTGTTGTTGTCGTTATGATGGAAGTGGTGGTGAGAGGGGGTGTTGTTGTGGTTATGATGGTAGTGGTGGTGGTAGAGGGGTGTTGTTGTATGATGTGGTAGTGGTGGTGGAAGGGGTGTTGTTGAGGTTATGATGGCAGTGGTGGTGGTAGAGGGGTGTTGTTGTCGTTATGATGGAAGTGGTGGTGGTAGAGGTGTTGTTGTGAGTATGATGGTAGTGGTGGTGGTAGAGGGTGTTATGGTTATGGTGGTAGAGGGGTGTTGTTGTGGGTATGATGGTAGTGGTGGCGGTAGAGGGTGTTATAGTTATGATGGTAGTGGTGGTGGTAGAGGAGTGTTGTTGTGGGTATGATGGTAGTGGTGGCGGTAGAGGGTGTTATAGTTATGATGGTAGTGGTGGTGGTAGAGGTGCTGTTGCTGTTATGATGGTAGATGTGGTAGTAGAGCGGGCGTTGTTGTGGTTATGATGGTAGTAGTGGTGGTAGAGGGCGTTGTTGTTGGTATGGTGGTAGTGGTGGTGGTAGAGTAGGTGTTGTGGTTATGATGGTAGTAGTGGTGGAAGGGGTGTTGTTGCGGTTATGGTGGTAGTGGTGGTGGTGGTAGAGGGGTGTTGTTGCTGTTTTGATGGTAGTGGTGGTGGTAGAGGGGGCGTTGTTGTGGTTATGATGGTAGTGGTGGTGGTAGAGGGGCGTTGTTGTGGGTATGATGGTTGTGGTGGTGGTAGAGTAGGTGTTATGGTTATGATGGGGAGTGGTAGAGGGGTGTTGTTGTGGTTATGGTGGTAGTGGTGGTGGTAGAGTAGTGTTATGGTTATGATGGGAATGGTAGAGGGGGTGTTGTTGTGGTTATGATGGTAGTGGTGGTGGGGCGTTGCTGTGGTTATGATGGAAGTTGTAGGGGGTGTTGTTGTGGTTATGGTGGTAGTGGTGGTGGTAGAGGGGTGTTGTTGAGGTTATGATGGCAGTGGTGGTGGTAGGGGGGTGTTGTTGTCGTTATGATGGAAGTGGTGGTGGTAGGGGGTGTTGTTGTGGTTATGATGGTAGTGGTGGTGGTAGGGGGTGTTGTTGTTGTTATGATGGTAGTGGTGGTGGTGAGGGGTGTTGTTGCTGTTATGATGGTAGTGGTGGTGGTAGAGGGGTGTTGTTGAGGTTATGATGGTAGTGGTGGTGGTAGACGGGGTGTTGTTGAGGTTATGATAGTAGTGGTGGTGGTAGAGGGGGTGTTGTTGAGGTTATGATGGTAGTGGTGGTAGAGCGGGTTTTGTTATGATGGTAGTGGTGGTGGTGGTAGAGGGGGTGGGGTATTGTGGTTATAATGGTATTGGTGGTGGTGTAGAGTGGGTGTTGTTATGGTTTAAATGGTAGTGGTAGAGGGGTGTTGTTGTAGTTATGATGATAGTGATGGTTGTAGAGGTGGTAATGATGGGTGGTGAATAGCATTGACCTTCTGCTTGTATTCACCAAGAGTATAACCAAAAAGTATTGATAATAAAGAGGTACAGAAAAGTAAAGATAAGAGAACAGCATCTAGTATTATTTCTATACCAAAGTCTATTTATACCAAGTCAACCCATGGCAGGAGGCGGAGCTAATTATGTGACATCTTTAGCCGTAGTCAAAGAAAATGTTAGTGAGGGATGACCTGTATATTATCACGGGTGCAGGCACTTCCACTGTATTAGATGATATCCTTGCCATATTTTGATCTTTCACTTCACCACTTGAAATTCTCATGTAATTATTATTTTTTATGATATTCCTATTCTTATTATTAAAAAATATAATAATTATTATTAATAATGCTCTTCTCCCTCTGTGTATTATTTTTTATACTCTTATGATTTTTGTTGCTAGTATCAGTGTAGAAGCAATAAAGTAATCATAGGCATATGGGGTTACCTATTTACTGGGGGGGGGGGCAGAAGAAATACGAGAAGTAAATAAAATAGGCAAAAAAAATTATATTTTGTTTAATGATTATAATTATCATCATTCTCTCTCCCCCAAGCTATTACAGTAAATACGTGAATACAAGTATATATGTGTAGAGGATTTCAATTTATCAATATGGCCACTAGACATATTACAGATGACTAGACCATTCAACAGTTTCAAGCAAAAAATAGGTACTTGTCTCTCCACATCCAGTTTCCTAGCTGAACATTATACTTTAGGGAATTTCAATTTAAACTTATCAACGGCTATCAAGTATTGTCCTTCCCCTTGTTGCACCTTATATATTTGCTGTATGCACAATGAATTCTCAACTTTTTCTCTGTTTTTCATCCTTTGGAAATCGATAAAATATCAATTTTTTTTAGGTAGTCTGTAGTTTGATATGCATCCAGATATGGCGCATATATCAGGTTTTCACGCCTTGAGGGCCAGCTGTGTCATGTGCAGCGAAGGACAAATTTTCGACTCGAAGTGGGTTGATTTGGTTTACTAGACTTTAATCTACTCAACCTACCAGATCGCTTGGGGTTACCAGACACTTTACACCTCTACAGTATACAGTGCAACCAGTCATAGTATTACTTTTCCCACGGTCCCATGTGCTGGTAAATGCCGTGGTGATCGTTAATAGCTGCAGCTGGTGTGGTATTAGGTAGGGTGGTGACGATGGTGCTAGTAGCAGTAGTTTTGATAATGATGATGGCGGTGGTAGTGGATATGGTAATGGTGATGGTGGTGGTGGTAGTGCTCATAGTAATTGTGGTGATATTAGCTGTGGTGGTGAGGGTGCCAGTAGTTTTGGTGACAAGTGGTGATGCTAGTGGTTGTAGTGATAGTAGTGGTGGTAGTAGACTGTGATGGTAGTAGCACTAGTGGTTGTGGTGAAAGTGGTGGTGGTGTGAATGTTTGTAGTGATAATGGTGATGGTGCCAGTAGTTATGGTCAAAGATGTGGTAGTTCTATTGGTTGTGGTGATAGTGGTGGTGTTGCCAATGGTTATGGTGATAGCAGTGGTGGTTTTAGTGGTTGTAGTTATAGTGGTAGTGGTGTTAGTGGTTGTGGTGATAGTGGTGGCGTTGCCATTTGTTATGGTTAAGTGGTGGTGTTAGTGGTTATGTTGACTGTGGTGGTGATAGTAGTTGTGGTGATCGTGTCAGAGCTAGTGATTGTGGTGATAGTGGTGATGGTGCTAGTATTAGTTAGGTTAGTAGTTGTGGTGATAATGGTGGTGCTGGTTTGAAAGGATGGTGTTTTGATAATGATGGTGATGCTAGAGGTGGCGCGGGTAATGGCTGAGATGATGCTGGTGGTGGTGCTAGTGTTGGTTGTATGGTTGTTTTGTTATGTTTTGGTGATTGCATTGATCTGTTGTGGTGACTATGATTATGTCTATATGTGCTGTGTTTGCTAGTGTTATTTGCTTGCGTTTTTATGTTAGTGATGCTGTGCTGATAGTTTCGTTAGTAGGTGGTGAGTAGTTGTAATGATACAGGTGGTGGTGCTAGTGGTGATGGGTTAATGGTTGTTGTGTTAGTGGTTGTAGTGATAGTGGTGGTGGTGCTAGTAGTTTTGGTGATAGTGGTATAGTGTTGGTTTTGTTAGGGGTAGTGGGGGTGCAAATGAACGTGTTAATGGTTTGAATAGTGGTTGAGATGGTAGCGGTGGTGATGATAGTGGTGGTGGTGTTAATGGTGTTAGTATTCGTGTTGAGACACAGACAAAGATATATAGGGGTTGTTAGGGGGTGGATTGAGAGGATAAAAGAGGCAGAGGTAAATTTTAAGAAGGAAAGAAGGACCACTCATTACAATGGACATCTTACCATTTTCCCTTCATTTTTCTTCTCAAAAGTAACTTCTATGTTATTTTGCTATTTTTACATTGTTGGTTCTGTTGTAAGGTTATTCTTGTTTGGATTTTTGTTTTTTACTGTCAATCAGATTTCTTGGCCATTTTTATTTATTTCATAAGCCTTTTTGTTAGTTGATATTGTAGTGGACGTCTCCTCTACAAACTAACTGCGGAGCCACGCCACCACCTGTTACCGTCTTCCTTAGCAACCAAGCGTATCCGCATTCCAATGCCCGCCGTATCTTAGCAACGGAACTAGTCACCGGCTACTTCTCGGGTTTTCCCACCATGACTCATAGCCGCTGCTGGGTGTATATAAGCTCTGTCTCTCCCTTGAGATTCACACTTGAGAACTGAACCTCGGCGAGGTAGGTTCTCCCTGCTCCCGAGGTACCGCGTGACCATGTTCACCTTTGATGATGCGAAGGTCGTTAGATTGGTTCCGATCAATCACCCTTCGCGCAAAGAACTAAACCTCCTTGTCCTGAGGAAGTTTTTTGACTCCTCGGGAATCACGGGGGTGACAAGGGTCGTCCGCAGTGACAGCGGCGACCTTACCGTCACCTTCGCGGAGTGGGGAGGGGCCAGGCAACTAAGACATATTAAAGAAATCAATGGAATCAAGATCAAACTTAAATGGAGCTATATTGATAACTCCGTTTTCGGAGTCATCTCCCACACAGAAATCGAATATCTCGAAGGAGAAGAAATTTTTGAACTGATCGAAGATGAGATCCTCTTTGTTAGGAAGCTGACCAGCACAACTGCCCTGGTTGGCTTCCCCAAGGAACTTCCCAGCTCCGTTTTACTGGGTTGGGAGAAAATCCCAGTAAAACCATACCAGAAAAAACCTACTCGTTGCTACAATTGCCAGAAGTATGGCCATCTGGCGCGGAAGTGTCGTGGTCGGGAGGTGTGTTCAAGCTGCGGGACACCCGGCCACATTGACGCTGACTGCCAGGCGGCCACGAAGAAGTGCGCAGCTTGTGGTGGCCCTCACTCCTCCTCCGACCGGGAGTGTCCCAAGTGGAGGGAGGAGTGCAGGGTGGCCAGGCTGCGGGCTAAAGAGAAACTGAGCTACAAGGAGGCTCTCCTTGTAGTGAAAAATCAAGAAAAGAAAAAGCAAGACAAGAACAATCAAGACAAGAACAACCAAGACAAGAACAACCAAGACAAGAACAAGATCAAGGAACCCGATAACATTACACTATCTTTAACATCGCTTATTGACGTGTATGAGAATATCCTAGCAGAAGACCAGAAAGAAGAAGACCAGAAAGAAGAAGACCAGGAAGAAGAAGAATGGAAAGTAAAAAGCAAAAGAAACAAGAAAAGAAAGAAGTCCAACCAATCAGCTTCGGCCGAAATAGCCTAACGGCGAAGAGGCCAGTAATCCTCAACAACTTGACTTGACTTGAGATTCATTCTGACCATTCTTCTTGAACAAGCAACATCTCCTCCAGCAAGCTCCACGCTGTTAACATTTCATTCAACCAGGAGGCAGCAACAGGCAACACCTTCTCTAACGAAGCTCCTGCACATCTACCTCCTTCAACACGATACTCCCGAATGTCTTCTACTGAGCGTCCCCACCACACAGCATCTCCAGCACCAGACTGTCTATCATATATATATTATATAAGAAAACCACATTAGAGTTTCCTTCCATCCTGAGTGCTAGACAACTTTAATATCTCGATACCCCTACAATATTCTTTAAATATTTATGATACTTTTGTTTTTTCTCTACTTTATTATGTTGTTATTACGACAGCCTTGTTAAGATTATTCTTCACTCCTACTGTGTCATAAAGTCAAACTGATTTTATATCAGTCATTATATTTTCACTATAATTCTCTTTAATCATCTCAGTGTCTCGTCACCGTATTATCTTGCCAATGCATTCTATTATTGTATTTTTTTCTATTTCCTTGACTTGTTTTGCTTCTAAGTTTAATAGTCCCTGCATCATATGTGGGAGCTTCATGCATCTCAGAAAGCTTAAGTAATACCTAGCCTTTCTTTAAGTGTTTACAATTATGTTCGTTAAGAAAAAGTCCTGATAATATGTTTGAGAGTTATTTCCGCCGTGTACACGATGCTGTGGTATCCCGGTGGTCGTAATACGCAGCCAATTGCAAGATCAGCCGTGGTGTTGTAGTGGATTTCTCCCCTACAAACGCTGTTTGTCGCTGAGTAGCCGACCCCGCGAATTCCCCAGTGTATGCCTCGTGGTCTGGGTCAACCAGCGCCGCCATACATCACGGAGGTTAACTACTAAGCCACGCCTACCCCCGCTATTTAAGACCTGACCTCGTGGTGACCTCTCTCTGACTGCTGGACCCGGAGCTGAGAAGACCTGCCTCTTTTGCTGCATGTTTGAGCAGTCTGCAACTTTGTTGTGATAGGACTAATCCTAGTGATTGTACTTACTCAACATAGTGACGGTGTAATTACCCCACTTCACTCATCCTCCCCACTACACTCATCCTCCCCACTACACTCATCATAACCTCTACACTCATCCTCCCCACTACTCATCCTCCCAACTACATTCATCCTCCCCACTACACTCATCTTAATCACTACACTCATCTTCCCCACTACACCATCCTCCCCACTAGAGTCATCCTCCCCACTCATACATCCCACTACACTCATCCTCCCACTACACCATCCTCCCACCTACACCTCATCCTAACCCTCTACACTCATCCTTCCCACCACCATTCTCCCCACTTCACCATCCTCCCATTACACTCATCCTCCCCACAACTCATCCTCCCCACTACACTTATCCTCCTCCCCACTACACTCATCCTCGCCACCATCCTCCCCACTAAACCATCCCCTGCACCACACTCATCCTCCCCACTACCATCCTCCCCACCACACCCATCCTCCCCCACTACCATCCCTCCACCACACCCATACTCCCCCCACCACTCATCCTCCACCACACCTCATCCTTCTGCACCACACTCATCCTCCCCACTACAGTCATCCTCCCAAGGCACTCATCCTCCCACCACACTCCCATCCTCCCCACCTCACACCATCCCAACCTCTACACTCATCCTCCCCACTACACCTCATCCTCCCACTACACCCATCCTAACCCCCACACTCATCCTCCCCCACCATTCATCCTCCCCACTTCACTCATCCTCCCCACTACACTCATCCTCCCACTCACTCATCCTCCCCACTACACTCATCCTCACCACTACAGTCATCCTCCCCACGGCACTCATCCTCCCCACTACAATCATCCTCCCCACCACCTCATCCGAACCCCAACCTCATCCTCCCACTGCACTCCTCCTCCCCCACTACACCCATCCCAACCCACCATCTTCCCTACTACACCATCCTCCCCACCACACTCCATCCTCCCCACCACACTCATCCTCCCTACCACTCGTCCTCCCCACTATACCCATTCTCCTCCCCACACATTCTCATCCTCCCCACCACACCTTATCCTCCCCACTCACACCCATACTCTCACACCATCATCCTCCCCACCACACCTCATCCTCCCTACAACCCGTCCTCCCCACTCACACCCATTCTCCCCACTCACTCATCCTCCCCACCACTTCATCCTCCCTACCACACTCATCCTCGCCACTACTCATCCTCCCCACCACACTCATCCTCCCCACTACCCGTCCTTCCCCACCACACTCATCTCCACCACACTCATCCTCCCCACTACTGATCCTCCCACTCACACTCCATCCTCCCCACTACTCATTCTCCCCCACACGCATCCCCACACCCATCCCCACACACCCCATCCACCCCATCCACCCACATCCTCCCCACTGAACTCATCCTCCCCACCCACACTCATCCTCCCCACCACTCATCCTTCCCCACTCACGCCTGTCCTCCCCACCACACGTCCTCCCCCACCCACACACATCCTTCTGCACACCATCCTCCCCCACACCTCATCCCTCCCCCACTCACACCCATTCCCCCCACCACCCATCCTCCCCACCACACTCATCCTCCCCCACACTCATCCTCCCCACCACTCATCCTCTCCCACCACACTCATACTCCCCACTACTCATCCTCTCCACCTACCTCATCCTTCTCGCACCACCAACCATCCCTCAACACTACACCCTTATCCTCCCCACTACTCATCCTCTCCACTCACACCTCATCCTCCCCACTACTCATCCTCCCCCTCACCCATCCTTCGCACCCATCTCATCCTCCCCACACCCATCCCACCCCACACCCATCTCCCCACCCATCCCCTCCCCACCACACCCCCCACCACACCCTCCCCATCCTGCCACTCCATCCTCCCCACTCACACACATCTTCCCCACTCACTCGTCCTCCCCACACTCATCCTCCCCCACATCCTCTCCCCACTCACACCCATCCCTCCCCACTCACACCCATCCTTCTGTACCACACCTCCATCCTCCTCCCCACTCACACTCATCCTCACCACTACACCCATTCTCATCACTCCCATCTTCCCCATTACACCATCCTCCCCACTACACTCATCCCAACCTCACACTCCATCCTCCCCACCTCATCCTCCCACTTCACCATCCTCCCCACTACCCATCCTCCACACTCACACTCATTCTCCCACACTCATCCTCCCCACCACCCATCCCCACATCCCCATCCCCACACATCCATCCCCACTCACACTCCATCCTCCCCACCACCATCCTCCCCACTCACACCCATCCTCCCCACTCATCCTCCCCACTCACACTCATCCTCCCCACACTCCCATCCCCTCCCCACCTCACCTCATCCTCCCCACCTCACCCCATCCTCCCCACTACCTCATCCTCCCACCACCACTCATCCCCACCATCTCACACTCATCCTCCCCACCATCCTCCCCACACCCATCCTCCCACCACCTACTCTCATCCTCCCCACTCCACTCATCCCCACTCACACCCATCCTCCCCCACCACACCCATCCTCCCCCACACACCCATCATCCCCCACACCATCCTCCCCACCACCCATCCTCCCCACTACACTCATCCTCCCCACTACCTCATCCTCCCCCACCACCCCATCCTCCCCACCACACCCATCCTCCCCACTCACTCCATCCTCCCCCACCCACTCATCCTCCCCCACTACACCCATCCTCCCCACTCACTCATCCTCCCCACTCACACCTCATCCTCCCCACTCACTCATCCTCCCCACCACACCCCATCCTCCCCACCACCCATCCTCCCCACACCTCACACTCCATCCTCCCCACCACCATCCTCCCCACTACTCATCCTCCCCACTCACTCATCCTCCCCACCACACCCATCCTCCCCACCACTCATCCTCCTCACACTCCATCTTCCTCCCCACCATCCTCCCACCACACCCATCCTCCCCACCACCCATCCCCACTCACTCCTCCACCCACACCATCCTCCCCACCACTCCATCCTCCCCCACACTCACACCCATCCTCCCCACCACCCATCCTCCCCACACTCCATCCTCCCCACCACCCATCCTCCCCACTCACACCCATCCTCCCCACCACCCATCCCACACCACACTCCATCTTCCCCACTCACCTCATCCTCCCCCACTCACTCATCCTCCCCACTCACTCCATCCTCCTACCACACTCCATCTTCTCCCCCCACCACTCATCCCCTCCCACTCACACTCATCCTCCCCACTCTATCCTCCCCACTCACTCATCCCACCCCACTCACACCTCCATCCTCCCCACTACTCATCCTCCCCACTACACCTCATCCTCCCACTATCCATCCTCCTCCCCACTACACTCATCCTCCCCACTACTCATCTCCCCACTACACTCATCCTCCCACTACACTCATCCTCCCCTACTCATCCTCCCCACTACACTCATCCTCCCCTCCATCCTCCCCACTACACTCATCCTCCCCACTACTCATCCTCCCCACTACACTCATCCTCCCCTCACTCATCCTCCCCACTACACTCCATCCTCCCCACTACTCATCCTCCCCTTACTCATCCTCCCCCTACTCATCCTCCCACTACATCATCCCTCCACTCATCCTCCCCACTACACTCATCTTCCCACTACTCATCCTCCCCACTACACTCATCCTCCCCTACTCATCCTCCCCACTACTCATCCTCCCCACTACACTCATCCTCCCCCACTCTCATCCCCCTACTCATCCTCCCACTACTCATCCCTCCCACTACACTCATCCTCCCACTACTCATCCTCCCACTACACTCATCCTCCCCTACCCATCCTCCCCACTACATCATCTTCCCCTTCCCTAATCCTCCCCTACTCATCCTCCCCTACTCATCCTCCCCACTACACTCATCTTCCCCACTACTCATCCTCCCCACTACCTCATCCTCCCCACTACTCCTCCCTACTCATCCTCCCCACTACACTCATCCTCCCCCACTACTCATCCTCCCCACTACCTCATCCTCCCCTACTCATCCTCCCCACTACACTCATCTCCCCTACTCATCCTCCCCACCTACACTCATCCTCTACAGTCATCCTCCCCACTACTCATCCTCCCCTACACTCATCCTCCCCTACTCATCCTCCCACTACTCATCCTCCCACTACACTCTTCCTCATCACTACTCATCTCTCCCCCCATTACACTCATCCTCCCCACTACTCATCCTCCCCACTACTCCATTCACCCCACCTCATCATTCCCCTACTCATCTTCCCACTACCTCATCTTCCCTCCCTCATCCTCATCACCTCATCTTCCCATACACTCATCCTCCCCACTACTCCACCCACCCCACTACCTCATCCTCCCCACTACTCATCCTCCCACTACACTCATCCTCATCACTACTCATCTTCCCCATTACACTCATCCTCCCCAACTACTCATCCTCCATACCCTTCTCTCTCAATCATCCTCCCCACTACCTCATCCTCATCACTCCTCATCTTCCCCATTACACTCATCCTCACCATACAGTCATCCTCCCACTACTCATCCTCCCCACTACCTCATCCTTCCACTACAATCATCCTCCCTACTCATCCTCCATCACTACTCATCTTCCCTACCTCATCTCCACCACTACAGTCATCCTCCCACTACTCATCCTCCCCACTACACTCATCCTCCCTCTACAATCATCCTCACTACCTCATCCCTCCTCCTTTCACTTCTCCACACTACAGTCATCCTCCCACTACTCATCCTCCCCACTACCTCATCCTCCCACTACAATCATCCTCCCCTACACTCATCCTCATCACTACTCATCTTCCCCCACTACCTCATCCTCCCCCTACATCATCCTCCCTACTCATCCTCCCCACTCATCCTCCCCACTACACTCATCCTCCCCTACACTCATCATACCTCTACCTCATCCTCCCCACCTACTCATCCTCCCACTTCACTCATCCTCCCCTACCCATCCTCCACACACCATCATCCCCTACCTCATCCTCTCCACTACTCATCCTCCCCCACTTCTCATCCTCCCCACTACACTCATCCTCCCCTAATCATCCTCCTCACTCATCCTCCCCCACTACCATCCTCCACTACTCATCTTCCCCACCTACACTCATCCTCCCAATACAATCGTCCTCCACTACACTCATCCTCCCCCACTACTCATCCTCCCCACTACCTCATCCTCCACTCTCATCCTCCCCCACTACCTCATCCTCTCCTACCCATCCTCCCCTTCTCCCTACACTCCATCCTCCACACTACTCATCCTCCCCTACACTCATCCTCCCCCACTACTCATCCTCCCACTACACTCATCCTCCTTTCTCATCCTCCCCACTACACTCATCCTCCCACTACTCATCCTCCCCTACTCATCCTCCACCCTCTCTCATCCTCCCCCACCTACACTCATCATAACCTCTACACCCATCCTCCCCACTGCCCATCCTCCCACACTACACTCATCTTCCCCCACTACACTCATCCTCCCCACTACTCATCCTCCCCACCTACCCATCCTCCCACTACACTCATCTTCCCCCACACACTCATCCTCCCCACTACATCATCCTCCCCCTACACTCATCCTCCACTACTCATCCTCCCCACTACACTCATCATACCTCCTACCTCATCCTCCCCACTACTCATCCTCCTTCCTCATCCTCCCCTACCCATCCTCCACACCATCTCCCATTCATCCTCCCACCATATCCTCCCAATACACTTCCTCATCCTACTCATCCTCCCCACACACTCATCCTCCCCTCTACAATCATCCTCCCACTACTCATCCTCCCCGACTTCCCCTCATCCTTCGGCCACTCATCTCCCCACTACTCATCCTCCCTACTCATCTCCCCCCACTACACTTATTTTCCCACTCCTCATCCTCCCCACTACACTCATCCTCCCCACTACACTCTCTCACCACCTCATCCTCCCCACTACTCTATCCTCCTACACTCATCCTCCCCTACCTCATCCTTCCCACTACTCATCCTCCCCACTAAACTCATCCTCCCCCACTATATCCTCCCCCACACTCATCTTCCCTACAATCATCCTCCCCGAATAAACTCATCCTCATCACTACTCATCTTCCCATTACACTCATCCTCCCCACTATAGTCACCCTCCCAGTACTCATCCTCCCCTACACTCATCCTCCCACTACACTCATCCTCCCACTACACTCATCCCTCACCCTACCTCATCCTCCCCACTACTCATCCTCCCACTACATTCCTCCCCCACACTCATCCTCCCCATCTCCCTCCCCCACCTCATCTTCCCCACTACCTCATCCTCCCCCTACTCCCATCCTCCCCACCACTCATCCTCCCCTCTAATCGTCCTCCCCACATCCTCTCCTCTAATCGTCCTCCCCACTACTCATCCTCCCCTACACTCATCCTCCCCCCTCTCATTCTCCATCACTTCTCATCTTCCCCATTACACTCATCCTTCCCTACAGTCATTCTCCCCACTACAGTCATCTCTCCACTACTCATCCTCCCCTACAGTCATCCTCCCCACCTACTCATCCTCCCCTGCTCATCTCCCCACTACACTCATCCTCACCACTACCTCAACCCCTAACCTCTCTCATCCTCCCCCACACTCATCCGCCCCACTACACCCATCTTCCCCAATATACTCATCCCTAACCTCTATAATCATCCTCCCCTCTCATCCTCCCCACCATTCATCCTCCCCACTACACTCATCCTTCCCACTACTCATCCCCACTACTGATCCTCCTCCACTACCCATTCTCCCACTACACTCATCCTAACCTCTATAATCATCCTCCCCACTACTCATTCTCCCCACATTCATCCTCCCACTACCTCATTATCCCCACTACTCATCCTCCCCACACACTCATCCTCCCCCATAATCATTCTCCCCACTACACTCATCCACACTACACATCCTCCCCACACTCATCCTCCCCACTACACTCATCCTTCCCACTATACTCATCGTCCCCACTACAGTACTCATCCTCCCACTACACTCATCCTCCCACTACTAATCCTCCCCACTTCAGTCATCCTCCCCACTACTCTCACCTCCCACTACACTCATCCTACCCTGCACTCATCCTCCCCACCTACTCATCCTCCCCTACCACTCATCCGCCCCTACTCATCCTCCCCACTACACTCATCCTTCACACTACACTCATCCTCCATAACTACACTCATCCTCTCCATTATAATCATTCTCCTCATTACTCATCCTCCCTACTACCTCATCCTCCCCCTCCATCCTCCCACTACTCATCCTCCCACTACAGTCATCTTCCCCACTACTCATCCTCCCCACTACAGTCATCCTCCCCTACACTCATCCTTCCCACTACTCATCCTCCCCACTACACTCCTCCCCCCACTACTCATCCTTCCCACTACTCATCCTCCCCCACACGTCCCAACACTACACTCATCCTTCCCATTATACTTCTCTTCCCGACTACTCATCCTCCCCACTACACTCATCCTCCCCACTACTCATCCTCCCCACTACACTCATCCTTCCTACTACACTCATCCTCCCCACTACACTCATCCTCCCCACTACACTCATCCTACCCAACTACATTCATCCTCCTCACTATACTCATCCTCCCCATTACACTCATCCCACCCACCATACACCATCCTACACTCATCCCCACTGCACCCATCCTCCCACCACTCATCCTCCCCACACCATCACTACATCCATCCTCCCACCACTCATTCATCCTCCCCACTATGCTCATCCTCCCCACTCCCCACACTCATCCTCCCCACTACATTCATCCTCCCCACTATACTCATCCTCCCCATTACACTCATCCTACCCACTATGCTCATCCTCCCTACTAATCATTCTCCCCACTACACTCATCCTCGCACTACACACATCCTCCCCACTACACTCATCCTCCCCACTACACTTATTTCCCCCACTATTCATCGTCCCCACTACACTCATCCTCCCCACTACACTCATTCTCGCCACCACTCATCCTCCCCACTACTCTCATCCTCCTCACTACACTCATCCTAACCTCTATAATCATCCTCCCCACTACTCATCCTCCCCACTTCAGTCATCCTCCCCACTACTCATCCTCCCCACTACACTCATCCTCCCCACTACACTCATCCTTCCCACTACTCATCCTCCCCACTGCAACCATCCTCCCCACTACCATCCTCCCCCCACTCTCCCATCCTCCCCACCACACTCATCCTCCTCCTCACTACACTCATCCTCCCCACTACACTCATCCTCCCCACTATACTCATCTTTCCCACTACTCATCCTCCCCACTGCAATCATCCTCCCCACTACTCATCCTCCCCACTACACTCATCCTCCCCACTACACTCATCCTCCTCACTGCACTCATCCTCCTCACTGCACTCATCCTTCCCATTATACTTCTCTCTCCCGATCCTCCCACTACAATCCTCCCCACTACACTCATCCTCCCACCACATTCATCCTCCCCACTACTCATCCTCCCCATCATCCATACCCACTATACTCATCCTCCCCACTACATTCATCCTCCCCACTATACTCATCCCCCCGTTACACTCATCCTCCCTACTACACTCATCGTTCTCAGTACGCTCATACTCTCTACTACAGTCAACCTCCCCACTACAGTTTTCCTCCCCACTACACTCACGCTCCCCACTGCACTCATCCTCCCCACTACACTCATCCTCCTCACTGCACTCATCCTCCTCACTACACTCATCCTTCCCATTATACTTCTCTTCCCGACTACTCATCCTCCCCACTACACTCATCATCCCCACTACTCATCCTCCCCACTACACTCATCCTTCCTACTACACTCATCCTCCCCCACTACCTCATCCTCCATACATTCATCCTCCCTCATCCTCCCCATTACACTCATCCTACCCACTATACTCATCCCCACCACACTCATCCCCACCACACCATCCTCCCCCACTGCACTCATCCTCCCACTACTCATCCTCCCCTCTACACTCATCCTACCCACTACATTCATCCTCCCCACTATACTCATCCTCCCCACTACACTCATCCTACCCACTATACTCATCCTCCCCACTACATTCATCCTCCCCACTATACTCATCCTCCCCGTTACACTCATCCTCCCTACTACACTCATCGTTCTCAGTACGCTCATACTCTCTACTACAGTCAACCTCCCCACTGCAGTTATCCTCCCCACTACACTCACGCTCCCCACTGCACTCATCCTCCCCACCACGTTCCCCTGCCTTTCTATACCACATTCCTACCCCGCCAAACTACATTCCTTCCACCTGCCCTCCCTCACCCCTTGCTACAGCACCTAGTGTACTCGCTTAATAGTTTTCAGATAAAATATATAAAAAGATACCAAGAAATTATTTGTTTGTGTTTTATGCTTCATTGCAGTTGCGATTATTACGCTATCAGTTTATGCTCTCATTATTAATTAATTAGGGTTCTTACATAATTATTAATCAATTGAAGACAAATAAAGTTGTATTGTCTTCAACAGCTAACAGGCTATATTTTGCTGACGTCATCATAGTAACTTGATCACATGTAAAAGTTGTTTTGATCTCACTGACATTTCAGGTAAGACGCGGCTTGTGCACAGGTGTCATTATTGTCTACAGGAAATGCTTACCTCTATTATGGCGAGAATTTTTCTTATGTCGACCACTTACACTTTTGACAACAAAACAGTTAATCCCTTATTCTACGACTATCTGTTTAGCTACACAACACACCTGTATACTGTATGTGGATAAACAATGAATTCAACATTTAGTGACCATCTGTTTTTGGCTCACCTCTCAACACGCGTCAACTGTACAGCTGGTCTGACGTTCGTGTAGCGTTGTGGTGGAGGAAGGAGTGTGGTGGTATTGTGGTGAAGGAGGAAGGGGGGGGTATGGTGGTGCTGTGATGGAGGAAGAAGGTGCAGTGTGGTGGTATAATGGTGGAGGAAAGGGATAGAGTTTGGTATTGTGGGGGGAGACACGAACAGTGTTGTGGTGTTGTGAAGGAGGAAACAGGTGAAGTGTGGTAGTATGATAGTGTGGTGAATGCTAAGGCAGAAGTGTAACGATGGAGATTACAGATAGATGTTTTAGGGAAGTTTATATATCCGTTTGATAAAAGAGAGGGGTTTTGTGGCGGAGGGGACAGATGCTTTGGTATAGGTAAGAAGTTTTGGTATTAAAGACGGCTATTGCTCTAGTTGAAGCAGGTGCTGTGACAGATAAGTATGATACTGCTGTAAAGGGAAATGTGTAGTATTTGGGAGAGGCTGCATGTTGAAGGAGACAGGTGTTGAGAGGAAGTCAAATGGTGGGGTGTAGAGACGGTTAGTGGAGAAAAGTGGGGTGTGGTGACTAGGAAAAAGTTTGGCTATAGCCATTAACTTTTGCTGTGGTAAGTGACAAAAACTTTCCTATCACAATAACACTTAAAAACTTGTTTCAAAAAATGTACGAGTGTTTCTCTTAAGTAGTGATGTGATAGCTGCTGCACGAGAGGGAAACTGTAATTAAGTATAGTTATTTATAGTAAAATATTTAGTTATCTGAAGAATAAAATAGATAAAAAGAGCAAACAATTACAGAAGCTATGCTTGGTTTGAAAATTTTGAGCTAAAGAGCCTTAGAAGTCCAAAGAAATATGAATATCTGCTTTGTTAATTTTGAAAAACTTTTGATAAGGTAAAACACAATAAATTTATGAAGGTTTTGGAAAAAAAAGACATTAATGAAGGATTATAGCCTTATGCCCTTGTTAAATTTATAATTGTGATATTTTATTCCAAGATGACATAGGAATAAAGAAAGGAATTTATAAGAAATTAAAGGGAGGGGAGGAGCAGCTCAGAAATACGTAAAATGAACTATCTAGGATTGTTAAGAAAAATGTAAGGAAAGCAAAGAGAGACTATGAAGTCAAAATAGCAAGAGAATCCAAGGCGAATCCCAAGGGATTTTTCCAGGTATATAGAACAAAAGTCAAGGACAAAGTTGGGCCTTTAAAATCAGGGAGGGGAGAAGTGATAAATGGCAGTGAAGAAATAAGCAAAGCATTGAACAACTACTTCTTATTAGTTTTCACCGAAGAAATTCGGGAGGAAATTCCAGAGGTGGAACTGATATTTAAGGGAAAGGAAGAAGAGAAATTAAAGAATATCACTATCAGAAAAGAGGATGTTCTTAAGAGGATAAATAAACTAAAGAAGACAAAATCCCCAGGGCCGGATGAAATTTTCCCTCGAGTCTTGAAAGAGTGTAGGGAACAGATTAGCGGACCCCTTGTAAATTTATTTACAAAATCATTAGACACCGGAGTTGTGCCAGACTTGTGGAAACAGGCAAATGTAGTACCCATATTCAAAAAGGGAGACAGAGCATCAGCGTCGAATTACCGGCCGATCAGTTTGACGTCAGTAGTGGGGAAATTTCTTGAATCAATTATAGCAGATAGCATCCGATCGCATCTAGAGAAAAGCAAATTAATCTACGACTCGCAACATGGGTTTACAAAGGGAAAATCTTGTCTAACAAATCTGCTGACGTTTTTTAGGAAAGTCTTCGAGGTAGTAGATAATGACGAAAATTACGATGTTATTTACTAAGACTTTAGCAAAGCATTTGACAGAGTACCGCATCAGATGCTTCTGAGAAAAATTAAGGCTCATGGTATCGAGGGGAAAGTTTTAAATTGGATAAAAATCATGGCTCACCGATAGAACGCAGAGGGTCAGCGTAGATGGTGTTAAATCTGAGTGGGGCCGTGTAACCAGTGGGGTTCCTCAGGGGTCAGTACTAGGCCCACTCATGCTCATAATCTACATAAACGATCTAGATACTGAGATCAGCAGTGACATAAGCAAGTTTGCGGATGACACCAAAATAGGGTGGCAGATTAATTCAGGGCAGGATGCAAATGCATTACAGGAGGATCTAAATCAACTGCAGGGGTGGTCTGAAAAATGGCAAATGAAATTCAACACCAGCAAGTGCAGCGTACTTAATATTGGAAGAACAAATACTGACAATGTATACATCCTAGAGATGTCGACTTGTGAAAGAGACCTAGGGGTACTTGTAAGCCCGGACCTACAGCCTGGAAAACAGTGCATTAATGTTCGAAATAAGGCAAACAGAGTATTGGGTTTTATATCTACTAGTGTAAGGAATAAGAGTGCAGAGGTCTTATTGCAGCTATATCTTGAGCTAGTCAGGCCGCACCTCGATTATGCGGTTCAGTTTTGGTGCCCTTATTATAGGATGGATATCAATTCACGAGATTCGGTGCAGCAAAGAATGACGAAAATGATTCCGGGACTTAGAAACCTTCCATATCAGGATAGGTTAAAGAAACTTAACTTGCATTCCGTAGAAAGACGAAGAGTGCAGGGAGATATGATAGAAGTATTCAAGTGGGTGAAAGGAATCAATAAAGGGGATATTGATAAAGTTCTTATAATATCCCAGCAGGATAGGACTCGGAACAACAGATTTAAGTTGGATAAGTTTAGGTTTAGGAGAGAGATAAGAAGAAACTGGTTTACAAATAGGGTGGTGGACGAGTGGAACAAGCTTAGCAACTTTGTAGTAAGTGCTGGAACTCTGGAAAGTTTCAAAAGGAGGCTATTGCAGACTCCGTATTTTCTTATGTTCTTATGTTCTTTTGAAATACAGTAAACACTTTTAATAGTTGAGTCATATTTAAAAACAACATTAATGCTCACTAATTTATGGGATTGAACTAATAGGAAAAATTCCTTACGTATCGTAAGAAATTTGTCCCATTAGTTGAAAATATTCTTAGATGTAGGATTTTGTCCAGTACGAACAAATTGAAGGATTTTGTAGCTTTTTTTAAAGAGAACGGTCAACAAATAGTGAAGGGTAACCAAGTTTTTGTGCAATGAAATTAATATGTTGCAGTTCCTCTTCTAAAAATTCAGGGTCACAAATTCACAAGCGGCTCAAAAATTTGCAGAAAAAAATGACTTTTAGATTGATTCATGGTAACTAGATAATAAATGTATAAAACTGTCTACCTTGATAGGTTTTCTGTACACATTGAAATTATAGTTGCATATATTTCTCACGATTAGCATACAGTATCAAGAAATGGAAGGGATCCATTTATTTTTTTTTCAATTTTGAAAGTAATACTAGGGACAAGATCATTAAGTTTGTCCCAAAAAATACAGTGGGTCACTATTTTTAGGCCATAGACAAAGAACATCATCTGCAGGATATATACAGGCTAAAGGGGTAGAAAGACAAACACCCATAGTCATGCCAAATATTTGCTTATAAAACTTTCAATTTACCTTAAAAAAAATTACATTGTCAGTAACATAACTAACAATTTAAAGAATACATTATGTTCAACTGAAAAATCCGACAGATGAAAAGCATATTGACATCAAAACTTATTAATTCAAATCGTACATAGGCAAAATCTCTTGTTCTCATATAATAACAGCATTGTCTAAACTTAACTTAGTCAAATTCGTTACATCACAATACGCTTGCAGAGACAAAATGAGGAGCAGAGCCGTGCCTCCCAGAACAGGTTGTATAGTCGATGATTAACTCTCTTAATAATACTCAAGTCTTTCTAACATCCGAGCTCAGTATATATAAATTGAGATCATTTCATGCTCTCATAAGTTTATTTTCTTTTTATGAGTGTATCTACAAGAAAGCAGGAACCCATAAAACTATTCCAGTGGTGTGTTTAATTTCTTGTCATCAACCTTTCCTGAGTACTTTGCTCGAAAATTGGTTTTACACATACGCACACACCACACACACTAATATATATATATATATATATATATATATATATATATATATATATATATATATATATATATATATATATAATATATATAATATATATATATATATATATATATATATATATATATAATATATATATATATATATATATATATATATATATATATATATATATATATATATATATAATTATTTATTTATTTATATATACAGGTATAGAATGGGCTTTAAACTAGCCTATCAAGAACATGGGGGAGTAGAGCCGTAGAGCCCGGACAAGCCGCCAGTCTTCTCCCTCCGCCATGACCATCTCTCATTACGGTGGCAGGTAGATAGGCAAATTATATATATTATATATTCTTGATACTTGTCCAGGGCTAGTTTAAAGCCCATTATAAACTTCATTATAAATTGGGGGAGTCGTCCGATTAAGCCTTAAGATATAAATGACAGTCTTAAATAATGATGAATATTTGTTGAATTTATTGCTGATGCTTAATGAAAATTAGTTCGTATATGGTAAAATTAAGCTGGGTTGGGTAATGTTAGCTCGAGCTAGTGCACCTCATTGTTACTTTTTTAGAATTGCTTAAAAGTAGCGATAAGTTCTATGTATTTATATTTTTGGAAACTTCTGACTGGCCATAAATGATCATGTAGATCATAAAAATACATTTTAATGAAAAATTTCATACAAAACTAACCTGACCTAACCTGACCTAACCTAAATTATACTTTTGGTATAATTTTGTTATTTTATTATAGTAAACGACGCCTTACACGAAACAGATAAAATTTAACATTTGCAACTTAATTTCCAATGAGTTATAGCAATAAAAACAAAAAGTTATGCCCGTTTGGCAAAAACTTCACTTGCTTTTTAAGGCTAAATCGGCAAGTTTCCCTCTTTAGTGTAATATATATATTACACTAAATAGGAAACGTGGAAAAGATAAATCTCGATAAAACTACACAGGAAAAGGGAAACACTGGAGCACCTTAGCTTTTGTCTTTATTCAAAATATCTTCAAAAGCAACTGAAATACTGAATTTACAGGGACTGACAGAGGCTTAAATACATTGGGGGCAAGGGGATGCCGGGAACCATACAGTACACTATGATAACGTTTCCCTCTCTAACAACACCGCTTACCTGCTTGGCGGTAATGTTCATAATCATAGTGTTGACCATATTAATTGCGTTTGAAATGAAAATCAACTACAAAGAACAATGAGGACTACCTTAGATATTCAAGGAAACCATCTAAAATATTTAACACCAATTTGAATTCGATCAATGAAGGACAACCAGCAATATGCTTATTGAATAGAACATAGCCGAAAACCCTACCCTAGGCTCCAGTTTTTCTATAGCTCATTTGATTCCTGTCATATGGGCAATTTACTAATTAATGGTGGTCATCTTGGATGTCTGGTTAACCCCTTCACTAAGGCGCCGCCACCTTTAACATTTTATTTGACTAACGCCAGAAGATTTTATTCAGCAGAGAATGGAGCCCATACACGAGGGGTTAAAAAATTTTGGCACTTTTATTTTTCTCCTCTTGTTGATGGCAGCCATATTGGATTCGACCCCCTAGCCGAAAAAGGGACAGATTGCAGAAAATCTACTCACGGTTTTGTTTTTTTCATCCTTGGGGTGAATTATCAATAACCCAACGTCAAACTCTCACAACAAAAAAGATTCTGAGGAGTAGTCTAAATGTTCTCTTTTTGACCACAGGAGAATTCACTGACAATTAACAGGAGGAAGAGATATAGAACACCAGTAAGGAGGCGTACTAGTCGTATAACAAGAAGTAATAGAAAGAAAAACAACCAGAAGAGAAAAGGGAGGAGGAATCCGAAGGAAAGCAGACCACGTAGCATAAATATATCCGTAATGGCGGGTGGCAGTGTTCTGACAACTGGGTGGCTGCTGCATATTAGGTGGTAAAAATTAAAGGCTTGTAATCAACGCTTGGTGATATCTCTGGATAGAAAGTTTTCATATTTTATTTTTGTGTGTGTGTGTTCCACAAAAAAAAAATCTATATATATATATATATATATATATATATATATATATATATATATATATATATATATATATATATATATATATATATATATATATATATATATATATATATATATGCAAGTAAATCACTGTAGGTGCGCGTGATCTAGGTATATGCTGATAACCACAAGGAAAGAAGAAAACACGAAGTTCCCAAGCGCTTTCGTGTAATTCACATCTTCAGGGGTGAGTACAGACTAGAGAGAGTAATACAAATCAAGGTGTATATATACAGAGGAGGGTGAGACCAGGTCCACAATGGTCAGGTATTAGGTAATGACCCTACTAATCTTTAAATAGCACACAACGGTTGGTGGTCAGGTCAGATGGTCAAGTGACCCGGCCTTCTCACCTGATCACAAATCTTCTTAATTACAAAATTGTCCAGCTTGTACATGCCGTTACTCAAATTCATGTTGAATGCTTCGGTATGTTTAATAAGACTAGATTCTATGATGTTCCTACTATCAATTGAATTACATGGTAATATTGAGGAGGCATTATCCCAGTCAATGCAATGCTTGTTATCCCTCAAATGAACAAACAGAGCATTGGATTCCTGGCCTGTCCTAACACTGTATTTGTGTTGTTTAATTCTAGTTGCAAGAACTTTACCTGTCTGGCCTAAGTAAAACATATTACATTCCTTGCAAGGAACTTTATAAATGCAACCAATTGTGTTGTTGGGGGAGTTCTTGATTAACATTTGTTTAACAGTGCATGAGTTTTTAAATGCCACATTGACGTTCCAGGTTTTTAGCTGTGCAGGAATGTGTGATAAATTTTTGTGAAATGGTAATATTAAGATATTCTTATGGTCATGGGTGGCCTTGGGATCAGTTCTATAAAAAGTTTTCTTAGTGATGTTTAAGCATTTGTCTATGAAAGATCTAGGGTATTTAAGGTTTGAGCCAATATTATATATATATTTGTATTCCTCATCGATGAATTCCGGACTGCAAATTCTCAAGGCACGTAAAAACATTGTTGAAAATACTGACTGTTTGACTTTATTATGGTGGGCAGAATAATAATGAATGTATGAACACACATTAGTTGGTTTTCTATAAATACTGAACTTAAAAGTGTTACCTATTCTGTGTATCAGACAGTCTAGGAATGGCAATTTGCAGTCTTGCTCTAATTCCACAGTGAATTTGATCGAGGGGGCTAAGTTGTTAAGTTGTGGCAGGAAAGCTTTTAGGTCCTCATTACATGGCCAGAGACATAATACATCATCAACATATCTAAACCAGACTGCCGAGGGTGGTAAAATATTACTTAATAGTTTCTTTTCAAAGAATTCCATATATAGGTTGCTTAATACAGGTGAGAGTGGATTACCCATTGCCATACCAAATTTTTGAGCATAATATTCCCCATTGAATTCGAATTTGCAATCCTTAATACATAGTTTGATGAGTTCGATGAAGTCGTCTTTCGAGACGGGCAGTGAAATGTTATCCAGGGAATCTATGAGGAACTCTAGTAAATCATCAACTGGGACCTTTGTAAAGAGTGACGTTACATCAAAGCTGACCAGTTTAAAATCATGATTAATGTGTAAGTTATTGAGTTTATCAACCAGATCCATATTATTCTTGATATTGGAGTTAGAAATGTTGCCAACTAGGGGATTTAGTAAAGAAACTAACCATTTAGATAGTTTATAAGAGATTGACCCAACTGAGCTAATGATGGGTCTTGCTGGGTTATTGGGCTTGTGGGTCTTGATTACACCGTACATGTATGGCAGTGGAGGGGACGTTGAAGTAAGATGTTTAATGAGAGTAGCTTTGCCTCTCAATAGGGACTTCAGTTTTTTGTTGAACTGGGTGTTGACAGTGTTGAGAGGATTATTTATGAGTTTAGAATATGATGTAGTATCATATAAAAGGTCATTCATTTTAGAGATATAGTCATCTTTGTTTAAAATCACTACTGTGTTGGCTTTATTTGCTTTAGTGACGTGGAACGTCAATGTGGCATTTAAAAACTCATGCACTGTTAAACAAATGTTTATCAAGAACTCCCCCAACAACACAATTGGTTGCATTTATAAAGTTCCTTGCAAGGAATGTAATATGTTTTACTTAGGCCAGACAGGTAAAGATCTTGCAACTAGAATTAAACAACACAAATACAGTGTTAGGACAGGCCAGGAATCCAATGCTCTGTTTGTTCATTTAAGGGATAACAAGCATTGCATTGACTGGGATAATGCCTCCTCAATATTACCATGTAATTCAATTGATAGTAGGAACATCATAGAATCTAGTCTTATTAAACATACCGAAGCATTCAACATGAATTTGAGTAACGGCATGTACAAGCTGGACAATTTTGTAATTAAGAAGATTTGTGATCAGGTGAGAAGGCCGGGTCACTTGACCATCTGACCTGACCACCAACCGTTGTGTGCTATTTAAAGATTAGTAGGGTCATTACCTAATACCTGACCATTGTGGACCTGGTCTCACCCTCCTCTGTATATATACACCTTGATTTGTATTTCTCTCTCTAGTCTGTACTCACCCCTGAAGATGTGAATTACACGAAAGCGCTTGGGAACTTCGTGTTTTCTTCTTTCCTTGTGGTTATCAGCATATACCTAGATCACGCGCACCTACAGTGATTTACTTGTGTATATATATATATATATATATATATATATATATATATATATATATAGTATATATATATATATATATATATATATATATATATATATATATATATATATATATATATATATATATATATATATATATATATATATATATATATATATATATATATATATATATATATGTAACCTTTCGGAATTTACTGGACTTTTAATTTCTCACTTGACTTGGAGTTTATTAAAGATTATTAGATGGTAATTGCAGTGGAAGCGCCCCTTTGAGAAAAATCCCGAACCAGCACAAGAACACTTAAATCTACTAAACAAATTGAATAGTCTGTGACCCGTGGAAGGATAGCGTCTGTGACTGGGATGAATGAGACACACTGTAAAATTTACACGTATATTCCCTCCAACACTACAAACACAATCAATAATGGTACACCAATATGCGCACCTCTTAACCTGAACTTAAAACACTACTCTGGGGAATAAAAGTTATATCTGAGATCGGAATTATAAAGAAAAATTAGATGCATTAAAGTAATTAAATCACAGTATCACTCTGGTTCCACTTAGTGACACAAACATTCAAAAAACAATACTATCAAAATCATTTAGGAACTATTACTACACACATCAAGATAATATCAGTAACTGAAAAATGGTATTAACTACACACATAAATATTGCCACTATTATTGAGATGTTACTGGGTCCACCAATACCCGTGAACCATGCTCCACCCAACTCAACATACACCCGTAATAAGGGAGATAAAATGCTCCTCTAGGTATCCCCTAGACCCCTGGTCTCAGTGTGTGACCATTCATTTACTCAGATTGCCTCAGTGTACTCTCAGTGCGTCCATGGGCGGGAAGGGAGAACGCCCGCAGGTGACCATGGCCAGTAGGTAATACTTCTAGCTGACCGAGGGCACGTGGTGTTGTGCACCCACGTGGTAAGAACTGATCACCCAATGCTGATGCTGCTCCCGTGACGTTTTAGTTGTCGAGAGCACTCGTCCACTCAAGAGATCCTTTGCTACCCCGCTAACCAGTGACAAGCCTACACTGATCGTTCCAACGGTGTCAATCACCAATCCTAAATCATCAACAGCAGTCTCAAACGGCAGTCAGTCTCTCTCAGTCAAGTAGCTTCTGACGGAAACCCTGAAATTGACTCACTGTTAGCTCTTAATAATTTTATCACTGCCCTATCTAACCCCTATCTGAGATCGAATGAGACTTACTTGTTATACTGCAATAGCGCAACACAGGTGACTAGGCCACGTGACCGTTTCTGTGACGGACGCGCAGGGACGTCTTGTTGATCCGAATGATTTCGCGTTACTGAGAGCTAGCCAGCCTCGTGTCCTCTCAAGGCGTTAGCTTAGGCCTACGTGACATATTTTCCGCCAAACTAATAACTCCTTGGGACACCCGTAACATTATTCAGACTGATAAACGATCTATAATAATTTCAAATTCAATAATAGTCCCTTAACTTCATTAATCGCATCATTATTAATTCGGCAAATTACATTTAATATCATATAGGCCTAGTTCCACAACCTCTCGCTATGTGAGGAAGCGCTCACTTCCCTCAGACGACCTTGAAAACTCAGTATCGCCAATGGCGTGGCGTTTGAAATTGCACTGAAGTTTCTGAATATTACATATATATATATATATATATATATATATATATATATATATATATATATATATATATATATATATATATATATATATATATATATATATATATATATATATATATATATATATATATATACAGTGGGGTATGCTATAACGAATCTAATTGGTTCTAGAACCTTTTTCGTTATAGCATTCGTTCGTCATACGATTAATCCGTTCCAGGCCCCCAAATACAACCACTTAACACTGAAAAATATAATATAAAATTGTAAAAATTGTAAAAAAGTGCATAAATATGCATCTAAACCCCTGAAATAAAGAATATCATTAATATTTGTAATAAAAAACAATAAATTAGAAATTTTTTTAATAATGATCGTTGTAGGAGTTTCGTTCGTTATAGCATTTTCAATTTTATAGGTAAAACCGTTCGTTATAGCATACCCCACTGTATATATATATATATATATATATTTATGTTATATATATATATATATATATATATATATATATATATATATATATATATATATATATATATATATATATATATATATATATATATATATATATATATATAAGTAACTCACTGTAGGAGTGATCCAGTATATGCTGATAACCATAAGGAAAGAAGTAAACACGAAGTTCCAAGCGCTTCGTGAATTCACATCTTCAGGGGTGAGTACAGACTCACGAAAGCACTTGGGAACTTCGTGTTTTCTTCTCATTTGCTATACGATCCGCTCTAGTGATTCTATATATATATATATATATATATATATATATATATATATATATATATATATATATATATATATATATATATATATATATATATATATATATATATATATATATATATATATATATATATATATATATATATATATATATATATATATATATATATATATATATATATATCATCAGTCCATATAGCACGTGTACTTCCATATGCAAACCTTGGGGTATTACTGCACTTAAAATACATAGAAATACACAAATAGCTTCATATTTTTTTTATAAAACTGGAAATAGCGCCATACAAGAAGAAAGAAACAGGTTGGTTGTAATGGTATAGTGAGTCAGATGCGCATCACGGGACGACCTGTTGGGTGCAAATGAACGAGACGTCGAGCCGTTCTTTAACTGGTTTTTGCTGCTCTTAGAAACAATCACATATACTGGAACCAAGAACCGGAATTCGATAATACTACTAAGAAAAAGAGACATGCACGAGATAAAAACAACTGACCCAATAATATTAATAGTGATCAGTAACATGCGAAGGTGGTTTTGAGTTTATGTGGGTAGAGCAAAATACATATTTATTTAATTTGGGTAAAAATGTGTCAAGAAAACGAGGTACGTTGGAAATGACAGGTATTGTAAGGTTTTGTGTGTGTCCTTATGTTTAACAGATATTGTAAGGTGTGTTTGTCCTAAGGCTTGACAGGTATTGTAAGGTGTATGTTTGGGCCAATTGTAAGAACTTCCGTGGTGTACATGATGCTGTGGTACCCCATGGTTGCTTTGCAAGAAGCACTCGGGGCTTAAAAGCACAAAAAAAAACTGTGTGATTCATTATTGGAACGTGGGTGATTTCCGCGGTACTCTCTTCCCCCTCCCGATGACCACTACGATGGAACTACATTTTTAAACCAAAAGAAAAGAAATAGAATTGGATGTACATAAATTGTAGAAATCTGCAAAGGAATAATATTCCTTTAAAAGATATCCTCCATATGGAACAGCATATGAAGAATTTTATTGTTCTTTTTCAAAGAATTCCAGTCTCTACTTGCCTCATCGCCGCTTATATCCTCAAAATTCTTCTAACCATCATTAAAGGTAAGCCTTTAAGACAGCTAAGCCAAATAATTTATGTGTAAGAATGTTTGAAAATCAAATTAAGCTAAAAAAACGTCGTAAGTAGACTATTTTGAGAGTGGTAACAGCTGCTCGATCAGGGATTGTTGTAGTGGA
>NW_024713129.1:37401594-37483740 GCF_018991925.1 Homarus americanus | reverse complement strand
AATAGCAGGGATAAAAGGGGATAATAGAAGTAAAGTATATATTATTTTCATACTTTGTGATAGATGAAGGAACACTCGAGTGGTTGGGTCCTGGCAATGTGACCTATAATCAAGCTAGACTTAATTAACACAACATGCAAAGTACGAATCAACCCAGGACATCATGCACGTGGTTCTGGTCTGCCGTGATGCATGTGGTTCTATTGTCATGATGCACATGGTCCTAGTCTAGCATATACATGTGGTCCTGGTCTGGTGCCATGCACGTGGTCCTACTCTAGTGTCATGCACGTGATCCTGGTCTGGCGTAGGACAGGTGTTTCTGGTACTGGTTAACGCTAGATGTCAACAATGCATTAATGATATTATGGGTGGTTAGGGAAACAGTACAAAGGTCGAGTGGATACCACGTTTCCCTCTTATCCTTAGGATCACTGGTTTTCCAGTTCACCCAGAAGTGATGGGAGTTAACTTTATAGTCGGAGAAATGAAAGTGGTTGAGTGCAGTGCCGACCAAGTTGCTTCTTTGTATACCTATGCATGGAATACTATTATCCTCTTACTGTATCAAAACATTCGAGTGTGAAATTATTGTAATAGTTAGGCAAAATGTCAGCAGAATATTACTTCGATATTATTATATTAAACTGAAAAAATCTTACCAGTGGTGTTTTTGAAGAAATTAATTTTAATTTTAGAGTAAACTATAATAGAGAGTAGTTGTTGTGAGTGTGGCGTCCGTCAAAGAGCCTCCTGTGTACAGAAAAACGGTTTAGCATGCAGTGTGCTGTATCCAGAACGATCTAAGAGTTTGACAAGCATACGGGACAAACTTTTACATCATTGTTGTATTATTGTACTTTTGGCAGCCGTAGCAAACTCATGCCGGAGAGAAAGAGAGAGAGAGAGAGATAACTTGCAATGATAGAGATGATAAAGTAGAACGTTTATTACAGACAATAACATAAGTCGAGGCTTCAAAAATGTCTTCCAGCGATGGTGGGTTAAACCACCAGTTCAGTATAATTGTGGTGCACCTCACATAATGCCATTAAACTTCATTAAACTTCCTTATTTGTGGTGCTTGCATGATTACTCAGAGCTGTGAAACTATTCCATGGCCCATTAAAAGAATTTCTAGTCCATGCTCGGTTTTTGTATCGTGAAACTGTATGAATGATGGACATCTTATTATTCATGGGAATTAACATCACAATAAACTTTTACTGAAGTTCTTGACAGTGTGAACAGGTTTGTTCATATGGAGGAGTGTTCTTACACTATCCACAAAGTACAGTGACTCATATCAGGTAAGAAGGACTTCCACTACTGTAAACGACAAGACCCTCAAGACCTGACGGTGTCCATCACCATCAGTCTTCTTAATACAGAGAATTTATAAATTTTAATTTCAACCGGACTTGTGTTTAATTCCTCTGCCAAACACCTCAATAAAGGCTGTTAGACTTTGTCATTAAATTTTTAGGAGCAGAAGAAGAGCTCTAGGAAGCACCGCGGCTGCACGGCAAAATAAGTTGTTACTACTGATTGACACCAGAGTTAACAGCCTCTTTGAAAATAATTTCACGCCTGGAAAAGCCATGACTTGATTAATGAGGTGAAGTGCAGCATCAGCGTGATAATAATAGTAATAGAAGGTGCTACCCTGCCACCGCGCAAAGAAATAGACCCGACCATCTATGGCCAGAGACATTAACACTCCCCGGGCTACAAAGGAAGGACGCCCCCCAACCACTGCAGCAATAATAGTATCTATAATACAATCATACAGCCGACGACGTATACGGATGACGTTACTGTGTATGACGTGCATGTTCTGAGCTGAGCTCTATATTTTAAAGATAACAAGTAAGTCGGATACCAGTCTCCTGCTAGTTTTGGATCAGGGGGTGAAGACTAGTAATATTTTGATTTATAAGTTAATGTTTCCTTATACCTCCTGGTCTCTTAAGGGTTATAATTTAAGCCAAGGTATAAAGAGAGCACGCGAGGGAGATCCTACTCAATGTGGGTGTTCCTCGGGAGGGTACAGGGGAGAACGCCTGCATAATGAGGGTCATTGCCACATTTTAGCCACATTTTAGATGATCGTATAAAACACTCTCACTAGAGCGGATCCTCTCATCTCATGGCGACTTTTACTGTATTACTTTTAACTGTCACGCGTTCATTATTTACTAAAATTAAAATTTAGTATCCAAGAATTCTTATTCACCAATGTGTGTCTAGCTTTCTTAAACATCCATTTTAGGCTCGAGTGTTTGACTAGAAACTTGCTGACTGTAGTCTTTGTCGTCTTACGAGGAAAAAAGGAAAACAATATCATTAATACTCTTATGTCCACAGTTTCTGTGACCCCAATTTCATATTCAACAATCATTACAAACATTATGAACATATTTCCTGATATTCTCCTGTATCTCTTAATCAGTATTCTCATAAACAATAACTCTGTGTTCAAAACACATTTCAGGGTAAATTCACTGACCAACATCTCTCCACATCACTCCCTTTCTAATCTGTCTCCACCACCACCACACACACTTCGTCTTAACACTCTTCACAACAAGTACAAATACTCTGCCCTACATAGTTCTCTGATAGTTAGACGGGAAAAACTACAACTATAACTAAGAGAACAAAATAGGCTCCTCGTCCCCCAGCCCGCCCATCCCTTCTCAAACCATCAGCATCTCAATCAGTGACCTCACAACCAATCCCCGAACACCACATTACCCCACGTCAACATGCCTCCAAGCCTTTCACTTGTCCCCCCCCCTTACATTCTTACATATAGCTGCGCTATATCCTCCTCCCTATTCCACACTCCATCCTCACACCACATCACACGCTACCCCTACTTGGTACAGTACATCCCTACACTACATTCCCCTGACACTGCATGTCATTATCCCACCCACTAACTCCCTACATCATACCTCCACAAGTAACCAACACATTGTTATCTTATTATACGTCCCGAACTCAACAAGTCTCCTACCATCCCGGCTGCACACCACCCTACACCATATCACACATGACCTCTCATGATACAAGTCTCCTCTGCCACAATCCCACCATTCCAAAGAACTACACACCACCACCACCCCAGATCATTACACAACCACTATACTACAATTGCCTATCTCACACGCCTTTAACAACAACCGTCCCTATTCCACCTTTTCACAGCACCAACCTCCTCCTCGCCACACCCTCCCTACACCCTATTGTATAAAGTTATCTCATACTCCTTCCCACAGACCACAAACATCGCACGTCCTTTTTTTCCAAGCATCATCTAAAATGCCCCTTGCCCCCATACACTCCTCACCGACCCACAAAATCCCATTCCATACTCCATTCACACCACATCCCTCCATTCACACTACACCTCCACACAACCCGTCAAGAGAGAGAGAGGAAGGAAGGGAGGAGAGGGTGGTAGTGAGCACCTCGCCTCATCATGACCACTCCATTTAGTGCTGGAGACAAGCGGACCTAACTTGTGCTGCTCACAACATTAATCTCCACACAGAGACCATGGAGGCAGATCCTGTAGCACGGCGGGAGTAGACTAGGAGAGAGCAGACTGGGATCCGGTAAACTGGAAGAGGGTTGACTGAAAGACAGTATACTTGGAGACGACAGACTGGGAGACGGTAGACATATACAGTACATATCTAAATACACACACACACACACACACACACACACACACACACACACACACACACACACACACACACACACACACACACACACACATACACACACACACACACGCACTACTACTATTACTACATTGCTGTCACTCGGAATCGAGTACGACGATCATCCAGCTATGATACAATCATATGAGTTATTATGATGTCACCTAGGTTGGTGAGTTCTGAGGTAACTAAAGAGGCCGATACGAGCGGCAGGGTCGATTACAGATGTTGCACATGTAGGGGGCTACATCTAGTGCGGGAGGGGCGGCTGCAGCGTCTTTCCGGCGTTGGCGCTTGTCTTCCTCGTTATGCAGTCGGGCTAACTCGAAAGTAATGACACCGTCTTGAGTGGTGATCCTCCAAGCGTTACAGTGTGGAGTAATCGTCTCCCAGGTAAGGGGATCAATTTGGCACTTTTTCAGGTTTGTCTTAAGACTATACCTTTTCAGTTGCCCGCCAGCGTTACGTTTACTATTCGTTAGGTGACTGTAAAGTAACTGCTCTGACAGCCTACTGTTGCCCATGCGGATAACATGGCCAGTCCAGCGTAGTTGTTCATGGATAATGGTAGCCTCCATGCTTCTACAGTTGGTGTCAGCAAGAATACTGGCATTTGCTTTGTCGTCCCATAGAACTCGGAGGATTGAATGTAGATTATGTTGGTGAAGGTTTTCAGGTGCCTTGATGTGCCTCCTGTATGTGACCCATGTTTCGCTGCCATACAGCAGGGTGGGGAGAACCACTGCTCGATAAAAATGAAGCTTTTTAGATAATTTCAGCTGAAGACACGGTTTCGGAGTTCGCCAAAGGCTTGAGATGCACATCTGATCTGATGCTGAATCTCTTCATCGATGTCCGCGGTAGGACAAGTGGGAGCCGAGATACCGAAAGTGGATAACATCAGAGAGGGTAGTACCGTTAAGCTGGTTGGATGGTGGAGGTGTGGCTAAGCCAGGCAGGGAAAGAGAATTTGAGTCTTACGTACATTCACCTGAAGGCCGAAGTGTGCATACGCATTTCCAGAGGTGTTCAGGCAGCCAAGAAAATGAAAAAGAGGTAGTGCCAGTACCAAACTACCAGTGCCAGTTGGTGCCTTGTTTAACCCCCGTTTGGATGGGGAAGAACTCAGACTGGGTGCCATTGTGCAGGAGGCTGCCGTTCATGCCATTGTGGAGTTGCCTCACACTGGCGATGAATTTTGGTGGGCAGCCAAAACGGCTGAGGGTCCACCAGAGGGCTTCCCTGTCACCGAGTTGAAGGCCTTGGTCAGGTCAATGAAAGCCATGTACAGGTCACGACGTTGTATTCTGCTGCTTTCCTGTATATGACAGGCAGCAAATATCATGTCAGTGGTGCCACGTGATGGTCTGAAGCCACATTGAGATTATGGGAGGAGGTTTTTTTGCCTTAGGAAGAAGTCTGTTAAGGACGACTTTTCGATAGTCCTGCCAGCTACGGACAGCATCGAGATCCCGCGGTAGGCAGTCTGACCGGTCTCCCTTCTTCTTATAAATATTGATGATGGAGGCGTCTTTAAGAGCTTGGGGGATTTTCTCCATTTCCCATATATTCTCCAAGAGAGAGTGGAGAGGCTGGTAAGTAGAGGTCCTCCTGCTTTATACACCTCGGCTGGGATTCCATCAGGCCCTGTAGCTTTGTTATTTTATATCTGTTTGATGGCAGTAGCTCCCTCATCCAGGGATGGAGGATAGGTGAGGTGGGCCGGTTCTGGATGCTGAGGGACATGTTGGGTAGTCAGGACATCCACATCGGTGTTTCGATTGAGCAATTATGGTAGTGTTTTTCCAGCGCTGAAGGAGACCTTCATCATCTTTAATAGTGGAGTTACCTCCGGATTGAGAGGGCTGTGCCATGTATTGGTCACGACGTTGTTCTCTGCAGTACATGGCCCATAAAATGTTTTAGTGGAATTGAAAAATTTGCGCATTTTGTGCTGATCTGCAAATTTTTGTGTTTCACATGCTTTATTTTTAAACCAGTCATTTTTTTAGATTGCAAAGTTCACGCTGGGCTGCCGCTTTCTTCTTGCGGAAGGTATCATTGAGACTGAAGGTTGTTCTGCCAGTCAGTTAAAGCAAAACGTTTATCATCGACGATCAAACCAGTCCTATTTTCAATCTAGCCGGGGGTCTCTCTGCAGGTTTTTGTCATGACAGTGTCGAGAATATCCCATTCGGCACTGGGATTTCGGTTGTTTGTCGGGTTGTTTATCAGCCCACTTTCGCTGCTCTCTGAAAGCATGTGCGACCACCGGATCCTCCAGACGCTTAGTGTTAAAACCTTTTTGGGGGCTTTGCTGCCTTCGCCGTTTAGGACGACGTGAAGTGAGAGCTTGGCTCTGGCGAGCCGATGATCAGTGTTGCAGTGGTCTGAGCCACGCATGGCAGGATGAGGACATCTCGTCGAAATGTTTCTCTGACTATGATGTAGTTAATGAAATGCCAGTGTTTGGATCATGGGTGTTGCCACGAGCCCTTGAACTTGTCGGCCTGCCTAAACAAGGTATTGGTGATAGTGGGGTTTAACACTCTTGAGGAGGAGTATGTTGGGATTACACTTGCCTAGTCCATTTCTCCTTATTTCCCTGCCGAATGTCAGCATCTCTGCCAACTCTGGCATTGAAATCACCAAGGAGCTCAACCTTATCTTCTCTTCGGATAGAGGTTAGCACTCTGTCGAGGTCCGCATAAAAGGTCTCCTTGATGTCATCCTCTGCATCCAGTGTTGGGTCGTATGCACTGATGAAAAAGGCTTGACGTGAGTGATTCAATGGGACTTGGAGCGTCATGAGGCGCTCGTTGATCCCAATAAGCATTTCAGTTAGCCTGTGTAAGATGCGATGGCGGATGGCAAGGCCAACTTTATTAGTGTGGTCTCTCTCCACAGCAGGCTTACCCTTCCAGAAGAAGGTATAGCCAGACCACCGTTCTGTGAGTTGACCCTCATCTGGGAACCGGGACTCAGTAATGGCTGCTATGTTGATTTTATACCTAGCCAGCTCTTTTGCCACAAGGCAGGACGCTCATTTGTGCCAGTATCCAGAAAGGTCCTGACATTCTATGCAGCAACCATAAGTGGTTGTATAGTTTGTTTTGTTTGGATCTGATTTGATTGCGTTTTCAACCGCATATGGATGACCTTACCATGTGCGGTTGCCCAGTCAGGTTGTTTTTTTAGGCAGGTTATGCTTAGGGCACCTTTTCTAGCCCCCTCCCCATGTGGGGTAAGCAGAGTGGCTCCTCGAAAGGGCTTCTCAGTCGCACAGACAGGACCGGATTGCACTGCTTCTTAGATCCCAGTGCATAAACCATCTTATCTGTGCCGCCCATGTGCAGAGTTGTGAGTAGAGACTCTCGACAGTCATCTCTGCCTGTCTCTATCGCCACTCGTCCATCGCCATAGGACTGTTGGTGGTATTGGGGTTTTGATGATGATGATAGGTATGATGAGGTTGTGCGTGAGTTGATTTATGTGGTGAGGCACGAGCGCAGGCTGCAAACCACTTCTTGGCTCTCTTATTGATCCAGAAGACAAATGGACTGCCGATATCCCAGTTTGTTGGGTTTCGCCTTAGTAGCCTGTCCATCACGCATTGCCTTCGTCCGCCAGTGTAGCCGTTGGGTTCCCATGGAGGTCACGTCTTTCGTCTATACCTTCATTGGAGCTCTGTAAGCATTCGCCTGATGCGGGGATTCACCGCAGATTTTTCGTTCGGGGTTTACTCCCGAACCTTATACCTGCCAAGGTTAATCTGCAAGGCAGTGGGACATTGGTTGGTAGGCTCCAGGACGTGTCCACATGCCAGTGGGCCTATGCGCCATCCCTCTGGGGCCCACTGCAACTCCTAGATCCCCTGCTGTTGTAGCCTGGGCCCACGAGGCCCCCAGTTACCGTGTGTTGCCACGAGGAGGCACAACAGGAGTCTTGATGGTGAAAAGGCTGTGTACTGGCAGGGGAAAACTTATGCAAGTTGCTTCCCTGTTCGCCATGAGGGCTAGCTAGCGAGGGTAGCTGAAAGCAGGAGCAAGCAGTACTTGCACCTAACACTAACATAATGCTGCCACACTAGATGCATTTAATCCCTATGTGCGAAATACACACACACATACAATTCCATCCATGCCCACTCATTCGCCCACACAAATTTCATACATAATTATACACAAACAAACTCATTTACACAGATACACTTACATTCACTTATGCTCACACATTCACCTACACAAAACTCATACATTATCTTTCATTTTCTTTCTTTATGACAGAAAGTTGCAGGTGATCCCGTAGGCATGAGCAATGTGAAGCACACGGAGGCTGTCTCTTTTTGGTGCAAAACTTAGCAGTATGGTCGGCAATTCAGTCCTCATCCTTGTTTCCCCATCAGTAAATTAAGGTACCGATTCACACCTGGGTGGACTGGGGACCCAGTGTAGGAGCCAGAGACCCTTAGGACAGGAGGCAAAGGCTATACCCATTCGGCCACCGCACTCTCGTCTTATGTCATTATCAACACCATATTTCTCCACCTGTGTCATCATCTCCACCACTAACACAATTTCCACCTCCAACTTGACCTTTATCACCACTAAACCATTATTATAATGAGAATTACAATCATTGTTATCATCACATTCGTCATCATCGTCAGCAGAACCGCCCCTAATACCGAACACAGCCACATTTCACCATTACTACCATGAATATCATCTCTACCATCGCTAACACCAATTTATCATTCACTACATCATCATCACCATCAATCCGTACATAACCACCAGTCATCCTCAGTCACCCTTCGCTTCAGCTTAGCTTTTATTTTATCTTATCATCTTTTCACACACATTCACACACACATGGGTTTAATAATATACACACTAATTAATTTGCTTCCTTATAACAGTTGTGTTACTTTTTATCTTCAAGGTATATCATTATTGTTACTGTTGTTATTATTCTAATTATAAGAGAGAGAGAGAGAGAGAGAGAGAGAGAGAGAGAGAGAGAGAGAAGAGAGAGAGAGAGAGAGAGAGAGAGAGAGAGAGAGAAACGAAACACGTCATGAATAAGTTTTTTATCCCCTGTCTATCTATCTCTTTAACTCTCTGATATTATTTTGCTCGGACGATCTATAAAATAAATTTATCAACTACAAGACCAACTGAAGATGAACATAATCTATCTGGGATGGAACAATATCACAAGATTTCCAAGGATACTTGCACGAAACCTAAACAGCAACTGTTAAGCAAACACTGTAACACTAATGGTAATGTTATTGACTATTGTTACCAGCTCCAAACACCACACAACCCCTACAGCAAATTGAAGACCACGACGAGACCTACCTCCGTCCCATTCAGCAGTTGTTCAGACCAAGTCTACTACTGTACCGACAGTTGATAAGTGGTGTATATTACAAGACTCTGCCTCACATAATTCCCATCACTATGTAACTCTACAGCGGTGTAAGGATTCGAGGTAGGATAGAAAGCCACGACGGCCATGTACAGGGTAGTTGCTATTATAAGCAGTCGGGGGAAGACCACCGTCTTGTTCAACAAGACGCGGGATAAGTACAGCTGTAACAACGAAAAGCAACACTTCTAGTGTAGCTTTGTTAATCGCGGCGTTGAACAAAACAGAAGTGTTTTCTGTTCCTATGATAGTGGATACCAACGCACTTTCCTTAGATATAGATAAGGGTGCGTGCGCAAGTGCACTCTCATTAGCATCCTATCAAGAACTACAGCAACATTCACCTCACCGAGGATTTCAAGTTCGACCTACTGATACCAATCTCTCAGGAGTTTCCGGTGTCCAGCTGGATATTACGAGAGTGGTAACACTACCTCTACGTTTTTCTAGACAGGGTAAACAATTTCCGGCAGTGTGTTACATAGTCAAAATTTTAACTTACCAGCTGATGGATTAATCGGTCTTCCAATGCTTAAACGCAACATAATAGATGTCCAACCAACTCAACATACTATCACTGTTGGTGGCATTACCTATCGTGCCATGCACAATTCTGTACCATGCTCAGTTTGCTCATCGCTAGGGTGAATGTTTTACCGAACTCTCCTACTACGAGGAAGATGGATCTCGAGTCTCAGCGTGTCCCAGTCCATACCGACTCATTAACCCGTCGTGATTTTCGCAGCAAAAAATGGATAGTAGTGCCTGCAGTTTTAACAGGTACTCTCCATTTTCAGAATAAGGAAATAATCAGGGCCACCTAACTTTTTCACTGGGACTGACGTAGTAGTTTGTCTTACGGAAACTTCCTGGGTTAAAGGTCTTGCATGTGAATCTACATTGAGTACGATTCGCCCTGTTGGTTTAACTGATAACCTCGCTTTCCACAGACCAGGCGCTCCCAGAATATTGAAACAGGGATGTTGTTTGTGTGATTATCTGGTATACCACACTAGTGTTGCTTTATAGCCTACACAGTTCCCAATTGGTGGTGTTACACAAACACTTACATAAACCAGACAGGAGAGGATGAATCGAATAATACCGCGTTAAGGTAATTGATCACCCTCAAGGCAAGACTAGGCTCCTCGAGTTGCTTGCCTACAAAAAAAGATTATAGCTTTACCTGGCAAACCGCTAGGTCAGACGAGCGTCACTTCTGCACATATCTTTAATAACCGGACACAAACACGATTTATATACCAGCTTACAGACTACCTCATAGCCAGATATGATAGAACAGAAGTTGTCACTTATTCAAAGTCCCCATGGTTTTTAGTCCCGAAGAAGGATGGAAGTTTGTCCCTAGTCATTGATATCAGACGAGTCAACGAAGTCACTATCTCGGATCGGTACCCAATGCGTGTTCTGAGCGATATATTGCAATCTTTATTCAAAGATAATACTGCCTTTAGCACCCCTTTGGGAAGTTTTGAATTGCTACGTATGCCAATCAGCATTCGAAATGTGCCATTGACTCTTTAAAGGATGACCAACACTTAGTTTGGTGATTTAATAGGTAACACAGTATGTGCCTATTTAGATGATCTTATCGTAGTCGGTGATGATGTAGACAGTCATCTTGTCAAACTCCTTGAAGTTTTCCAGAAACTTTCTACAGTGGGATTTAAAGTTAAGCTTCAAATGTGAATCTTTAATATCAAGAAAACAATTCTTTGGTATGTAGTCAACGGAAACGGCATTCATACAGTTGATGGCAAAGTCAAAGCTGTTGCACAGTTCCCATGTCCTACAACCGTTGATAAGGTGCATAGTTTTTTATTCAACAGGATATTATCATATATATATATATATATATATATATATATATATATATATATATATATATATATATATATATATATATATATATATATATAAAGAAGTATGTCTGTGTGTTTGTTTGTTTGTGTGTGTGTGTCCGCACGAGAGTCTCGTAAAGTACTTACCGATCTGTAGATGGATGGTGTTATATATAGCGATGATGATGGATGGTGTTATATGTAATGATGGATGATGTTATATGTAGTGATGATGGATGGTGTTATATGTAGTGATGATGGATGGTGTAATATGTAGTGATGATGGATGGTGTTATATGTAGTGATGATGGGTGGTGTTATGTAGTGATGATGGATGTGTTATATGTAGTGATGATGGATGGTGTTATATGTAGCGATGATGGATGGTGTTATATGTAGTGATGATGGATGGTGTTATATGTAGTGATGATGGATGGTGTTATATGTAGTGATGATGGATGGTGTTATATGTAGTGATGATGGATGTGTTATATGTAGTGATGATGGGTGGTGTTATATGTAGTGATGATGGATGTGTTATATGTGATGATGGATGGTGTTATATGTAGTGATGATGGGTGGTGTTATATGTAGTGATGATGGATGGTGTTATATGTAGTGATGATGGATTTTGTTATATGTAGTGATGATGGATGGTGTTATATGTAGTGATGATGGATGATGTTATATGTAGTGATGATGGGTGGTGTTGTATGTAATGATGATGGATGGTGTTATATGTAGTGATGATGGGTGGCGTATTATGCAGTGATGATGGATGGTGTTATATGTAGTGATGATGGATGATGTTATATGTAGTGATGATGAGTGATGTTATATGTAGTGATGATGGATGGTGTTATATGTAGTGATGATGGATGGTGTTATATGTAGTGATGATGGATGGTGTTATATGTAGTGATGATGGATGGTGTTATATGTAGTGATGATGGATGGTGTTATATGTAGTGATGATGGATGGTGTTATATGTAGTGATGATGGATGGTGTTATATGTAGTGATCTCAAAAAAACTCCAACCAACCAGATCAAACACAGCCCCGACGCACACACATAGAAAAGTAGTATTCCCTCCTATGATTTACAGCTATTTTGATCCTCATGTTCACTTTCATTATGGCTTACTTTTCTCTGCATTTAGCCTCCATCTGTTACACCACACAGGTTGAAAAGTCATATCCGATCCCATGTATTATAGCTAATTTTATCCTTATGTGCTCTCTCATTACAGCTTACTTTTCTTTGATCTCTAACTTTTCTAGGCTGTCCATTCTAACACGGTAGGTAGGTAGGTAGGTAGGTAGGTAGCCCATTCTAACAAGGTATGCCAAACGTGCGATATTTCACACCGTGGCCTAGCGAAAAAGCGGCCCGGAGGGCGGCGTTTCTGCTATCTATATATATAAAACAAAGAAGTCTGTCTGTTTGTCTGTGTGTCCGCACGAGAATCTCGGAAACTACTTTACCGATCTGTAATGATGATGGGTGGTGTTATATGTAATGATGATGGATGGTGTTATATGTAGTGATGATGGATGGTGTTATATGTAGTGATGATGGATGTTGTTGTATGTAGTGATGATGGATGATGTTATATGAAGTGATGATGGGTGGTGTTATATGTAGTGATGATGGGTGGTGTTATATGTAGTGATGATGGATGGTGTTATATGTAGTGATGATGGATGGTGTTATATGTAGTGATGATCTATATCTATATAAAACAAAGAAGTCTGTCTGTTTGTCTGTGTGTCCGCACGAGAATCTCGGAAACTACTTTACCGATCTGTAGTGATGATGGATGCAGTTATATGTAGTGATGATGATGTTGTTGTATGTAGTGATGATGGATGATGTTTATATGAAGGATGATGGGTGGTGTTATGGCGTAGTGATGATGGGTGGTGTTATATGTAGTGATGATGGATGGTGTTATATGTAGTTATGATGAATGTTGTTATATGTAGTGATGATCTATATATCTATATAAAACAAAGAAGTCTGTCTGTTTGTCTGTGTGTCCGCACGAGAATCTCGGAAACTACTTTACCGATCTGTAGTGATGATGGATGATGCTATATGTAGTGATGATAGGTGGTGTTATATGTAGTGATGATGGATGGTGTTATATGTAGTGATGATGGATGGTGTTATATGTAGTGATGATGGATGATGTTATATGTAGTGATGCTGGGTGGTGTTATATGTAGTGATGATGGATGATGTTATATGTAGTGATGATGATGATGTTATATGAAGTGATGATGGATGGTGTTATATGTAGTGATGTGATGGATGGTATTATGTAGTGATGATGGATGATGTTATATGTAGTGATGATGGATGTTGTTATATGTAGTGATGATGGGTGGTGTTATATGTAGTGATGATGGATGGTATTATATGTAGTGATGATGGATGGTGTTATATGTAGTGATGATGGATGTTGTTATATGTAGTGATGATGGGTGGTGTTATATGTAGTGATGATGGATGGTGTTATATGTAGTGATGATGGATGATGTTATATGAAGTGATGATGGATGGTGTTATATGTAGTGATGATGGATGATGTTATATGAAGTGATGATGGGTGGTGTTATATGTAGTGATGATGGGTGGTGTTATATGTAGTGATGATGGATGATGTTATATGAAGTGATGATGGGTGGTGTTATAAGTAGTGATGATGGATGATGTTATATGAAGTGATGATGGGTGGTGTTATAAGTAGTGATGATCTATATCTATATAAAACAAAGAAGTCTGTCTTTTTGTCTGTGTGTTTGCACGAGAATCTCGGAAACTACTTAACCGATCTGTAGTGATGATGGATGGTGTTATATGTAGTGATGATGGATGGTGTTATATGTAGTGATGATGGATGGTGTTATATGTAGTGATGATGGATGGTGTTATATGTAGTGATGATGGATGCAGTTATATGTAGCATGATGGATGGTGTTATATGTAGTGATGATGGATGGTGTTATATGTAGTGATGATGGATGGTGTTATATGAAGGATGATGGATGGTGTTATATGTAGTGATGATGGATGGTGTTATATGTAGTGATGATGGATGGTGTTATATGTAGTGATGATGGATGTTGTTGTATGTAGTGATGATGGATGATGTTATATGAAGTGATGATGGATGGTGTTATATGTAGTGATGATCTATATCTATATAAAACAAAGAAGTCTGTCTGTTTGTCTGTGTGTCCGCACGAGAATCTCGGAAACTACTTTACCGATCTGTAATGATGATGGATGGTGTTATATGTAGTGATGATGGATGGTGTTATATGTAGTGATGATGGATGATGTTATATATAGAAAATGAAAAGTATCCCTCTGTTGTCATTGGCAACATGGATAAGAAATGTGAATACTGCGGTGCAAAGAAGTACAAAGGAGAATCTACTGGACTGTGCTGCTCTCATGGGAAAGTACGACTGCCAAATTTGGAAAAACCACAACAACCATTGAAGACTCTCATGCTGGGAACAACACCAGAGTCAAAACACTTCTTGGAAAATATACTGAAGTATAATTCATGCTTCCAGAAGACATCCTTTGGAGCTACCAGAGTAGTTCGTGAGCACGGATACATGCCCACATTCAAAGTCTAGGGTCAAGTCTACCACAAAGCAGGATCCCTCTTACCACTGGAAGATGAGCAGGCAAAGTTCCTCCAAATCTACTTCATGGGAGATCATGAAAAGCAGACTACTATCAGGTGTGGGAACATTCAAGGTGTCAGACATGACATTGTGCTATCTATCCAAGAAATGCTGCATGAGCTCAACACGTATGTACAGTCATTTAAAAATGCCCTGGAAAACATGCCTTCTGACGAGTACAAAGTCAGGATCAAAGCAGACACCTTAATGCACTACAGTGAGACAATATGGAGCCTCCCGGAGGGTGGCGTCCTATCGTGGCCTAGCGAAAGAGCCGCCCGGAGGGCGGCGATTTCGCTAGTTCTTTTATAAAAGGATATGCGACGTTAGCAACGCCGCTGACTTAATTACTTAAGAAGGACTCCATATTCGTCTAGAATGATGAACAGGAGACTACATGTAGTTTTATTGCATTGACGACGGTACTTCCCAATGTACCTGTTTTGTCATTTCCTGACTTCACTAATCCATTTACTCTGTGTACCGACGCCTCAGGACGAGATCTCGGCCCTGGAATCATGCTGGTGGACACACGAGGGAAGTATAGAGTGATTGCTTACTCCAGTCGCAGAAACACAGTATTCAATAATGTATCTGGAAACACAAGCTGTCGTCTGGTCACTTAAGAAGTTAAAAGATTTAATTTTTAGCTATCCCATAACCGCCCATACGGATCTTGTGGCAGTGATAGAGCTGTTCCGCGGAAAAAAAAAAACGACACGACATACTCCATCGCTCCAAACGGACCTGATAGACTTTATGCTATGGCATTAACGTTGTAGCACAATGTACCTCAAGCAGGCCTTGAGGAAATCAGAAAAAATCTATATTTTATTTTTGGAATGCGAAAAAAAAAGAAATACCACAACACATTGCTAAATGTTTATCGTGTGCTGGAATACCTTACATAGATCAACACACTATGTAGTGTTCTGAAAACAGGTGACACAGAGAGCCCCATGCTAAAGCATCGGTCCATCGCTAAAACGAAAACGTCATGCAGCCTCTCACACCAACACGTCATGCAAATCCGTGAGGGTAGTAGGCCAGCCTGCCACCCACACTTCGAGAGCAAGCCCTACACGGATGAGATGAATAACCTTTTTAACAAGCATGATGTTTCGTTTTTTCTTCTTTCACTAACAACTTAATCGTTTTAATGGTTTACGATGGCCTGAAATACTTGATTTGCGGAAACACTTATCATTTTCACTGAATTTATCAATTCTGAAGTCGGTGGTAATATAAGCATTTCTCCTCTTGTTCAAGCAAGCTCCCATTTTCTTCTCTTTGGTTGCTCGACTACTTCACTTCACCTGTAAACGAAAATAACAGACCAGGTTAATTAAATTATCTTGTCGACCTTTAGAAGGAATTGACCGTCTTCATTATACATACCTGCACATGAAGCAGCTTAACGGAAGGCAACAATGTCACCCCATACCTCCTTGTTACTGATTTCGAATATTCTTAATTTCTACTATTTTTTATTAATATTAACACTTATTCCGCATACAGGTAATGATATTCTAAGATATCAGCTTTCCTTTTTAACAAACATCTACTACAGTTAAACCATTTTCTGGACACTTGGACGAGCATCTGTGCGTGGGCTGGTGGCACAATGGTGGCAGGAGTCATATGATCATCACTTTCATAACCAACATTAGGGCGGGTAAAAGTGGTAAGTTGCGACGAGTGTTGTTAATTTCATTATATCTTAGTTTGAGGATCTGTTTGTTAATGAGTCAACACTGCCAAATACCGACGACGGCGTCACAGGGAGCGCACGAGAACAAACTTATAATCGACGTGACCAAATATGTCGCACTAAAAACTGGCCATCTTGTGTATTCCCCGCAGCTGGTGACCAGAGAGAAGCTATTATGACCACCGCGACCTACTCCACTCCCTCATCCATACCACCTACCTCACTCCCTCACCCACACTTCCTACCTTACTCTCTCATCCACACCACTGACCTTACTCCTTCACCTACACCCACACCTCCTACTTTACTCCTTCACCCACACTTCCTACCTCACTCCCTCATCCACACCTCCTACTTTACTCCTTCACCCACACTTCCTACCTTACTCTTTCACCCACACCACCGACCTTACTCCCTCACCCAAACCTCCTACCTTACTCCATCACCCACACCTCCTACCTTACTCCCTCACCCACACCTCCTACCTCACTACCTCACCCACAGACTTCAACCACCTGTTATTACAACTTTTTGTTGAGGTAACTTATACACCAAAATATCAATTCTGATTTCCATTTACTGACATTTTTTTATACTCTCATGTTAAGTTTTATCTAGCTGAATCTTTCATGCATATATAGATAGATGGAGAGAGATGGAGGAGGAAGTTGCCCCGTACATCTATACTAATATCAGCAACTGCTCAAATGTTATTATCAGGTCATTAAATGAATATCACATAAATCATTTACTGTACAAAACATGTCTTAGCGCATTTGATCATGACAACAGCCGGGGCACCAGTATAACATACAAACATGATCAATAATTCAACACACAGTGTCCACAAAAAAACATGTTTGTTACCTTTTTAGGTAAGGAGCTTCATCCTGAGGTTAGCTGTTGGCAAAAACAAACTTCTTGGGCATTTTATTATATAAATAATTTAATGACATCAACATAATTGTTTTTCATTTATTCAGAGAGATCAAAGAAATCCTGCCTTATGTATCATATTTTACAAATATCTAATATTCTATAGGACTAGCTGTCTGTCTGTCTGTCTGTCTGTCTGTTTGTCTGTCTGTCTGTTATGGGCAGCCGAAACGGCACAATCGTTTTTCATCAGACTTGGTGGAAAAATCGCAAAAAAATTCGTAGAGTGGAACAAACCTGGTCCCATGTCGATGGTTTCTCTAGGAAGGCATTAATTAACCATTTTATTTACGATGGAAAATGATGCAAGTCTACGGACTTGGCGCACCCTAATTAACCATGCAAGTCTACGGACTTGGCGCACCCTCATTCGCTGTACGCTGGCAGCCGGATACAATACAATACAATACCATACAATACCATAAAATACCATACCATACATTACAATACACAACGAACTAAATATATTTGTAAGAATAAAACATAATTATATAGACATGTAAGACTCACAACTTGATAAGATATCCGTAAGACATTAGCTATTGGAAATGTGATTAAATGTTTTGTTATTAATCCAGTGTGAGATGTATCGGTATTGGTGGTACAATTCTAATGGTCTCTAATCCTGTTGATTAGGTGAGGTTAATCTGGGTTTATTGAGATTAAAGATTAGGTGTGGGGTTTATTCTACCTGTGTTAGTCTCAGATACGACCCTTATTGTAACAATCACGACCATGATTATAACAGCCACGACCATGATTATAACGACCACGACTATGATTATAACAACCACGACCATGATTATAACGACCACGAGTCTGATTATAACAACCACGACCATGATTATAACAACCACGACCAGTATTATAACAACTACGACCATGATTATAACAACCACGACTATGATTATAACAACCACAACCATGATTATAACAACCACGACTATGATTATAACAGCCACGACTATGATCATAACCACGACCATGATTATAATAACCACGACCATGATTATAACAACCACGACTATGATTATAACAACCACGACCATAATTATAACAACCACGACTATGATTATAACAACCATGCCCATGATTATAACAACCACGACCATGATCATAACCACGACCATGATTATAACAACCATGACTATAATCATAACAACCACGACTATGATTATAACAGCCACGACCATGATTATAGCAACCACGACTATGATTATAACATCCACGACCATGATTATAACAACCACGACCCTGATTATAACAACCACGACCATGATCATAACCACGACCATGACTATAATCATAACAACCATGCCCATGATTATAACAACCACGACTATGATCATAACCACGACGATGATTATAACAACCATGACTATAATCATAACAACCACGACCATGATTATAACAACCATGACTATAATCATAACAACCATGCCCATGATTATAACAACCACGACCATGATCATAACCACGACGATGATTATAACAACCATGACTATAATCATAACAACCATGATTATATCAACCACGACCCTGATTATAACAACCACGACCATGATTATAACAACCACGACCACATGGAAAACGATGTCGCTGTACGCTGTCGGCCGGACGGCGGTGGCGCGGTGGCGCGCTAGCCAGGAGGGAGCGTTCAAACGTTCACGCCTCAGTTAACTGTACCACCGGACTCGCCACCGGGCACAAAGGGCCCACGATCACTTGTTCTACGGCTAAGATCTTCACGGTGATATCGTGGTCTCTAACGTTATGGCTCAGTATGTTACCGTTTTATTAACATTATAAAATGATGTGAAATTTGTTTAAAATTACTGAAAACAACAATATCAAACCTGTCCATTGATTTTCAAACACACACATGTACGATTATATTTCAGGAAAACTATGGCTAAAACTTTATGTGGGGAGGAGAGGAGGGAACAAAAAGATATATTTTACAATTGAATCATCAAGGCACCAGGCCACGATGTTGGTGCTTTCTCTCTTTGTATTGAGTCACTACTGATGAGACCTTCAGGATGGTAAAGAGCTTACTTACCGCCTCTGTATTGGCAGATACAGTCACCAATATCAACACCATCGCCACCACTATCAATACCATCACCACCACTATCAACATCATCATCACTATCAACATCATTATCACTACTATCAATACCATCATCAACACTGTCAACACCATCGTTAACCATTATGCAAATTCAGGAAAAGAAATTTACTATTTAACCCCCCCCGTGCCATGTAACATATATATTAATGACTGACGTCTTAATTTTCACTGTTCATGTGTGATGGGAAATATACAATTCCTTCGCCCACAAGTACCTGCATTTCTGGTGCTTTGCTGACTTCTGAAATTCCCACTAAAGTGAAGAGTTCTGTAATGTTGGTTTGCACGGAGCACTAAAGATAATAGGTAAATAACAAGGTACAAATCAGGACTCCCAAATACTCTTTGTCTTATAAGATTTTCCGTATTACGTTGTAGGGAAGTTTCTATGATCTTGCATAATTAATAAATAGTGGGAAGAAGGCTTCGATACACACACACACACACACACACACACACACTTCATCCTTGACCACCGAAGGGTCAAGACGTACCTGGCGCTCCTCTCGGAGCAGCCAGGTCAACTGTTAAGTTGGCCCATACCAACTCCCTCCCCTGAACCCTCCTCCCCACCGGAATATCAACAAGTTCACGCCAGAAGATACTATTTCATTTAGGAAAGGAATGGAACCAGTGTTAAACAGAGGTGAACAGTGGTGAACAGTGCTTAAGTCAGTGAGAACAACTCAACAGTAACAGTGGTACCCAAGTTGACCTTCACACAGTCAGGTCCCAGGTACCCAGTGATAACGGCCCGACCCAACTACCAGCGATGTGTTAATCCGTCTACGATAGGAAGGCCTGGGACCACACCTCACTCATAGAACACCGTCTGTGAGGGAACTACTACACCACGTGAGGCCCCTCATAACACCATCTGTGAGGGAATTACTACACCACGTGAGGCCCCTCATAACACCATCTGTGAGGGAATTACTACACCACGTGAGGCCCCTCATAACACCATCTGTGAGGGAATTACTACACCACGTGAGGCCCCTCTTAACACCATCTGTGAGGGAATTCCTACACCACGTGAGGCCCCTCATAACACCATCTGTGAGGGAATTACTACACCACGTGAGGCCCCTCATAACACCATCTGTGAGGGAATTACTACACCACGTGAGGCCCCGCATAACACCATCTGTGAGGGAATTACTACACCACGTGAGGCCCCTCATAACACCATCTGTGAGGGAATTACTACACCACGTGAGGCCCCTCATAACACCATCTGTGAGGGAACTACTACACCACGTGAGGTCCCTCCTAACACCATCTGGGAGGGAGTTACTACACTACAAGTTTGCTGTTCAACACCTACATTAATCTGCATGTTCACTGTATGTTCCTTCACCTTTCTCTAATGAAGGCTTTTGTTAAACCACCAATGTATGTAATAAGTCATTTATGTCCAATGTATATTTTCAGCCTTCGGGCTGCAGAACTTTTTCAATAAACCGTTAATTATTATTATTATTATTACACACACACACACACACCACGTTGATTTTTTAGTGTTCTTGAGATACTAGGAAATTTTTGGTCAACAACTCAGTGTGTCTGGGAGATGAAAAAATAATTATATACCTGCAGGGATTTTGTTCCCGAAACGATAGAGTACCAATGGCTTCGAAATTTGACCGATCTCGTCTAAAAATAGGTGTTTTCGAAGAATAACTTGGGAATCATGACATATAGTGTGAAGGATATATATAACTTGAAACGTTTGGCAGCTAAACCTCTTACAAGTGCATGAGCAATGAAACCTACAAAGTTACTCCTAAATTATATTTGGAGATTTTGTTCTGTTTTTGCGTATGTCATATTTCCATGGCCTTAGAGTTAGACGAAGTCAAGAGAAACATAGGTTTCCGGAGCTTTCTCCTCCAGACTGGAAAGCAGAGTGTCAGAACTCTAGTTACCACTGTTAAATGATCGATCAACAGCCATGCACATAAGTATTAACAGATCCACAGAAGCTACCAGCCAATATACTGACCAGAACTATAAATTTCCCTGAGTAATAAGCAGACACAGAAATAACCGACAGATTAAAATATACAGGCATACATATTGGACAGATCAATATGCTTAGCTATTTTTTCTAGATATTAAGCAAACGAAAAGGCAGACATTATCGACAGATCAATATACTTAGTGTTTTTACGGCATATAAAAATGCTGAGATGGGGCGGATGTACCAATAGCGGGCGGCTGATGAGTCACAGAGATAATCACAAGGCACCAGCTGTACCTACAACACAACATGCATGTTTAATGACACTCGTGAACTTACAACACATGGACGGTGGCGTTTCTTCATCTCTCCAACCATGGGGAGTGTGTTGCTCTTTCATCCACATCCACAAATCAAGCTCTTCTACTGCTACAAAACACCAGGATGTTATTACATTTCTGAACGAGAACCCTTTGGTATTTTCAATACACATAGCTTAAAATCAACTTGTAAAGAGCAAAGGCTTCTTTATAGGACACTTTATGGCAAGTTTTATTGACTATACGGCCCGAGGTAGCTGTTGAGGGTTTTTTATGATCCAGGAAGATTGCTTGGTCATGTTGCAAGCACTGCAGCATGTCGGTCTTCGGGAGCGGCTGACGTTTTTACTTTGTAAACCAAGGTCGTGGCTGTGCTCATTATTTTTTTTCACTCTTGATAACGTGTTCTTAAGGAAGACAGAAGCAAGAGAAGCAATAACACAGAGGGCTGAAAATAAAAGGTGCAGAAGAATAATAGGTGAAATCGGAACCAGTATGCAGAAGTTAAGCCAGAAATTGTATAGTGCATGTAGTTTTCCTCTTATTAGCCGCTGTCAGACTACGAATATATGAACTCCACTACTGGCTGCATATTCACTCCCTCACCACGATCCTGTTATCAAAATCACAACCACCATCATTGGCACCATAAATACCAACACAAGCAGTGTTACATGGGATCATAAATGTTGTACCAGCCTTGATGCTCCGGTTGCATGCAATATAACAACAGGTAAGAGCCGCTGTCACAGTATCTTGCTCATTAAACGAAATCTTTATCCAGAGTAACACGGGTTCCGGTATGTATAATGTACTGAGTATCTCATAACCTTCCTTCACGTCTTAAGTTGGACGACCCTTACACCATCATCCATGAATGTTTTGTCTATAAAGAGTTAGATACAGGCCATTGCAGTCGCTCTTCGTAAACAGTGTTCTTCACCTCTCCTCTCTCTCTCTCTCTCTCTCTCTCTCTCTCTCTCTCTCTCTCTCTCTCTCTCTCTCTCTCTCTCTCTTTTATCTTTCTTTCTCCATGATTGTACTACTGTAGGTATTCGAACTTTAGCACCTTGACATCTAAAGTCTTCATTATGTAAATTTGTAAAATATAAAGAAAGACCCTAAGATTACGTTTTCGAGGATTTTTTACTTAACTAATTGAGAAGTGAGTGTAAATATGACAACTGTAACGGAGATTAAGATGTCAATAAACTTGTATAACATGATATAAGAGTGGTAGAAAGTAGTGAGCTTTGCACACACGTGTGTGTGCGTGTGCATACAAGGGAATATATATATATATATATATATATATATATATATATATATATATATATATATATATATATATATATATATATATATATATATATATATATATATATATATATATATATGTCACCAACTGTCATATGTTTTCCTCGTTAGCAGACGATATTACTCAAAACGGCATCACTGAGCCAAGCTGCTTCGTGTCTCCCCAAGGCAAGCCTGTGTAGGGTTTCATGATATTATGTTGTCTAGCACTCAGGATGGATAGAAACTCTAAGGTGGTTTTCTTATATAATATAAGTTATATGGTAGACAGTCTGGTGCTGGAGGTGCCGTGTGGTGAGGAGCTGCTCAGTAGACACGTTCGGTGAGTAGCGTGTTGAAGGAGGTAGATGTGCAGGAGCTTCGTTAGAGAAGATGTTGCCTGTTGCTGGCTTCCAGGTTGAATGAGAGCGGGACAGCGAGGAGCTTGCTTGAGGAGGGGATGGCCCAATTCAGCGCCGCCAATTCAGAGCCGCCGTTTCAGCGCCGCCGTTTCAGCGCCAGCCCATTTCAGCGCCAGACTATTCAGCGCCGAGACCTTTCAGCGCCTGTGCGTTCCGTTCAACTCAGAAGCTATCTGTCTTTCATTAACGTGGTTAGGTTAGGTTAGGTTAGGTTAGGTTGGTCGTCCATACCGGAGAGGAACTGGGAGAAGACAACAATTGTTTCCCACAGAGATGTTGAACGGAACGCACAGGCGCTGAAAGGTCTCGGCGCTGAATAGTCTGGCGCTGAAATGGGCTGGCGCTGAAACGGCGGCGCTGAAACGGCGGCGCTGAATTGGCGGCGCAGAATCGTACCCTACCCGCTTGAGGAGGTGTTGCGTGTTCAGGAACGTAGAGTAGAATAAGAGAGCTGGTTGGTGAGGACGCTCAGAGAAGGACAGCTGGTGGGTCGCCATGCTCGCCTGCGGGAGCGAGGACCGCCAGGCAGGCGGAGGAGAAGCGAGGGCCGCCAGGCAGCGGCGGAGGAGGAGGTGTTGCGTGTTCAGGAACCGAGGCCAGAATGAATCTCAATGGAGAGACAGAACTTATATACACAGCAGCCGGAAGTAAACCCGTGGGAAGTCGCCGGTTTCTCGACTCCGTTGCTAGGGAAGACGTAGCTGGTGGCTGGTTGCTAGGATACTGTGGCATCTGGTGACGCCCCCCCCCCCCTTGGCCACTCGTTTGGTTGCTAGGATACTGTCGCATTGGAATGCGGCTACACAGTTGTAGGGGAGACGTCCACTACACCTGCCTAGTGACGTCATCTTTTAGCACACTAAATAGCTTCTTTGGGACACACGTAACATATTTAGACTGAGAATCGATCTATAATAACTATAAATTTAATAATAGTCCCTTAACTTCATAAATCGCATCCATATTAATTCGATAAAATACATTTAATATTATATAGGCCTAGTTCCAGATGCTCCCACTATGCTTGGATCGGGCGCCACCCTCACTCAGTTAACCTGCCACTTGGGGTCGCCAGCTGATGGTTCTTCAAACGTCTCTATAATATCACACCGAAATTTCTGAATATTATATATATATATATATATATATATATATATATATATATATATATATATATATATATATATATATATATATATATATATGTGTGTGTGTAATATTCAGAAATTTCAGTGTAATTTCTAACGCCGCGCCATTGGAGAGACTGAGTTCAAGGTCGTCTGAGGGAAGACAGCGCTCTCACAGGTAGCGAGAGTTTGTGGAACTAGGCCTATATGATATTTAATGTAATTTGCCGAGTTAATAATGCTGCGATTCATGAAGTTAAAGGACTATTATTGAATTTGAAAATATTATAGATCGTTTATCAGTCTGAATAATGTTATGGGTGTCCCAAGAAAGTTATTAGGCGGAAAATATGTCACGTAGGCCTAAGCTAACGCCTGGCTGTTTCTCAGTCACGCGAAAGCGATAGGACAGACAGGACGTCCCTGCTCGTCCGTCCACAAACGGTCACGTGTTCTAGTCACCTGTGTAGCGCTATTGCAGTATAACAAGTAAGTCTCATTCGATCTGAGACAGGGTTTAGATAGGGCAGTGATAAAGTTATGAAGAGCTAACAGTGAGTTAATTTAGGGTTTCAGTCAGATCCCACTTGACTGCAAGAGATTGACTGTCGTTTGAGACTGCTGTTGATGATTGAGGATTGGCGATTGTAGCCTTTGGAACGATCAGTGTAGGCTTGTCACTGGTTAGCTGGGTAGCAAAGGATCTCTTGAGTGAACCTAGCCATCTGGGTGCCCAGCTAACGACGTGACGATCGTTTGGGGTCATCAGCTCTCCTCTACCTCGGCTCACAATACCACATATCTCAAGCAGCTTAGTGAAACCTTTTTGCTAACAGGAAGCTAAAGCTTCTCTCAACTGTACAAGGTCTGATTGGGTCACTCCCTTTCTTAATATTCATTTTGTTGATGCTATTATTTTGTTGGATGCCGTTAAGGCAGGTTCATTGATGCAGTTAATATATCTTAATATTCTTGATACTATTTCTCAGTGACTGCTACTATTTTGTCGGCTGCCCTTAAGGCATGTTCATTCTGTGCACGTGATGCTTTTCTATGTCTTATGTGCCACTAAGTGATGTAAGATAACGAGGGAACTGTTTCAGATGAGCTCCTCATTCTGGTGTAAGTAGAACTGTTACCTTAGTAGTTTCTCATAAGGCATTTAATATTTCTACCTATTTTTTATATCATGTATAACCTTTGTTCCCCAGTGTAGTGTTTTAAGCCATGCTAAGAGGTGAGCAAATGTTGGTGTACCATCATTGATTGTGTTTGTAGTGTTGGAGGGAATAGAAGTGTCATTCTCTTACAGTGTGTCTCATTTACCCCAATCACAGGTGCTAACTTTCCACGGGTCACAGAGAATATTTTTTAATTTAATTGTGTTTGTACTGGTTCGGGATTTTTTCTCTAAGGGGCACTTCCACTGCATTACCATCCACTTACTCAAAAACCCCAACTATTTAAGTGAGAGAATTCTTAAGACTGTGTCGTATTTTTCTATTATTTTTTATAACATGCTTCCATGTTGTTCCATATTATTCCTGTAATGATTTGTTTTATTTACTATTATATATTCTAGTCACCTTACCCTGTGCTGTTAGGGTTTTAACTGTTATTATTCGTTCAAGCCCATCTTATTTCTTCATTTAGTATTGTAACAAGCATTCTTTGTTTCTCTAACGACCATCTGCATCGCTAAACGACCCATGTTTCACCAGAGTGACGCACTGGTGGGAGCAGACCCAATATATAGTACCCCACCAGCAGACGGAGTTCAGTCCATTCTTCTTGTCTTTCAGTTCACGTTCTTTTGAGTGACTCCCGTCACCTGTTACTTATACTTATTTTATTTCTGTGTTGTTTCTGTCGCCACCAATGTGGTATATCTATGTGAGTACCTATTCGTGTCTCTTATGTGTCCATCAGTGCTTGCTTGGCTACATTAAAGTAATTCAGTGTTGTTTCACCATAGTAAATTTCAGTGTTAGGTATTTTATATGTTTATGCAGTGTTAACGTAATCCAATGCTATATTTTTATTCTTTTGATGTTTCGATGTTTTAGTATCATTTGTGTCTTAAAGGTTTCGAGGCTCTTTATTGTGTTAGTATTTTATTTAATTAAATTCTTAAAGGTTTACTTAATTTTTTTTTATTCCCTTTTGATTTACTACACTTTTCTTTTTGTTTGGTTACGCCTAGAACCTGGATATTAAAGTAAATTAAGAGACGGCATAACAATATATATATATATATATATATATATATATATATATATATATATATATATATATATATATATATATATATATATATAAATCACAATGAAAACGTGGATAAGATAAATCTTGATAAATACAGAACTTTTTTTTATTCAAGACATCTGAGATGTGAATAAGAACAGCAAATCTCCGTTGTTCCATTTTATATATATATATATATATATATATATATATATATATATATATATATATATATATATTTTTTTTTTTTTTATATATATATATATTTTTATTTATATATATATATATATATATATATATATATATATATATATATATATATATATATATATATATATATATATATATATATATATATATATATATATATTATATAATGGACTAAAGTCCATCATGATCTTTGCAGCAAAAACCTAGTTGATTTGCTGCATCACCTTGGTCACACTGTATCTTAAGAAGACGGTTTGTTACAGATGACACTGACACCTTTGTTGATATTGGCAGAGACAACTTTGAACTTAATGAAGAACCTTTAGATGGAAACACCACAACCCATGCAATGGCTGTAGTACTGTACCAAAGATGTGGGGTTTCAGGCAATGAAGTCTGTATCCCCAGCACAAATAAGAAGACCTTAAAAGTTACAGAATGCACTGAAGAATCTCTTTTTCCTTACAGGAAGACACACAAGAGAGCCCAAGAAGAAACGTATGGAGACGTGTGATAATTTCTAATCACCAACTGTGAGTGACATAGGTTAATATAAAAGGGTGTGGAATATCCCTGCACCCAAAATAAATCACTACAACTCCTTTCTCTTCTTCTGATAGCATACTGTATGTAAAATAACAAAAACTCATGCTTGTATTTTGTTCAACGATGTGGAGGAGGATATCTTTTTTAATAAGTTCCTTTTGGAGAATGGACGAAGTCTAATATACTTGCCGGAGAATCTTAATCTATATATATAAAACAAAGAAGTAGGTGTGTTTGTGTGTCCGCACGAGAATCTCGGAACCTACTTTATCGATCTGTAGTGCTGATGGATGATGTTATATGTAGTGATGATGGATGATGTTATATGTAGTGATGGATGATGTTATATGTAGTGATGATGGATGATGTTATATGTAGTGATGATGGGTGGTGTTATATGTAGTGATGATTAGACAATAAAATAATACTATTTTAATGCTAAAAAAATATACTTTGCTGTACCGTTGTAGTGGAACTTACATACACCGTTAATGAACTAATGAAGGAAGAAGAAGTTTTAGGGACCGAACAGTGAGACAATGTGGAGCCTCCCGGAGGGTGGCGTCCTACCGTGGCCTGGGGAATGAGCCGCCCTGACCAAACTTGGCATGGATAGCAAGTGTCATGTGGGGATCTCAAAAAAAATCCAACCAACCACATCCGACACACCCAACCCTACCCGACCCGTTAAACCACACAGAGGTTGAAAAAGATGTGGAAATGATGTAAGGTCTCCACACGAGATCCTCGGAAACTACTTTACCGATCTGTAGTAATGATGGATGGTGTTATATGTAGTGATGATGGATGATGTTATATGTAGTAATGATGGATGTTGTTATATGTAGTGATGATGGGTGGTGTTATATGTAGTGATGATGGATGGTGTTATATGTAGTGATGATGGATGTTGTTATATGTAGTGATGATGGGTGGTGTTATATGTAGTGATGATGGATGGTGTTATATGTAGTGATGATGGATGGTGTTATATGTAGTGATGATGGATGATGTTATATGTAGTGATGATGGGTGGTGTTATATGTAGTGATGATTAGACAATAAAATAATAACAGTTTAATGCTAAAAAAATATACTTTGCTGTACCGTTGTAGTGGAACTTACATACACCGTTAATGAACTATTGATGGAAGAAGAGGTTTTGGGGACTGAATAGTGAGACAATGTGGAGCCTCCCAGAGGGTGACATCCCACCGTGGTCCAAGCGAATGAGCAGCCCGGACCAAACTTGGCACGGATAGCAAGTGTCATGTGGGGATCTCAAAAACTCAAACAACCCGATCAGACACACCCAACCCGACTTGACCCGCTAAACCACACAGAGATTGAAAAGGATGTGGAAATGTTGTAAAGTCCTCAACTGAGCTCACTAATATGGTCTACCCAAACATTATCCACCACTACAAGGATCACAAGTGGCTGCGTGAACGCGCAATTCTGGCACCAAAGAATGAAACAGTGGCTGAAATCAACATGAATCTACTCAGACAGCTTCCAGGCAGTGAGACCTCATTCAAATCTGTTGATACAGTATTCGACCAGGACCAAGCAGTCCAGTACCATGCAGAATTCCTTAATTCTTTGGAGCCCGCTGGAATACGTCCTCACCACCTCACTCTCAAGATTGGAACTTAAGAAATCTTAAACCTAGTCCGGGCGGCGATTCCGCTAGTAATAAATAAGAATACTAAATGCCTGAATAACCACCTGACATCTGTATCCCATAAACCAAATATTGAAATCTCAGCAGTTGCCTCCCGGATCCCTGCTGGATTCCTCCAGTACACGAAGCGAAGATTGTCATTAATATCCACTTTTGCCAATTTTCCTTAAGTTTAGAAACTGGCAAATATCACAAAGACATTTTTATTGCATATAATGCGCAGTGTGTAATACAACCACACCGAAAAATATATTTTGAATGTTTAATGAAATTTTAGTGGAAAATCTCGTTCTTCTGCACAACTTCTCGTATTTTAGGTTGCATCACCTGAGAATATAATTTGTAAACTTAAATTAGCACGTCAGTAGTACAAGATACAGGTTTCCTCTCGCAGGCATTAGTGGTCAGTCCTACAACACGTTTACCGCCCCAATATGGCACACAGACCGAAAGCTACGCAACGTGTACACCTGCCCCTGTCTTAGCCTACCCCCACTCTGCCCTCCTACCTGATAACACCCTGTCCTGCTGCCTGATAACACCCCCACCCTGTCCCACTCCTTACCAATACCCCCTGCCCTCCTGTCTGATAACACTTCCACCCTGTCCTTCTCTCCGGCAATACCCCACCCCGTCCTCCTCCCTGACAACACCCCACCCTGTTCTCCTGACTGACAACACCTCCACTTTGCTCATTTCCTTATCCTCCTCCGTAACACCCCCCACCCTGTCTTTCACCCTGTTCTCCTGACTGAACCTCCCACCCTGTTCTCCTGACTGACAACACCTCCACCCTGTCTTTCTCCTTGACAAGACCCCGACTTTTTACTCCTCTCTGACAACTCTCCTACTGCCTAACAACACCTTTACCCTGTTCTCCTGACGGACAACATCACCACCACGGATTCCTGTCTGACAACATCCCTCACCCTGTCCAGCTGCCTGATAACACCTCTACCCCGCCCTTCTCCCTGACAACATCCCCAGTTTGCCCTCCTCCCTGACAACACCCCTGTCTTCCTCCCTGACAACATCCCCACCCTGTCTTGCACCCTGTTCTCCTGACTGACAACACCGCCACTCTTTGCTTCGTCCTGACAACACCTGCACCCTTTGCTCCTCCTTGTTAACACTCTCGTCCTGTGCTCCTCCCGAACATCACTCCCTATCCACTCACGTGGTACTGTAGTAAAAGCTTTTAGACCATAAGTAAATACAATGTACAGTCGAGTTTTGTCACTCTACCATGTCTGAGTCGACCAATGAAGACACTGCTGTTCACTCTCTAGAACAGCAGCAGGGAAAGAGTGGTGTAGTCAACAGTGATCTTGACCTTGGAGATGACACCGTCGCCATGGAGGGATTTCAAATAGTCCAATCCAAGAAGCAGAAGAAATTACAATGTAAGGAGAGGCAACGTGACCAACAATTGCCCTCTCTTTTACCTAAACGAGCACGCCTAGACTTCCCTGACATACATACCAGCCACTGACAAATATGTGTGGTTACATGAGGCAGCAGCGACACACCCGGGAGCTCAGTACTCACTCAAAGTTCACTCACAGGGATATATGCTATGCTGAAGAATGATCCAGACATCTTCGTGACCTTATCAACAATGAAATAAGGGAATAAATATGCAACAACCACCTCTGACATCAAACAGAACTGCACCACAACACTGGGCTGCATTTGAAAAAAAAATTCATGAGGTGCCGGGTTTCTTAGCTGATTCTTTATGTATTTTGCGTGCTGATTCCAAAAATGCCATTTATTTTGCCCAATCAGGTCAGATTTTTATGCTATGGGAATTAGGAAAGAATCGAAATTCTTAAATATGATGTCAAAATTTTTATGCAAAATATATCATAAGAAATGTAACCACAACACATAGGACCAAAATATGTCAACTACATAGATGCCTTTACAGTTAGACATGCATAAATGGCTGTCGCAGAGAATTTCTTTAGTGGTTGGTGTCTGGGGCGTCCCGTTTCAGACACCAACAGTAGTCGGCGAGCATGTAGATATCCCAGCGACCCTGGTACCACTCCTCCATTACACGGATATCTTGATGGAAGCGTTCTCCTTGTTCCTCACTCACATCACCACAGTTCTCTGGAGAGTAGTCCAAGTGGGAGCTGAGGAAGTGCATCTTGATGGACATGCGTGCACCAAGAACTTTGTAGCTCAGAAGTAGGTCCTCAACAACTCGTCCATACTCTGGACTTCTGTAGTTGCCAAGAAAATTGGAGACAATAGACTTAAAGGCATGCCAGGCTTTCTTTTCATTTACAACCATGCTGCAATCAAACTTGGGATCTTTGAAAAGCTCTCTGATCTGAGGGCCATAAAAAATTCTTGCATTCAGCCTTGCCTCACTGACTTTTGGAAATTTTTCTTTCAGAAAATTGAAAGCCTGGCTTTTTTTGTCCAGTGCCTTTACAAAGTTTTTGAACAGACCGAGCTTGATGTGCAGTGGCGGAAGAAGAATGTTCTGCGGATTCACCAGAGCATGGGCAACAACATTGTGAGAACCTGGAGTAAGTCCACTTCTTGCAGGCCAGTCACATTGCATGTAGTGCTGCTTGTCTGCTCGACTATCCCACAGACAGAGGAAACATGGAAACTTGGTGTAACCACCTTGTAGGCCCAGCACCATGGACACAACCTGTGGAAAAAACAGATTAAAAATATGTTTAGCTGAATAGTTTTATTATTAAAAAATATTAACACTTCATAATATGACAGTATGTCGGCAGACATAATTACCTATTAGAAAAACTGTCAACAAAATATCAATTTTTGAAAGCAACTGTTTTTGGTGTATTAAATTACCTTCAAGTTTCCACAGATCTTCCAATTGTGGTCTTTATACTTCAGAGCAGTTAACAGATACTCCATGTTGTTGTAGTTCTCATCCATCTGCACTGAATGCCCCACCGGAACAGACGCGACCTGGTTTCCATTGAACAACAACACAGCTTTCAAGCTTCTTTTTGATGAGTCAATGAAGAGCCGCCACTCTGATATATTGTATGATATTCCCATAGCTGCAATGAGTCCACTGATATTGTTGTAATACACCAATGAAGTTTCCTTGTCAAAACTGAAGAACTTGCGAAATTCCTTGTCACGGTTACGGTACCAGGCAAATGTTGTTCCTGGTGCTAAGACATTGTGTTCGCAAAGCCGTGATCCTAGTAGTTGAGCTGACTCCTTAGACAAGCACAAGTCTCTTGTTAAATCATTCAACTCAGCTTGACTGAAGGGTATGGGCTCTTTTGCAGAAGCTGTGGGCAAGTATATACTAGAAGCGTCAGTCTCTTCTATGTCTTCATCGATATCATGATCGTCATCGAGTATCATGTCCCTATAGTTTTCTGGTGGAGTTGGAATTGGTATTCCTGGTCCGTGAGGAACTGGTTTGATGGCTGAGGGTACATCTGGATACTTAACATGATGTTTGTTCTTCCTGTTTATACCTGAAATGTGAACGAAAGATTTAGTATCAAGATAGCATAACATATTAACTTACAGATATATTTAAACTTGCATGAACATACTGCATTTGATATATTAGTATTGATGTATTAGTATAACTCACCCTGAAGGTTTGTCATGCAGAAGTAACAGTCCGTGGTATGATCTCTGCCTTCCCTTCATACCATAGGAATGCCAAATGGTAGACGTTGAATCTTCTTGTTGCTCCAGCGCCGCAGATTTTCAACACATGTTTTGCAGCACATGTGAGGGGGCAAAAGCTTTATCTTGGTCTCCAAGTTTCATTCCAAAGTATGCATGATATAAATTTTTCACTAGGGGAGTAATGGTGCACTGTAGGTCTGTCATTGTTACACAACCGCACACATAGCAAAACCTGTTCGGGTCGTTCTTGCACTTCCGATTCATGATTAAATGTACAACTTTGTAAGAAGAAAAAACAGGTGTGTATATGATTAGAAATATGCTTGTGTGTGTGTAAGAGAGAGAGAGAGAGAGAGAGAGAGAGAGAGAGAGAGATGCACACACTCCCACTTTCTTGAAGTCTCGAGAGACACTGACTGAGGGTCTAGACTTTAGAGGCACATCGGGGTGGTTGCTAGTACATGCCATGTACCACCAGATGAAAAAGAAATTTAATTGTGAAAAAATATATGTAAAAAAACACGGACACATACTCTTTTCCTTTGCATCACGGCGGACATTTAAATGGCCGGCAAGCACGTGGGTGTATTTAAATGCATCGTAAGGGCATTAAAACTGACCGAAATCTTTTCTGTGAGGCTTGCCAATGTCTCGGATGATTTTTTTAATGAACGAATATGAGGACCCCATTTTGAGCGAAAAATGCCAATATTTTACCTGAATCTCCGCATAAAATGCTATAGCACAAAATTCTGACCTGATTGAGCAAAATGGATAACATTTTTGAGATCAGCATGCAAAATACACCCAGAAAAGCTTAATAATACACAAACCTCAAAAACTATGCAGGGCAGTGATAATAATCAAAGAACTCGGCCAGTTCCAAGATGAGAACATTACAAGACCAAGACTGCTCAGAAGCAAGAACGCAGTCATTACTGATTGGATTGGATCTGAGGACCCACCCAGGACTCTCACTGTCCCTGGTGATTACCGTTATCGAAAAGAAGACATCATCAGCCTCCATCTCGAAGATGTTACAGATGTCAGCGATGGCTGCCATGTGGCTTGTGTCTGTCCTTCTCAGAGACCGTGTTGTGGTTTCTGTGCACTACCACACACAAGAAAGATCTGCAGTGAGAAAATTACTGCAGGTGAAACTATACAAAAACTCTGCATCATCTGTAAGACTGGTGGAGTCCCTATCATGGCACTACAACTGCCTACAAGCTCCCCCCCCCCCCAGAGACCAAACCCGCCACCTAGGCAGGTGTCAGACAGCTCTACTGCTATAGGGCAGTCACCTAGGAACTACCCCTGGCTTACTGGCACCACAGCACCTGACCGACAGGTTCCAGCTGTTACCAGAAAACCCGTATGGAGTGACACAGATGCAGAGCCACCATCAGGAAGTTACCAACGCTCCCATTGAAGACATAAGCAATGTGGTGAACACTGTCATGGAAAAGGACATACAACAGCTTAAAGATCAAATGGCCAAACAAAATTAAGTGATAAGAGACATTTGCAACACAATAAAGGGACTCAGCACTGTGATTTTTCAGCAATGCAATAATTGTAGGTAGTAGGCAGCTATCAAACAGGGAGGTACTACCGCCTGGGAAGATATTGGAAACATAATGGAAAGATAATGTGTTGTCTAATGGTAGACCCTGCTGCTATATGGCATCACGAAAATTATGACCAAGTTCCAGGTTGCTGATCTGACTTTCTGCCTCATTTACACACAATTGCAGGGTTTCAATTGTTTCTCTTACTTTGACATCACTACATACATATATCGTTTCTCACTATTGATTTTTTTTTCATTTTTGTATTTCTTTATGGCCCTTTATTGTTATTATTACAGTGGTGTTATTATTATTAGTTTTCCTTATTATTATTTTGTATTAAATTTTTTATTTACTATGAATTATTATTAATTTATTTTTAATTTTTAATCTTTATTATAAATTTTATTTACTATGAATTATTATTATTATTATTACATCCCTGCAAGCTCCGATGTGGGTCAGTGACCTGTGCCCGGGTGGGCTAACACATACAGAAAATGGTGGTGAAGCTTCTACGCCCTTAACTCATGAGACAAAGGCAAGCATGAACTTAGCATGCTTCCCTGTTGGACGCTGTAAACGCTTCTGCGCTTCACCTTACACAAGGATGTAGGGGAGTGCCCAATAAAAAAAAAATGGTGGTGATGTAGACTCGTAGAGTGTGACCAATGTCTCCTACTGAAATACAACAGTTGGTGAGCACTACATACTCCAGAAATGTTTCAAAAGGGTTAAAAAGCCTACTGCCTGCAGAAAGTACAGGCAGCATGGACATGGGAAAAAAATATATATCATACAGTGACTTCTGCTTCTTTCCAAAAATAGTGCATAATGGCCAGTGTTAATACCAGACAGTGATACAGAGAGGTGAAGGTGATGAGTTGAAACATCTCATCCCTCAGAAAACGATACCCTGACCTACACCACAAAGTTGTGACTGAGGACATCGAAATTGTGTCTGCAGGAGTGTCTCACACCTAATGGTAAGCCCCCACCCAGTCTGCCCGATTATGTGTATTATGATCCTAGTTCTACTCACACATGTTTGATGTATGTTAAGAAGTCACTCCCGCATGTACCTCTTGTATCCAAAAACACGACCAACTTCTAATATCATTGGATCACTATCCACCTGAGTAACTCCACACTCAACGTGCTAAACGCCTACGCTCCCTCAGATCAGCTTCAATACACAGATCTCCCAGACTTCGTATATACTGAGCCCACTGTCCTAATTGGTGATCTGAACACCAGACAAAAATTTAGATGACCCCATCACTAACACCAATGGGAGGAGAATTATCGCATTACTAAGCGCATGTGAAGATGTTCAAATCATTGGTGATAGTGAGCCAACACACATCTATGGCGGGGCTCTAGACAAGTGTATTGGCTTTAATCTATCATACACAACTCAAAGCTCTGATACAGTCACTCATTATATGTCTGATCACAAACCAATCCAAGCTAGTGTACATGTAGAAAATGCCACCCCCACTGGTGAAAAACTTAACATACGTAGAGTCACAGTTAATAAAAAACATGAAAACCAGTTCCTAGACTTCATCTATGACTGGTACAAAGATTACAAGCCTGACATTTACCAAAGTCTCCATGACGATCTTTTAGCTAGGATTTATGTATTCTTCCCCAATAATGCCTCCACCAAAAAGAGGAGGAAACGTGGTCAGCATAACAGGAACAAACCACAACAGTGTTATAATGGCCTCAGACTGAAAGAACTTAAGTCTATAGCCAAGCAGATAGGTGAGTGTTACAAACACCTCAGAACACCTCAAGTGCTCAAAATGGGTTCAGTCTTCCCTCGCTGTAGTCCGGGAACGCGTGAATTAACTTAGACAATATGTCAACAGCCTAAACCAACACACTCCCTTCAGAAAGCCTGGAGGGACATAACCACAATCAGAGGTAAAAGCAGTAGACACGTCTCCCATCCAAACCCGCTGCAAAAATCGAATGAGTTAATAACAAAGTGGGCTCATGTCTCTAGCTATGGCATGTTGCCAACTGGGACTGGAAAAATCCTTGATGCGAAGTCTGTAGAGAGAAGTAATCTTATTAACTTTATGATGGGCAAACAGCACGATGAATGTGATGTTCCATATACTGAGTGGGAGCTTGACGCCGCCCTCGCCAGAGGTAGATATACTGCCCCGGGAGAGAAAGGAGTCTTTTTTTTTTCTTTTTTTACGGAGAATAGCCCACTCAGGCACAGGTCATGGACCCACAAAAAGGCATATGGAGCAAAAAAATAAGAGTATAAAGAAATAAAAGAGAAAAAGACTATATTAATCTACACCACGAAAATGCAAGAAAACCAGCTTCTGAAGTGAGAGAGATTGTAAGGGTATGGACACACAGAAGAAGGCAGAGCATTCCACAGTTTGGCTGTGTAAGGAAAGAAGGATGAACTATAACAGATTGGTGTGACCGACATCCACACAGAAACGGTGGGCACCTCGGGCAAGGCGAGTGTTACGAGCCCACGGCCTTGCCGGCGGTAATCAGGATGCCAAATCCACCGAACATTGCCCATTAAAGTACCTGTAAAAGAGAAAGGGAAGCGAGATTATCAACTAAAGGAGGAGAGTTCCGCCCTATCTAGCAGTTGGACAGAAGAGCCACTCCAGATATGAAAGCAGTACTCCAAGTTAGGGGAGTGAAGTAGCTACGGCATCTGTACAGCATTCCCAACTTTCGGGAGGCAGCTTTAGCAATGTTGTAGATGTGTGGCTTCCATGACATTTTATAGGAAATGGTGAGGCCTAGCATATCTATTTTAGAATTTGGCAAAATGATTGCACCCTGAAATGTGATTGGTGAGAGATCTTCTATTTTGGAAAGTGTAATTGATAAATACTGTGTTTTATTTTTATTTTTATTTTTCATGTTCGCCACTTATCAGTTTACTAGCCGTTTAGGCGGTCTATCCAGTGTTAGTACAGGAGGAAACCGGGGACCGGGTAACCTGTGGTGTTTGGTAGGGTCACACTGGGTAACACTTCTCACGTGTGTCAGGGCCGAGGCTCGAACCCTTGACATATTAGTGAGAGTTATGCCCGTTAAAGCTGTACCACCAGGTTCCTACCTCCCCATTCGGAGATGCTGCACAGATCCGCATTGACAGATGAAATGATATCAGCTTGTAAAGGTCTGGGACTTAGGGATAGAAATCCCTTATGAGATTAATCAGGATCTTAAAAAAGGAAAGTCAAGGACCATGGTTATCTGAGGAATTACAAACAACCGTTTGAGATTGACATCTCTTTACTATAAAAAAAATATAACAAAACTCTGACACCACTCAACAAACACCAAATAACAATTACGGGAGTTAAACAATTAATGCAATCAACAGTTAATGGAGTCAAACTGTTCGTGTTCTGGGTAATAAGTTCAATATACAGGAGCGAACACAAACACCTGTATAGATTTTGTAGGTTCGATTTACTGGATAAGAGATATGTACACAAGGGGAGTGGCGCTCTTCAACCTGTCCGCTGGTCAACTGCTCTATAGACGACGTATGGCAAGTGAGACATTAACAACTTCCATACGTCGCCAGGCACATTAATTAAGCATGTGGGACATGGTAATAACATTGCCACACGCTGCTAGCTAGGCTGAATAAATAATATATATAAATGGAGCACATACATCATATACATACATAATATATAATACAGCATACATAATACAGAATATACATACACCTCCCTCCCCCCTATACGCTCATAGCAAAGTCTTGAGCAGACCTTTTCTTTTGGATCCGTTCTGAGCGTCGAGGGACTAGATCACTGGGAAGGGTATGGGACTCAACACTGGTGGCGGGGTCAGCAGAAGGCATTGTTACGGGGCGGAGAAAACGGCGGTTCCTCCACCACACACGACCACTGGGTAACCGCACCTGGTAGTCCCGTGACCTACCGAGACCCATGACTACGCCTACTTTGTCCCAACGTAGGGAGGTCGGGTCCTGAACACGGACTTAGGTGCCGACACTCAACCTGGGGAGAGAACGGGCGTGGTCGTTGTAGCGGGCGACGACGTCCTGAACACGTTCGGCGGCTCGGCGATCACAATCCTCTGTGTTGGCCTGCCACTCCTTGGAGAAGGATTGAGGGTGAGCAAGGACACAAGAACGAAGGGGGCGTCCATACAAAACCTGGGCAGGGGAGCGTCAGGTGTAGTTAGGTGTGTTGCGGAGTTCAAGAAGACCCGGGTCGAAGGCCTCGCAGTCAATGTTCCCAGAAGGGGCCACCTTAAGGATGAGGTGCTTCAGGGATTTGACAGCAGCCTCAGCGTGGCCGTTGGACTGCGGGTAATGGGGCGATGACAACACATGCCGGACTCCCCATCGGTTAAGGAACACAGCAAAGTCCCGGCTTGTGAACTGAGGCCCTCCGTCGGTTCTCAGGCGTATAGGAACGCCCACGTCACGGAAGTAGTGGCGGAACTTGCTGGTGGTGGCGGCATACGTCGTGTCATTACCGCACTTGATGACAACCGGCCAACCAGAGAGACGGTCGACGATAACAAGGAAGGACTTTCCTGACACAGAGAAAAAGTCGGCCGACACAGACTCAAAGGGGCGGGTGGGGTTGTCGTCACTCATGAACGGTTCCTGCTGCTGGCTGGGTTGTAGTACGTGGTGGGGCTTACACACCTGGACAGCATTGGAGATGTCGGGGTCGATGCCAGGCCGGAACACAGTCTGTCTTGCACGCCGTTTGGTGGCCTCGGCTCCACAGTGACTGTCGTGGAGGCGAGCCAAGGGATGGAGACTTGAAGCAGCAGGGACAACTACCGAAGGAGAGGTGTCACTGGCCAGAGGTAGGGGTAGGGCGGCAGCAGGGTAGTTGCTGCTCCCTTCGTGCACCCTGTTGGCGTATTTTACCTCCAGAATCGGTGTTGGGAAGTCCTGGGAGATGATGGCCAACTCTTGGCAATGTCTGTAGGACAGCAAAGGAGTCGGGACACCATTATGCACGTCAATCCAGGCCTGACACGACCTGTTGCCAAAGGTGACATGTGCATAGAGTGAACCTAGGCCTGGGGCCATCTGTGAACCATCTGCCGTGACGCAGGCCCTTGGGAGGCGGTCCTTGATCGCTTGGAGAGAGCCCCAAGCATTGCAAATGCTGGGGACCGATGACCGTAGCCTCAGCGCCGGTGTCGGGCAGCATCTCGAGACAGGATGACACATTGCCGTAGGTCACGATGACGCTGACGTGCTGGGGGACTTTGGTCATGGGACGTGAGGAGTACACCCTCCTAATATGGGTCGGGCTTTGTCCAGGGTCGTCGTGCCTCTGATTGGAAGACTGTGGGCGGCCCTTACTGGTAGAAGGGTGCTGAAGCTTCTGCCGACGCTGTCCCTTGGGTTTGTGGGTAGGGCAACACTTGTCATAGTGGCCCAGACGACCGCACACATTGCACTGGACGCGTTTGGCTGGGCACCGTACTGTGAGTGACCAGTGGCCCTTACGGTCACAACTGTTGCATGTAGACTCAGCAGCTGGACACACCTGTGTTCCGTGCTGCTTACCACAGCTGTTACAAAATGAACTGGGCGTGGACGTGGTGGGCGAAGGCGTAGGAGCAGACTTCTTGTCCTTCTTGTACCGGGACACAGCGCGTACAGCTGTAGGGGGAGCTCGGATGGCAGAGGTGGCACACCTGGCAGCCTCATAGGAGCGACATATCTTCAACACATCCTTGAGAGAAGAGGAAGAGTCGAGGGAAGTGAGGCGTTGGACAAGTTCCTCGTCCTTAACACCCATCAGGATCACCTGCTTCAACTGGGTCTCCTCGCACTGCTGGTGGTGGCCTAGACATATATCTACCTCTTCCGAGGCTCTCTTAAGACGTACATAAAAGGCGTCAAAAGTCTCACCCTCCATCTGTCTGCAGCTAAACAATTCCCTCCTGCGCAGAGCTTCATTCTGCTGTCCTTTGATGTGCCGTTGTAGAATGTCCAGTACCTCCTCTACAGACAGCGAAGACGTCGGAGGTACCTGCAGCGTATGTTCTAAGACACGCTGAATTTCCAAGGACGGGCACATACGCAGCTGGATGAGTTGTTTAGGCTGTGACAAACTCTGGAGATCCACCATTGTAGAATAATCAGTCCACCGTCGCCGCCATTCACGAAAAGCCTGGAAATTCACATCAGGCTTCAAGATGGGCGGTGTTTGAGCTGCTGCTTTAGGTGGGGCTGGGGGGCGTGAAAGAAGCATTGATGAGGTATCTGAACCAGTCAGTACCGAGGCAGTGTTAGAGCCAGGGGCTTGGTTAACAGTGAGGCGAGATATCAAAGCTTCAAACCGTGCACTGTCTTCCAATCTCCGTTGGTGGTCTCTCTCTGCCTCTGCTTGCCTTCTGTGTTCATCCGCCACACGTCTGCTAGCTTCATCCTCGCGCCTTTCATCTCTCATAAACTCCATTAAAGCAATTATCTCTGGAGACAACGCTGAATATCGAGGTGAAGGGCTGCGCGATGTTGTGGGAGCTGGAGCGTCATGGTCAGCCTGGTCATCCATCTCTGCGGAGCTATCATCCGACTGACTCATCCGGGCGCTGGTTCCACGGCTACCTAAGGCACGAGACATAACTACTTCATCTGTGTACTGTGTCTTAAATCAGTGTTGACCGGTCAGCCCGTCGTATCAACAAGATCTCAGACAAAAAATTAATTAAATACACAGATAAGTAGGTTATATATATATAAAATATATATAAGGGAGCCGCCGCGGTCAGTGAGTGTTAGTACATGTATGTGTGTGTGCGCGCGTCTGGGTGGGAGCAGTCTTCTCGAGCTGTGAGGGGGGGTGGAGACGGCGAGGAGCGTCAGTTACCCCTCAGGCAAGACAAGAGGAGGATGTGAAAATTTTACTCCTTACAAATGCCCAGAACATGCCGTGTACCTTGGGAATCCTTTAGAACAAGGTCACACATGAATGGCACGAAACACACAATGCACTAAACACTTCACAGAAAATCACTGTCACTGACACTGCTCAAAGTTGCTAAATTCTTCGAGGAGGGGTGGCGGGCGGCGGTTGGTTGACACAGGGAAGGAGTCCATAAGCCGGCTTTCCACAAACTTTTCACTGTCACTCGTAATTATCCAGTAAAACCGGTTCACTGCGCCATGTTCGTGTTCTGGGTAATAAGTTCAATATACAGGAGCGAACAAAAACACCTGTATAGATTTTGTAGGTTCGATTTACTGGATAAGAGATATGTACACAAGGGGAGTAGCGCTCTTCAACCTGTCCGCTGGTCAACTGCTCTATAGACGACGTATGGCAAGTGAGACATTAACAACTTCCATACGTCGCCAGGCACATTAATTAAGCATGTGGGACATGGTAATAACATTGCCACACGCTGCTAGCTAGGCTGAATAAATAATATATATATAAATGGAGCACATACATCATATACATACATAATATATAATACAGCATACATAATACAGAATATACATACACAAACAATTAATGGAAGCAAACAATTAAATGAAGCAAATAATAAAAGGGAGTCAGCAATTAATGAAATCAAACAATTAATGGAATCAAACAATTAATGGAATCAACAATTAATGGGAGTCAACAACTGATAGAATGAAATAATAAACGGGAGTCAGCAATTAAAGGAATCAAACAACAAAAGAATCAAACAATGAACAGATATTTCCTACAGCAGTGGCCCTGGGGAAGATTCTGGAACACAGTGATCCACTCTCAGGGGGAAGCGTCCATTCAACTCCTCACTCGAGCGACAGCGGCCGATGTTTTGACACAGTAGACGAAACACCGGGGCACAGACGGTGGAGAGGTGGCGGTCGTGGCGGCTGCGGTAGTGGTTTGCTGTAGGTGTCCAGAGATTAACAGACGAATTGTGAAGGTATGGGAAAACAGCCCACGAGTCCAGGACCTATGATGAGATTTCAGCCAGAAGGTAGTGACTCAATCACTGCTGAGTAGGATCCGCCGGTGACACAGGTAGCAGCGCCATTCTCAACTTTGTCCAACCCCCCCAAGTGTTGGACGCACCAGCAAACGAGCGAGTGTGCAGCGGTAATGAACCAGATGATCGTTTCCGCCCTTACACAGCTCTAGAAACAGATCAAGTTTGAGAATTAGGTGGAAGGGAAAAATGTGAAGAAGAGTGAAGAGTAGAGTCATCGGCGTAAGAATGGATAGAATTAGTCGCAGTGTGAAGCAAATCATTGATAAAAAGAACGAAGAGAGGCGATGAAAGAACAGACCCCTGTGGGACACCACTATTGGTAGAGAAAGAGCGAGAGATCGATCAATCGACAACAACTGCCAAGGATCGGTTCTGAAGGAAACTAGAAATTAGAGAACAAAGTGGGAGGGTGGGGGAACCATAAGAGGAAAGTTTAGAAAGCAAAGACTTGTGCCATACACTGTCAAATGCTTTCGAGATGTCGAGGGCTACGACGAGAGTTTCCTCCATCATCCCTAAGAGAGAAAGACCAAAGATGGGTGCAGTAGGAGAGCAGATCACCAGTAGATCTCGCCTGGTGAAAGCCATATTGGTGATCCGACAAAAGAGAAAGGCGTTCAAAGTGAAAGAGAAAATGAGAGTTTAAGATAGTTTCGAAAATCTTAGAGAGGGATGAAGTTAGGGCAATGGGGTGAGAGTTAGAGAGATTAGAATGATCACCCTTCTTCGGGATGAGCTGTACCAAGGCATGCTTCCAAGAAGAAGGAAAGTTTGGACTTTGAGGCGAAAGAGGCGAGCAAGTACAGGGGCCAGAATTTCAGCATACCGCCTCAGAACACGAGGGGGTATTCCTTCTGGTCCATGCGCCTTACTCACATCCAACCTGGATAACACACCTGCAACCCTACGAGTGGAGATTATAGAAAAGTGCATAGGTTCAGTAGGAAGAGCAGGAGTAGGAGGGATAGAGTGGGAATCGTCTAAGGTGGAGTTAGAGGAAAAGAAGGTGCCAAAGAGATTGGCTTTATCAGGGGAAGAGTTGGTTACAGAGTTATCAGGTCGGGAGAGAGGAGGTAGAGGGAGTGCTGTAGTTATTACAGATGTTTTTGGTTAAGGACAAGAAGGATTTATTAGAAGAAGAGTTAGTCAGATCAGCGGTCTTTCTTTTTATAAAATTTCGCTTAGCCGGTCGAAGAATAACCTTTCAACGATTCCTAGAAATGATGAAAGAGGAGTGGGTAACAGGAGGAAATAGTTTCATAACTTGATACGCCCTATCTCTCTCTCTACATGCAAGAGAACAAGAGCGATCAAACCATGATTGTAACGTGAAAGTTTTGGTAGAAGATAGGATAAATGCAGTCATACCACCCTGTATAATAACACCAGCAATGCTGGCAGCACATACTGCGGCGTCCCAATTTGAAAAGCAACATTCATCCCAGGGAAAGTCGGAGAAAAATTCTAGCAAGGATTGCCAGTTTGCCCTCTGATAGTGCCATAGTTGAAGCTTAGAGGGGGTTGGGGAGGCGATCGTTCCCAGTTTGATTTGATAGAAATAAGATTGTGATCAGAAGACACAAGGGGTCCGAAATTGAGTATGAATAGTGTGAGGGGTTAGAGGTAAAACAAAGATCAAGAATGTTAATAAGTTGATCGTATCGATCTGGAACACGTGCAGGGTGTTTAATTATTTGTTCCAGATCATTAAATAAGGAAAAAGAGAGTGCCTCAACTCCACCTGGGTCATCACCTGCAGCGCCAAACCACTCTGTGATATACATTGAAATCCCCTAGGTAGAGGATCTCGGTGTTGAGGTGTGTGGATAGCATCGACCCATGGCAAGAAGTAATATAGTCAAAGAGTTCCAAATAGTTGGTAAAACAGTATAGAAACAAAGAAAAATATTCATAATTAGTAGAGATTTTTCGAGCCAGATGACATCATAAAGAGAGGATTCAAGATCAGTGAGTCGAGCTATAGGTGTACGTGTGTTGCAATTGGCGCATACACCTCCCTTACAACGGAAAGATGTATAAAGGTTGTAGTTGGAGACTTGAAAAGGTTTGGGTGAAGCTGCTTTGGACAGTTGAAGTTCAGATAGCAGTAAGAGGTCGGGGGAAGAGGTTAACAGATGGTGCTCCACAGAAGGAAAATTGGATCTCAGGCCGCGAATGTTGGAAAAATAAAGTGTGAAAAAAAAACGATCCTCCAGCAACCGCGGTGACGTCAGTTGAGGCCCCAGTAGCTTGATGGTGATCAGGTCGGCCCCGGGGTCCACAACCTTCCCGACCAGTGGGACCCATCCGAAAAGGCCCCGCTTTAATATATTGTTAGCTGATTTCATAGGAGAATAAATGAAGAGGAAAAATAAATCAGATTAAGAGTGAGAAAAGTTATATATATTGTGTTTTCAATAGTAAGAGAGAGACAATTGAGACCCTAGAATTGTGTGTAAATGAGTCAGAAAGGCACCTACACTATCGTTAAACTACTAAGGCGTGTGCCTGGCAATCCTTTATTGGCATTGTACAATATGAATGAGACTGAAGGCCAACTACCCACATAATGGACCAGCAGTATTGTTATGCCAATACCAAAACCGGGACAGTCTGATGCCTTTCGTCCCATATCACGAACTAGCTCCCTTTGTTAAACCTTTGAGACGATGGTTCTTGGCAGACTCTTATATAGAATCAGAGAACACATGTCTGCTAACATTGATGGCTCCACCCATGGTAGAAGCGTACAAAATTGTATTACGACATTCCTAACTGTGCATGGAGATGAAAGCCACAGATACATCACATTTCTGGACCTAAAAGCTGCATTTGTATTGCCAATAGGCAACTTATAATGTACGAACTAGCCAAAATGGATATAGGGGGTCGGCTGTTACACTGGATACGTGGTTACCTCACTAACAGAAGAGCTACTGCACTGTTTCAGGGTTACAAAAGTGAAGTTAAAGATATGCAACTTCGTACCCCCAATGTGGAGTACTAAGTACCACTTTTTTCAATGTTCTTATGAACGAATTATTAAAGTCAATCCCAGACAGCGACATCAATTTTACTGTTAGTTATGCAGATGACCTTCTTATACATACTAACTCTCATTGTGAAATGCAAACTACCCTGAACTATGTACAGTCAATCTGTGAAAACCTTAGTCTCATCATCTCCACTGAGAAAACTGAAGCATTCAACAAACAAGCTGGTAACCGCAAACGCTGACCATCAAAGCTTGAGATAGGTAACAACACCATTGACTATGTCTCTTCTTTAAATATCTCGGTGTCTTTATCCCCTGTATCTCACCTGCCATACAACAGCTAACCCGCCAATGTACTGATAGGTTAAAACCCCTTAAATGTGTAGCGGGATACAACCCACATTATGGCGCTAATATCAGAAGTGTCAAAACACTGTACCTAGGGTCCTAGGCTATATAAGATCTCTGATAGATTACCACGCACCAACCCTGGTCCTTCGTGACGGGAAAGGCGTTGACAAGCTCGAAAACATTCAAAATAAGGCCCTTAGAATTATTTTAGGCTGTCCCGTGAGCACTTAAGTACTTAATATGAGGAAAGAACTCGGTATACCCAGTGTCAAAGATAAAATAATTGAAGACATCCTTATGATAGCCCTGAGGTTTTTGTGTGGTGATCCAGATAACATTGTTTCTAAGAAACTACTAGAAAATATGAGTCATGAAACTGGTGAATCTAAATGGGTCCAAACTACAGCTACATATATGAGGATGTTTGGACTAGACCATCTGTACAAAGCTGAGACACAGCAGCGCTTCCTGCCACCCTGGCGGACAGTTCTCTTCGATATCACAACACCCACGCACCCTCTTAAACGACTGACCACACACAATCCTTATCTCAAACACACTGCCAAAGTGAAATCTATTGACCAAATACCTAACCTACAGACTGAAAATAACATCATACAGACCATCTATACTGACGACTCTCTTAACAGTCTCTGTGGGATAGCTGGAAGTGCTATCATTGTGACTCAGCCTAACTGTAATGTAATAAAGAATTGAGCTAGATTTAGTAACTGGGCATCCACTCTACAAACTGAACTATTTGTCATACTCAAAGCCCTGAAACTTGTTGAAGACACTGCCACTGACAGTCTCATCATCAAGGACTCCTTATCCTCACTACTTGCTCTTGATACCCTAAACTCAGATTGTCACCCGCTTGTCTCTGAAGCCAGACACAAGCACATGTGTCTTGTTGACGAGGGTATCAGGATCAAGCTGCTTTAGATCCCCTCTCACATAGGCATTAGTGAACATGATAGGGTTGACGCCTAAACTATAATAAGAAAAATGCTTGCTGATGAATTTGAAGCCCGTAGACAGGCGCATACAGGCACTAGAAAATCCATTGTTTACCATGATGAGATGTATCAAGTAAAACATGTATGTGGAGCAAGTACCTCTGGCAGTATGCCCCTCAGGCAGATGTGAACAATACTAAATTTAAAGTGTCTGGCCAAACATATGGCCACACACCCCAAAACTACGTAGTAGACTTTATCTCTGATGACAAGATAGCTGATATACTAAGGCTGTATCCACAATTCGCATCTAGTATCTAATCACAATTCTATGTACCGACTTAACAAACAATGTACTGGAAATACTCTGTAACATTCATTGCCATAATAACACCGGCTCCTACTACCACCTGAGATCCCTAGCCCGAGAATTGCTGTTCGACACCACAAACGCATCCAACCCATACGTGCACGAACTGATCGCTATAAGAACAGCCCAGTCCCAACCATTGTAAAAATTATTGTTAAGAGTTGGGGATTTAGAATATAGTTATACGTCTACCCAGATCCCAACATGTAACAAAAAAAACAAAACAAAGACAATCGGACTATAAAAGGGTAGACAAAGGATGCGAGTTTTCGTTGTGTATAATAAAGTACCATAAATCCCTTAACAAAATATTCAGCTTATAAATTACCCTTAACCAAATTTAACCTAAACATTAACAGTATATACATAATAATAAAACATAAAACAATCTTGAAGCAAGTGGACGTGGGGGAGGCAATACAAGATACAAATACTTAAGTGAGGAGCTGAGATGGCTGACGAGTAAGGCTGAGTATTGTAGAAGACGGTAGGTAGTCACTGCACCGTAGGTTTAGAGGATAGATGATCCTGTGGTCACTTCCCAGAGCCAAGTGCTCTCTCCTCGAATTGGAGCTCACAAAGAAGACTTGGAGGAAGTGAAGCAACAACCAGGATATGGAGAAGGGAAACCCGGGTAACTAAGGCGAGTCATACTGGGTGTCTAGATCCCTAGATGGCGTTACTCGTGGTGCTGGGTAGGTAGATCCAGGACAATAGATGGCGTGTGGTTAAGTAGTGCTGGGTGGAGGGGTTAGAGTAACACACCCCCTCCAAGAACCCTCCATTAGCTGTGGGCCTTGAGGAGGTGATCCTAGTCGTCTGGAGTAGCTGCTGCATTTCCACTGGAGCTTCGGGATAAGGAGTCTGCAATCAGGTTGTCCACCCCCTTTATGTGCCGGACTTGTAGATTATAGGGCTGGGTGAGGAGAGCCCAGCGGAGGATTCACTGGTTGGAGGTCTTGTTGGTTTGGATGAACGTGAGTGGGTTTTGGTCGGTGAAGACTAGGGTTGTTTGTGGGCAAGACTGGAGGTAACATTCAAACTTCTTTATTGCCAACACCAGAGCCAGGGCCTCCTTCTCTATGGTCGAGTAGTTGGTCTGATGTTTTTTCAACTTGGCGGAGTAGTATGCCACAGGGTGAAGGACATCAGTGGTTGGGTCGGGTTGTAGGAGCACAGCCCCCACTCCGACACCACTAGCGTCGATTTGCAGATGGAAGGGCGAGGTGTAGTCAGGGGGGTGGACTACAGGCTTGGAGGCAAGGAAGGCTTTGAGGCAGTGGAAAGACTGGTCGCACCTCTGGTTCCAGATGTAAGGGACCGCAGAACTGGTAAGGTCTGTGAGGGGTCCGGCCACGCTGGAGAAGTTACTGCAGAACCGACGGTAGTAGCCGCACATCCCCAGGAAGCGCATGAGTTCCTTCCTCGTCCTTGGAGTGGGGAAGGACAATATGGCTTTAACGTTTGCGTCCTTGGGTCTCACCATACCATGCCCAACGATATGTCCCAGGTAAGTCACTGAGGCCCGGCCAAAAGCAGATTTAGCCAGGTTTATGGTGAATCCAGTCTCTTGCAATCGTGCAAACAGTATCTCCAAATGCACCAGATGTTCGTCCCAGCTGTCCGACACCACCACCAGGTCATCCAGGTAGGCGAACGTCCCACCTAGGTCCTGAATAAGGTAGTTGATGGCCCTCTGGAATGTGGCCGGAGCATTAGAAAAGCCAAACGCCATAACCAAATATTGAAAAAGACCAAATGGAGTTATAAATGCCGAGATTATTTTTGCCCTATCCGTGAGTCCCACTTGATAATATCCTTTCAACAGGTCCACGGTACTGATAAATTTGGCACAGCCTATGCTGTCTATTATATCTTCAATCAAAGGTAAAGGGTAGGAGTCTGAGACAGTGACCTGGTTCACTTTACGATAATCAGTACAGAAACGAAAAGTGCTATCGGGTTTTGGAATGAGAAGGCAAGGTGAAGCCCAGGGGGAGGTACTAGGCTCAGCTAAGTTATGTTTTAACAAAAAATCTACCTCCTTTTTCATAATCTCTCTTTTTTTTGGATTTAGTCGATATGCTGATTGCCTAATGGGTTGTACATCATCTGAGATTAGCTTAATATCATGTTTAAGTATATTGCAAAACCCTGGGAGGTCTGACGTGACTTTAGGAAATGTTGATAATAACTTAGTGAGATCTTTTGCTGGAGATGGATTCAGAACAGAAAAATACTCATCAAAGTTGTTGAGTATGTGACTGTTAGCAGGGTTTTCTTTTAGGTAGAGGAAGTCTAAATTCTCCAATAGGTCCATGTCATCTGTCTCCGGCTCCGGCCCTGACAAAACCGTATGCAATACGGGTTGACTTATAGCCTCTGGGATGTCTTCCTCTGACTGCCTGGAATGGTAAGGATTTCATGAGATTAATGTGAACAAGTTGTGAATCTTTTTCTGCGATCAGGAGTATGGACTATATAGTTGAGAGGAGATAGTTTATTAGCAACTATATAGGGACCAGTAAACTTGCTTTTAAGGGGAGAGCCTGGAATGGGTAGAAAGAGTAACACTTTGTCACCTGGAGAAAATGATCTTTTAACTAATTTAGGTTGGTACTTCACCATTTTTTCTTGGACTTTTTTTAAGTTTGACTGAGCAATGGTTCGGACTTCAGTTAATTTGTCCCTTAAAGCGTCAATGTATTGGGAAACTGTTGCGAGCTTAATAGATGGAGTGTCAAACCACTGCTCCTTTACTATTTTAAGGGGTCCCCTAATTTGTCTCCCATATAGTAACTCGAACGGGGAGAAACCCAATGACTCCTGGGGACATTCCCTGATGGCAAAGAGTAACAAGTCTATGCTTTCATCCCATTCCTTTTGGTGTTCTATACAGTATTTTTTGATCATTGATTTGAAAGTTTGATGGAACCGTTCCAAGCAACCTTGGGATTGTGGGTGGTAAGCCGAAGATGTACAATAGTCCACACTGAGGTCTTTCATCACCTGTTTGAAAAGATTGCTCGTAAAATTGGTGCCCTGATCGGATTGGATCTCTTTAGGAATGCCCACTGAAGTGAAAAGGTGCAAAAGATGTTTGATTACGTTTTTTGAAGTGATGCTTTTAAGGGGAAAAGCCTCAGGATAACGTGTACTGGTATCCATAACTGTGAGCAGGAATTGATTTCCCTTCTTAGTCTTTGGTAATGGGCCCACACAATCCACAACACTCTTTTCAAATGGTGTAGAAAATACTGGGATGGGCTTAATGGGAGCTGCTGGTATACTTTCATTTGGTTTTCCTACCATTTGACAAATATGACAAGATTTTAGGTACTTTGACACATCCTTCCTAAGTCCAGGCCAATAATAGTGTTGGAGGAGCTTTTATATGTTTTCAGGATTCCCAAATGTCCTGAAATACCATCATGGGCAAGGGCAATTAATGCTGGTCTGACTGAGGTGGGAATTACCACTTGATGTATTTCAGACCACGTGTCTAGATGGGTAAGCTCAGGGGGTCTATAGGCCCTTATCAAAACCCCTTCCTGATAATAAAAACAAGGAAGAGTGTTAAAATCTTTACCCTCAACTGCTGCATGATGAAGTTTATTCAAAGATGGATCAGATTGTTGGGCTTTAATGAGCTCATCCTTACTAATGGTCTTATTGTACAGATCTTCTGTGGGTAGGAAGATATTGGAGGTGGTTTTAGATGAAGAGGGCTCATTTCGCACACTCTGTGACCGGGTGACAGCACAAGATGGGAAAAGGTGAGGAATAGTTTCTTCAAGGTCAGTGGTGGAGTTGACAGGTAAGGGAGAGTCGACTGTCTTTGTTGGGAACCACTAGATCTCCTACCAAGTCATTACCCAATAATAGATGAATGCCGCTCACAGGCATTGGATCTTTCCTAATGGCTATTTGCACTTCCCCAGTAATCAAGGGACATTGGAGGTGCACTTTAGCTAAAGGATAGGAAGAATGGGATGAGAGATCTGAAATTAGAACACTCATTAGTAAATGTGGTAGATATATCAGGAATGACGTTAAACAGGAGTATAGATTGTGCTGCGCCCGTATCACGTAGTATACGAATAGGGAAAGAACGAGACCCCTCCATGATTGAAATTTTTCCCTCATAGGTGAATGAAGAGAAGAGATCCTGATGGGGCCTTTCCACATTGGTGGTTGCTATTGGTTTGGATTTGGGATCCAGGGAACTACTTTTAGCAATTCGACACTTTGGGTGTTTACAAGTCTGGATCGTATGGCCTGGGTTTTTACAGTAAGAACAAGTAAGCTTGGTTGCATCGGGGGGAGTAGGTGTGGGACCTTTCGACCTACCACTCACGTTCCCAAGGTTATCATCAGAGGAGGATCTAACATGTCGGGAAGTACCACGTTCTCTACTGCCCAGTGACTCCACCAACAAAGCGTACGCATCAGCCAGCTCAGCAGCACGCCCTAAATTAACCTCTACACGCTCCTCCACATGCTTCAAGATGTGAAATGGTATCTTACTCTTCCACTCCTCCAGGACTACCAAATTTAACAAATCCTGAAATGTGGAGGTCTCTGTAGCCTCTAACCACTTCTTAAAAACTAAGCTTTTCTTGGGCGAAACTCAACAAAGGTGTGGGAAAATGGTTTGTTGGTTTACGAAGCTTCTGCCGATACATCTGGCGTGATAGCATAAAAATTGTTGAGGATATTCTTTTTACGTTATCATAGTCATCAGTCTGGTCTAAAGGCAGTTATAAACTCTACGAGCCTTACCATATAATTTAGGAACTAACACTGACACCCACTGGTCCTTTGGCCACTCATTCTTGCAGCTATTTTCTCAAAAGTCCTAAATGACCCGTCCATATCGGATTCATCAAACCCGGGAACAAGGGAAGAAGCAGTAGCAGGGTTAAAAGCAGCTAGTTTCTCTCTTAATGCCACTTCTTTTGATTTAAACTCCGATGTTAAGGTGACTTCTATCTCTCTTACCTGTAGTTCTTTCAGTCTAACCTCCTGCTCCAACTTGGCCCGTTCCATCATTTCCTCATGCTCCAACTTGGCCTGTTCTAACTTGTCCTCCTGCTCCAACTTGGCCTGTTCCAACTTTTCTTCATGCTCCAACTCGAGTTCTTTCATTTTGATTTGGAACTCGAACCTAGCTCGTTCTAGTTCTAAGGCGTCTATTCGTTGTGTTTCTTCTTGAGGGCTAGCCAGACCTGAGGCAACTTCTGAGTGAGGAGGGGTGGTGGATAGTGGTTGAAGTTTCTTGGACATGGGCGTTAATCTGTCAACAGCGGATTCTTTTAAAACTTCTTGTTGAACCAACACTTCAATCACATGATTTTTAACATTTCCTTAGTCAGTTGCTGTGAAAATGGGATATTGTAATAGTTGGCTATTTCTTTCCATTCTTTCTTCAGGATATTAACACGTAATTTAGCTACGGAAGGATTTTCAATAAAATCCTGGAGATCAAAACCTGAGGTGGCCATTGTTAAGAAAAATAGGATAAATAAATTAATGATCAAAATATAAGATAAGTGGATTACCCTAGAAAATATCACGGCAGTGGATAACCAGAAAGTCCCGGAAACTAACCAAGTTATACCTAGGGAAATTACACTTATGATTATTGTTCTTCTGAGAAGATCCTTAGATAAGGATAAGAGACTTGAAAGAGGTAGGGCGTATTACGGCATTAATATAAAGATCCGGATTAACAACCCTGATATACTTGAAAGAGGAAGGGCGTATTACGGCATTAATATAAAGATCCGGATTAACAACCCCGAGATACTTTAAAGAGGAAGGGCGTATTACGGCATTAATATAAAGATCCGGATTAACAACCCTGAGATACTTTAAAGAGGAAGGGCGTATTACGGCATTAATATAAAGATCCGGATTAACAACCCTGAGATACTTGATTGACCCCAAATGAGATAATGAGAAGAACAATATATGAGGCTTTATAATTATGGGGTCCTGGTAGAGCGGGGCGTCCCAAGATATCACTTCACCCTAAACTAGTGACTATGGAGCAGCCTACTCTGGAGTGAGGGTACGGCATTAAACAGATCCGGATTCTTCCCTACACTCGATAAGACTTACTACATGACTGCCACGTGTAATAACAGGTAAGCCTTATGACACTTGGAACCTAATATCCTACGGCTGTCACTCTTACTGTACGATAATACCAATATATGCACACACATACGAAGGAAACTTTAAACCACCGTAAAGCAATTGTGAACAGAAGTGACTGGGAGGAATAATTAACACTGAGTAACAAGGGAGGAAGGAATATGGTACTTAAGGTCGTGTCCTGTCACGGTCGCCATTTGTTACGAGTTGGGGATTTAGAATATAGTTATACGTCTACCCAGATCCCAACAGGTAACAAAAAAACAAAAAAAAAAACAGAGACAATCGGACTATAAAAGGGTAGACAAAGGATGCGAGTTTTCGTTGTGTATAATAAAGTACCATAAATCCCTTAACAAAATATTCAGCTTATAAATTACCCTTAACCAAATTGAACCTAAACATTAACAGTATATACATAATAATAAAACATAAAACAATCTTGAAGCAAGTGGACGTGGGGGAGGCAATATAAGATACAAATACTTAAGTGAGGAGCTGATATGGCTGACGAGTAAGGCTGAGTATTGTAGAAGACGGTAGGTAGTCACTGCACAGTAGGGTTAGAGGATAGATGATCCTGTGGTCACTTCCCAGAGCCAAGTGCTCTCTCCTCGAATTGGAGCTCACAAAGAAGACTTGGAGGAAGTGACGCAACAACCAGGATATGGAGAAGGCAAACCCCGGAGTGTTAACTAAGACGAGTCATACTCGTGTCTCGTCCCTAGATGGCGTTGCTCGTGGTGCTGGGTAGGTAGATCAGGACAATAGATGGCGTGGTTCGTAGTGCTGGGTGGAGGGGTTCGTAACATTATCAATAACTTGTAATAAACCAGTGTATTCACTCCCAGTAAATACTACTTCTTGCACTGTCACTATGTTGAAATGCACTGTAGTTTGAGCTTTTCCCCATCCAGCGATTATATATCTTATTTGTATCACTTAGGTTACTTGTATATTATTTGTAATTCGAAACCCATTCCCCAAATATGTAACTGTATATTTTCAGCCTTCTGGCTGCCAAGCTCTTTCAATAAACCGTTAATTATTATTATTATTATACTCTGTAATACTTTTTGCGCTACCGCTCACAGGATGAGTATGGGGTGTACAATAAACTAACAGCTGCCCGCGGCAAAATTCAATTAAAATTCAATCATGCCTGACAACACCCGCACCTCGTGCCCTTATCTGACAACACCCCTTCTGTTCTCCTCCCTGACAACATTCCCACCCTGTCTTCCACCCCGTTTTCCTGACTGACAACACCTCCATCCTACCCTCCTCCTTGTCAACACACTCACCCTTCCTCCTTCCAACAACACCATCCCCCTGCCCTCCCCCTGACAACACCACCAGCTTGTCCTCCTCCCTGACCACACCAGCAGTCTGTCCTCTGCCCTGACAACACCACCTCCTGCCCTCCTCCCTGACAGTACCTTCAACAGCACGAACCAGCTGTCCTTCGATACGACAACAACATCCACTTGCACGACACTAGGAACACGACCAACCATCCCCTGGGCCATGGTCAGGTACGGGTGTCTCCAGCGACAGTAACAACCCTCCAACACGTCCAGCCAGAGTGGTGATACACGACCCCCTCCCCCTAGGATGTCACCACACCTGAGAGAGAGAGAGAGAGAGAGAGAGAGAGAGAGAGAGAGAGAGAGAGAGCAATTTAATGTGAATTTTCGTGATGGGTTAAATGCAACTCTTTGATAATATATGTGTTATGCTGAACATGTCAATACCATAATGTTCTCAACGATTTGTCAACGTGGTAGTATGTTAGATCTGGTATTAGTTAGAAGTCCCACTATAATACCAGTTTACTGTCTATCATCATCTTTATTCATGCTTCCAAAGAACGTTACCATGGCGTCCAGAAATGGATTTATTGTGAACACCATAATGAGTAATTAAATTTATGAATATAAACTACTTTAATCATATATATATATATATATATCTATATATATATATATATATATATATATATATATATATATATATATATATATATATATATATATATATATATATATATATATATATATATATATATATATATATATATATATATATATATATATATATATATATATATATATATATATATATATATATATATATATATATATATATATATATATATATATATACTAGCGGAATCGCCGCCTCTCTTTCACTAGGCCACGGTAGGACGCCACCCTCCGGGAGGATCCACATAGTTTCCCTGTAGTGCATTAAGGTAGACCACATTTTTGGTTTTGCCATTAACAGCAAGTATGTACAGATTTTTGCCAGGTCTCACTCTCGAGCATCCAACATAGAACTGTCCATGAGAGAAGCAAGGAAACACCAGGTTTAGGCCAACCATCTTTAGAGACTGTCCCTGGCTTTTGTAGATAGTCATGGCAAAGCTCACTTTAACGGGGAACTGAAGTCGCCTGAACTCAAATGGCAGGTCAGTGGTGATGAGAAGTATCCTTGTTATTAAAACGTCCTCTCCTTTAGCTTTTCCTGTCAGTATTGTAGCTTCCAGTACATGTGGCATCATGTTCTTCACCACCAGTCTTGTGCCATTGCAGAGGAGTGGTGGTTCAAGATTTCTTAAGAGCATTATAGGAGTTACAATCTTGAGAGTGAGGTGGTGAGGAGGCATTCCAGCTGGCTCCAAAGAATTAAGGCATTCTGCAGGGTAATGGACTGCTTGGTCCTGGTCGATTACTGTATCAACAGATTTGAATGAGGTCCCACTGCCTGGAAGCTGTTTGAGTAGATTCATGTTGATTTCAGGAACTGTTTCATTCTTTGGTGCCAGAATTGCGCGTTCACGCAGCCACTTGTGATCCTTGTAGTGGTGGATAATGTTTGGGTAGACCATGTTAGTGAGCTCAGTTGAGGATTTTACAACATTTCCACATCCTTGAGGAATGATTATTTGTCCTTCTGAATCAACAGGGAAAGTTCCATTCCCAATCTGTAGTAGAAGGCTTGCAGACCGTCCAGCATCCTCATCTCCTTGTAGATGTACTCTCATGTTTGTGGATAGGGTGAGTGTCTGAACACTTCTCCAAAGGTATGATGCCTTGAGGCACGCATTCAGTTCATCAGCTGGAGTGCTTCAGGGAATGACAGATAGGGTCTGGCGAAAGTCTCCAGCAATGACCATTGTAATGCCACCCATGAGCTGGTCATTTTCTCGTATGTCTTGCAAGGTTCTGTCCAATGCTTCAAACGCTAACTTGTGAGACATAGTGCACTCATCCCAGACTACGAGGCAGCATTTTTCTAAGAGTTTTGGCTTTGCCGATCCTCTTTTGATGAAGCACACTGGATTCTCATTGTGAGCGAGGTTGAGAGGCAGTTTAAAAGTTGAGTGTGCTGTTCAGTCCCCAAAACTTCTTCTTCCATCAATAGTTCATTAATGGTGTATGTAAGTTCACTACAACGGTACAGCAAAGTATATGTTTTTAGCATTAAACTGTTATTATTTTATTGTCTAATCATCACTACATATAGCACCACCCATCATCACTACATATAACATCAGCCATCATCACTACATATAACACCTTCCATCATCACTACATATAACACCACCCATCATCACTACATATAACATCATCCATCATCACTACATATAACACCATCCATCATCACTATATATAACACCATCCATCATCACTACATATAACACCACCCATCATCACTACATATAACAACATCCATTATCACTACATATAACATCATCATCCATCATCACTACATATAACACCATCTATCATCATCACTACATATAACACCATCCATCATCATCACTACATATAACACCATCCATCATCATCACTACATATAACACCATCCATCATCATCACTACATATAACAATATAACACCACCCATCATCACTACATATAACAACATCCATCATCACTACATATAACACCATCCATCATCATCACTACATATAACACCATCCATCACCACTACAGATCGGTAAAGTAGTTTCCGAGATTCTCGTGCAGACCCACAAACAAACAAACACAGACATACTTCTTTGTTTATATATATATGTATATATATATATATATATATATATATATATATATATATATAAAATATATATATATATATTTCATGTAGATCCACAATGAAAACGTTTATTAAGATTATTATGATTAAGAAATGCAAAACATAATTATAACTGATTATACTAGAGAGAAATGTTTTTTTTTAGGTATAAAGTAGTATTTTCTGTTTTACTTAAAAAAGCTGGGGGTTAATCAGGAAACAAAGACTGAAAATTAAAATAGTGCCAGCACGAGCTCTCACCAGCGTCAGTCATTCTCTTACCTTCGATGATAAACAAATCGAGCGTTCTTTCGCATTCTGCCTGTATGACGCTCTGTTATGACATGGGCAAGTGTTTTACATCTTCAGGCCCCAGGAAAACACCCTGACTGTGGCAAAGGGAGGAGGAGTAGCTGGAGGTGGCGGTGGTGGGGTGGTCCTCTCACTGGTCAAATTCAGTAGTGGCCCCTGTGGTATACTTTGTCCATGCGTCGAGGTCACCCGGTGGTGGTAGTGGCGGCTGCGGTTGTGGTAGTGGTAATATTATTATTACAGCTGCTGATGATGATAGTGGTAGTGTAGAAGGCGATGGTAGAGTAACGTAGAAGATAAATATATGTAGGTTTATATGAGTGGGAATGAGAAATATAATAACATGATAAAACCGAAAAAATGGCAAACATATTGACACTCGTACAAAAAAGCTGGCCATAAAAGAGAGATCTAGCAGTAATCTCATCAGGTACCCCACGATCTGAACTATGCAACAAGGTGACCAACAACCAGCTGCGACACACACACGATTAGTGTATGGCTCTAATAATCTTAACATCTCTACATACAAACTACGCTTGTGTTCACGGGTGTAGTCCTGGGCTAAGTGTATGTAGGGGACATGGTTTATGCAAAAGAGGGTGTATATTCCTGTGTAAAGTAGGGAGGTGGTGGCCAAGTGTCGGGTGTAATTATATATGCTACATGTGGTGGAGCGTCGTGAAGGTGAGGTAATCTGATGGTGTCAGTACACGGAATTCACAATGCATAGCACACAACACACCTCTCGTTCAGGTGATGCTCACATCTAGACTACTGATGGGATAGCACATAGCAGCTGGGTGAGTGTTGGTCAGTGGGTGTGTAAGTGTGTAAGATAAGTCCTTTAGCTGGATGTGAGCGATCTGGGTGGGTGAGGGGATAGACCTTGGGGAGATGTATAAAGAGCAAGGAAGCTAATGCAAACTTTAAATACAGGATAGTATGATCATAGGACCATATTGTCAGATTGTTGCAGGGAAGAGCTGGGTCTCAAAGACTCCTACAAGAACAAACTTATTTTATCTCATTTAGTTTATAATGACAACTGACCCCAGTAAGTGCATGGAATGTAGAGGCTTGGGAGGACTACTTGATGCAATCTCACCATATATATATATATATATATATATATATATATATATATATATATATATATATATATATATATATATATATATATATATATATATATATATATATATATATATATATATATATATATATATCCTAGGCTAAGGTAATTTTCTGGTAATGTCAACAACATGTGTACAGGCGCTCAATAAAATATATTTGAAGAACTTAATTCCTCTGTGTAAGTTCACAGTTGCCAAGCAACCCAGTTTTAGACTATGCCTCCGAGCAAGACCTTAGTGGAGCATGTCACACTACATCAGGTTTACTAGTGCTTTAAATATTCATATTTTGGTTAATTCGCCTGCACTCCACCAGTTGTGACTGGCAGGTACAATTCTTCAAGATCGTCTAAGAAAACATAATAGCTATGTTTCAGGATGAAGAAGTGTTAAGATCCTAATGATACATTGCACCATAAATGTGTATGTAAGATGTTCCAAATATTAAGAGACCAATAGTCACTTTTAAGATAAAATGAAAGCATCTCTGTCTATTACAGTAAGCTAACTTTGTTATGTCTGCAGGGATTTATCTCGTAAATATACTGTGTATTTGACGATATACCCTATGTAAACTGTATATTGTCACAACTTTCACTGTTATATCAATGTGACATATCCATCCTCATTTAGAGCTACACACACACACACACACACACACATATATATATATATATATATATATATATATATATATATATATATATATATATATATATATATATATATATATATCTTGATAAAATCACACGGGAAGATGGAAGCAACGGAGTACCTTAGCCTCTGAAGATGTCTTGAATAAAGACGAAAGCTAAGGTACTGTTGCTTCCATCTTCCCGTGTGATTTTATCAAGATTTATCTTATCCACGTTTTCATTGTGGATTTACATGAAATATATATATATATATATATATATATATATATATATATATATATATATATATATATATATATATATATATATATATATATATATATATATATATATATATATATATATGCGCGTGATCCAGGTATATGCTGATAACCACAAGGAAAGAAGAAAACACGAAGTTCCCAAGCGCTTTCGTGTAATTCACATCTTCAGGGGTGAGTACAGACTAAGGACTTAACAACTTAGCCCCCTCGATCAAATTCACTGTGGAATTAGAGCAAGACTGTAAATTGCCATTCCTAGACTGTCTAATACACAGAATAGGTTACACTTTTAAGTACAGTACATATAGAAGACCTACTAATGTGTGTTCATACATTCATTATTATTCTGCCCACCATAATAGAGTCAAACAGTCAGTATTTTCAACAATGTTTTTACGTGCTTTGAGAATTTGCAGCCCGGAATTCATTGATGAGGAATATAAATATATCTATAATATTGGCTCAAACCTTAAATACCCTAGATCTTTCATAGACAAATGCCTGAACATTATTAAGAAATCTTTTTATAGAACTGATCCCAAGCCCACCCATGACCATAAGAATATCTTAATATTGCCATTTCACAAAAATTTCTCACACATTCCTTCACAACTAAAAACCTGGAACGTCAATGTGGCATTTAAGAACTCATGCACTGTTAAACAAATGTTAATGAAGAACTCCCCCAACAACACAATGGGTTGCATTTATAAAGTTCCTTGCAAGGACTGTAATATGTTTTACTTAGGCCAGACAGGTAAAGATCTTGTAACTAGACTTAAACAACATAAATATAGTGTTAGGACAGGCCAGGAATCCAATGCTCTGTTTGTTCATTTGAGGGATAACAAGCATTGCATTGACTGGGATAATGCCTCCTCAATATTACCTTGTAATTCAATTGATAGTAGGAACATCATAGAATCTAGTCTCATTAAACATACCGAAGCATTCAACATGAATTTGAGTAATGGCATGTACAAACTGGACAATTTTGTAATTAAGAAGATTTGTAACCAGGTGAGAAGGTTGGGTCACCTTACCCTCTGACCTGACTACCGACCGTTGCGGTGCTATTTAAAGATTAGTAGGGTCATTACCTAATACCTGACCATTGTGGACCTGATCTCACCCTCCTCTGTATATATACACCTTGTTTTGTACTTCTCCTTAGTCTGTACTCACCCCTGAAGATGTGAATTACACGAAAGCGCTTGGGAACTTCGTGTTTTCTTCTTTCCTTGTGGTTATCAGCATATACCTAGATCACGCGCACCTACAGTGATTTACTTGCATATATATATATATATATATATATATATATATATATATATATATATATATATATATATATATATATATATATATATATATATATATATATATATATATATATATATATATATATATACTGTATAACTCATTAGATACATTGTATAGTTTCCGATTTAGTGTAGTAAATCGTGATTGGGCGATCTACGGAAGAAGTGTTTGGTAATGCATTTGTCTCAGTCGGAAAAGCACCACCATCAGAAGCACCTGGACGTGGAAATGAACTCGGGAACAAAAATTTACATCACTTGCTGTGAAGACTATTACAGAGGCAGTTTATACTGCCTAGGTTGAAATTCGGTGGCGATACTGTTGACGATATTGGAGCTTTCATTGTTGTGCTGGAGGTGTGATCTTCGGCTATATATCTCGCTCTTACTTGTCTCTAAAGTGAGTATGCTAAGTACATGAACTTGTGGAATCCTATTACCGCGCACAATCTGCATAATATCACTGTCTCACTGGACAGACGCCGATTTGATGCTCTCTCTCTCTCTCTCTCTCTCTCTCTCTCTTTCTGTCTCTCTCTCTTTCTCTCTCTCTTCCTGTTTATCTCCGTTTCTTGTCTGTCTTGCGCACTATATCCCTTCTATTAAAGGAAAAAGTCACTTGTGGCGACATTTTCTTCGTCTGGGATATAACAAGCTTTTACAGGGTCTTGGCTTCAGAGAATTAACGTAAGAGTGTTGCCCGCATATATCAGGTGCCACTAAGAGAGCTCAGGTTCTCAAGTGACTCAGCCATGTCACTATTGTTAATATTATCGACTCTGTATCTGTATTTTTGGGGGCTAAATAAACTGTTTCAATATGAATATCAATAGCGTCTCCCTCGTGTGGTTAAGTCAACGTCTGAGCCGTAAAGCCAACAAGTTACGACCAGAAGCTCAGAAGGCTGGCATGATGGAGGAGTAGGAAGGAAAGAAAAAAGGTTAATTCACACTTCCTAGCTAGTTAGAGATCAAACTATTATATCGTACCTTCAATTACTAAAGTTTATGTCAAACTGATGCAACCACACGGTGAAACTATCATACACAGAGAGTGTACACACTTACAGTAATTCCCCTCTACGAAACTCGACCCTGCAGCTTGCCACTAGGTGAGTTCTCCACTCACCACCCATCTTGTATATTCTTATGTCCCCTCTCCCCTTTCTCTCTCAACGACCAAAAACTAACACAAAACTGTTCTTGGCTGACATAATTTTCGCATTACTGACAGCTCACTTTCAAAAACATACTCCCCTTGAGGTACTGTAAAAATGAACGGATCTTTACAGCCTTTAGTACAATATAATTCAAGTATTATGGTATAGTCTCCTGGCCATTTGATTCACTCTCCTGGCCATCTAGTTCAGTTTTCTGGTCATCTGGTTCATTCTCCTGGCCCTCTGGTTCAGTCTCATGGCCGTCTGGTTCAGTCTCCTGGCCCTCTAGTTCAGTTTTCTGATTGTCTGGTTCAGTTTTCTGGCCACCTGGTTCAGTCTGCTGGCCATCCGGTTCAGTTTTCTGGCCATCTGCATCAGTTTCTGGCCATTTAGTTGAGTTTTTGGCCTTCTGGTTCATTCCCGTGGTCATCTGGTTCAGTTTCATGGTCTGGTCGTCTGGTTCAGTCTCCCGGCTATCTAATTCTGTTTTCTGGCCATTTGATTCAGTTTCTTGGCCCTCTAGCACAATTTCCTGGCAACTCGACTTATTCTCCTGGCCATTTGATTCAGTCTCCTGGCCACCTGATTCAGTCTCCTGGCCACCTGGTTCAATCTCGCACTCACTTGTAATGGCATGTACCTGGAAGCGTTTGTTCAGGTGCTCGACCTCAGAACAAAGATTTTTTTTTAAATCCAGTATTACACCTTGAGAACAGAACACCATACACAATAATCACCGATCATTACAAACACTTGATACTCAACGTTGTTATGTACTATATAAAAATTTATACACCACAGAATGAAGTATTTTGTGTATCTCCCTCTTCCTCTCTCTTGTTTTTTTTGTGTTTTTTTACTCTGTGGTTATACATTAATTCTATCAAAATATATATTATTGTCTTTATCGGAAGTCACAGATTATTACTGTAGGAGATAATTGGGGCTATTGGAAGGCGCTACATTTCTCTCCCGTAACACTTGCTCTGATTGTCTCCTAAAAAGGTGAGAACCAAAATTCAGATCCACGAGATAAGAGAATAATAAGAGGCGAACATCAGCTACACAAACAAGATGTGTAATGATACCAGCTGGATCATGACCTGACAACGTAAGACATGAACACTAATACTTACCTGTTATTCTTGCTCTCATACCCACTTTACATCTCTTACTCTCAACAAGGACTGAAGCAAACCCTGTGTCTCTAGGCGCCTCCCCGGAAGGTTGGGGACGGTGTGTCTTACTCAGCAGGGAAGTTCTTTATCTTACAAAAATCTTTACAAATATGACTTGTGTTTAGTAGTGTGGAATAAACACTTCTAATGGCTGTTCTTACACCTTGGCCTCAAATAAAAGTACAAGTATATTACTGTATAAAAAATTGTTTGTTTAATAAAAAAAATACATAATACAACAATCAAGTATTATATGTTAGAGAAATTCCGGTTAACGAATTAATGATAATCCATTTCTTAATTGCGTCCAGAAGAGCGAAATCATTTGATTCGTTACGTGATATCTTTGCCCTTGCACGCACTCTACAGACCTTGCCTGCACCTGTACTTATGGTGGGACACTTGGTGAGCCGAGTTACAAACTAAAGCAGCGGGAAAAGTTCCTTCACAAACTTACGAAATGAGTGAGAGTCATTCATCGTTTTTTTTTTCTTAAAGAACTGTTTGAAATATAACATGGTACATGAAGTGTTACTAATAATACTGATAATGGACGAGTTGACGGTCGGAATTTTTTCGTAAGAAGGCAGGTCAATGGGTAAAGAAAGCGCTTAAATTCACTATGGTAATGATATTTTAAAATAAATTGGACCAAAAAGTGAAAAAATAAGGGTTAAAGTTGCTAAAAAGTCACGTGACTGAGATAAGCTGTGTGATTGGTTGTGACGTCATTGGTTGGGGCGAGCTTCCAGCTGAAGGCAGCCAGCTGTAGGTGTCCAACCTTCTCGGCTGATCGGCTCTGTAAATAAATATTATTCGATAATCAATTTTGCTTTACTGTGCAACACAGTAATACGATTTTGAACATATAAATATTAATAAGCACATAAACTAATTCAATGGATATTAGCTGCCCATACAACAAATTTTATAGTATAAACATTCCAATCAATATTGGTATTATTATGGTTTTGGTCATCTTTGGAACCTTAAGATTCTAACTATAGGATTAAGTACTGTAGGGTTTCATGATATTATGTTGTCTAGCACTCAGGATGGATGGAAACTCTAAGGTGGTTTTCTTATATAATATAAGTTATATGGTAGACAGTCTGGTGCTGGAGGTGCCGTGTGGTGAGGAGCTGCTCAGTAGACACGTTCGGTGAGTAGCGTGTTGAAGGAGGTAGATGTGCAGGAGCTTCGTTAGAGAAGATGTTGCCTGTTGCTGGCCTCCAGGTTGAATGAGAAAGGGACAGCGAGGAGCTTGCTTGGAGGAGGTGTTGCGTGTTCAGGAACCGAGAGCAGAATGAATCTCAATGGAGAGACAGAGCTTATATACACAGCAGCCGTGAGTCACCCGTGAGTCAACCGTGGGAAGCCGCCGGTCTTTTGACTCCGTTGCTAGGATACTGTGGCATCTGGTGACGCCCCCCCCCCCTGGGCCGCTCGTTTGGTTGCTAGGGAAGACGTAGCAGGTGGCATGCAGCTACGCAGTTGTAGGGGAGACGTCCACTACAATACTCCCCCTCCCCTCCCGGCGCGGCGGGAGGCTGGATGTTGTCCGGGTTGTGTCCCACACATAACACATACCGGGCAGGTGTACGTACGACTCGGCCGCTACGTGTAACAACTCCGTCTAGTGACACAAAACCTGTGGGAGAATTAGGAGGAGAAAGAGGGTTTGGGATTAGAGGAGGTTGTACAAGCAATGGTTGTTGTGCTCCTGCTGCTGCAGGGGCTGCGTCAGGAGGAGGGTCCATGGCAGGAGCAGGTTCTATGATAGATGCAGGTTCTATGACAGGAGGAGGGTCTATGACAGGAGCAGGTTCTACAGCAGGAACAGGGTGTACATGAGGGTGAAAAGAGGGTGCCCAGAAATGTCGTGGGCGTGGTGTTGCTGCCGGTGGTAACTGCGGGTAGACTGGTGCAGGCGTAGTTTGTTGATGGTGCTGCTGGGCTGGGGGCCCGACGGGTAAGGTGGCCGGTTTGACTCGGTCTATGCTGACGGTGTCATGTCTGCCATTCCGGATAATTGTCAGGAACTTTGCTGAACGGGTAACCACCTGAAAGGGTCCATCGTAGGGGCGTTGTAATGGGTTGCGGTAAGCATCATGCCTGACGAAAACATAATCGGTTGTGAGTAGTGCAGGAGGGATGCGTTCAGGGCGCCGAGGAGGCTGGCGTGGAGCAGTAGCTCTGAATGCAGAAACTGCTTGTCGTAGCTTTTGGAGTAAGTCGTGACGAACGGCTGGAGTGGTTTGGTTGGGATCAGGAGGGAGTGAGAAATCCCCGGGTAGCCGAAGGGGCTCGCCTAGTGTCGGATCTGCTGGGCTACAGTCCATATCCTCCTTGTGTGACGTACGGATGCCGAGGAGCACTAAGGGAAGCGCATTAGTCCAGCTGTAAGGGTCGTGCTGTGCCTTGAGTGCGTCCTTCAGCTGCCGGTGAAAACGCTCTACCATGCCGTTGGCTTGAGGGGGGTATGCAGTAGTGCGTTGTCTAGACGTGCCGAGGAACTGTAGGAGGTGCTGCCAGAGTTGTGACTCAAACTGTACTCCTCGGTCAGTGATTACGGTTGCGGGGGGGACAAAACTGGTGAAACGGTCGATGCAGGTGAAGATGTAGGTGCTACCGTAGGATGATGGAAGAGGTCCCACGATGTCGAGGTGTACTACTTGAAAACGTCCTTTGGGAATAGGGAAGGTTTGTAAGGGGGCCCGTATGTGACGATGTATTTTGGAGGACTGGCAGGCCAGGCACTGGGCAGCCCATTTCTTAGTATCAGACTTGATACCGGGCCAGACGACACGTTGCGTGAGGAGGCGCTGGGAGGCCCGCACACCCGGGCGGCTGAGACCATGGATGCGGTCGAAAACAGCGCGGCGGTTGACGTGAGGCACGAACGGTCTAGGCTGTCCACAGGATACGTCGCACCACAATTTTATCTTTGTGCCAGGAACAGGGAGTTCTTGGAGTGCGAGGCCTGAGGGGGATGTCTTGTATGCTGCCAGGTCTTCGTCTTTCTCTTGAGCCGCGGCTAGCTGCCCATAATCAATGGGTGGAGATGAGGGAAGAATGGTGGATATACAACGAGAGAGGGCGTCGGCGATCTCGTTGTGGCTGCCTTTAATGTGTTGGACGTCGCTGGAGAACTCCGAGATGTACGCCAAGTGGCGCAGGACACGAGGTGTATCTGACTGGGAAGCTGAAGCGAAGGCGTGGACGAGGGGCTTGTGATCAGTGAAGATGGTGAACTGACGGGCCTCGAGGAAGTGCTGGAAATGTTTGACAGCCAGGTATATGGCCAGGAGTTCTCGATCAAAGGCGCTGTACTTGAGGTGTGGTGGTTGAAGCCGTTGTGAGAAGAAAGCAACGGGCATGAGAATTCCGTTGATCTCCTGCTGTAAGACGGCGCCCACTGCAGTAGAAGAAGCGTCTGTTGTGAGAGTGGTCCGGGCGTTAGGTGCGGGGTGGGCCAGGAGGGTGAGGCGTGTAATGTGATGTTTGATAGTGGTGAATGCAATAGTAGCCTCTTGAATCCACACGAGAGCCTTGTGAGACTTCTTTGGGCGTCCCTTGAGAAGGTCATGTAGGGGGGCTAGGACGGTGGCAGCTTTGTCAATGAAGCGGTGGTAGTAGTTGACTAAACCCAGGAATTCTCGGAGTTTCTTCGCCGCTTCAGGTTTGGGGAACTCCCTAATCGTAGTTATCTTCTGTGGTAGGGGTTGTATGCCACTGGGCGAGACTCTGTGACCGAGGAAATCGATGGCCGAGGTTCCAAAGACGCACTTAGCAGGATGAACTTTCATGTTGTTGTTCTGCAGGCGTTGGAGAAGGAGTTGTAGGTGGTGGCGGTGCTCGGCAGGCGTCGAAGATGCGACGAGGATGTCGTCAATGTAGACGGTGACAAAATCGAGGTCGCGAAGCATATGGTCCATGTACCTCTGGAAAGTCTGTGCTGCATTGCGTAAGCCAAAACTCATGAAAGTGTACTCGAAGAGTCCAAACGGAGTGGTGATGGCTGTCTTCTGGGTATCTGCCGGTGCTACTGGGATCTGGTGGAAGGCACGCTCCAAGTCGATCTTCGAGAAGATAGTCTTGCCATGAAGTTTGTGGTGAAAGTCCTGGACATGCGGAATAGGGTACCTGTCAGGTTTGGTGACGAGATTCAGGGCTCTGTAGTCGCCACACACCCTCCACTCGCCGGGTGTTTGCTTAGGAACCATGTGAAGAGGCGATGCCCAGGGACTCCTTGAAGGGCGAATGATGCCGTCTTGCAGTAGTTTGTTGAATTCTACTTTGGCTGTGTTCAGGAGCTCAGGGCGCAGGCGGCGAGGGCGTGAAAAGACTGGTGGTCCTTTGGTTTCGATGTGGTGGAAAATTCCCGATGTAGGTGGTGGGGGTAGGGAGACTCGGGGTGAGAAAAGCTCCTTGAATTCGTCGAGCAGGGAGGAGAACTCGTTGGAAGGCGCAAGACAGGTGATAGTGTCGGTGTGTCTGACACGAGAACCCTGGATCTTGCATGCTGTAGACTCATGGATGAGGCATAGATGACTTGGTTTGACGCCGAGCTTGTGGAAGGTGAGGAAGTCGAAACCAAGGATGGGTTGAGACATGTATGCTATCACGAATAACCAACGCAGAGTCTTGGGCAGACCGGGGTCTAAGGCGAGGGTGCGTACGCCGTAGGAGGCGATGGAGGTACCGTTGGCAGCGAACAGGTCATAAGAGGGTTGCTTTGACTTGTCTTGTAGTGAGGGAGGGATGAGGCTGACCGATGAACCAGTGTCGATGAGGAACTTCTTGCCGGAGGTGCGGTCGGTGACGCGCAGTAATGAGACGCCTGGAGGGACGGAGGCTGAGGCGTCTACCAGCCTCCGGTGTTGCCGTTTCCCGAATAGGTGCAATAGGGCTCACAGTTTCGAGCATTGCGGCCGAACGTCTGGTGATACCAGCAGAGGGTATATTTGTTGTGCTGGGGGCTGGCTGCTGTGCGTCGGAACTTGTAGGGCGTGGTGTGTGAGTCAGGAACTGGCGCAGCAGCGGGTATGGAGGAGCAGAACTGCTCAATGGTGTCCATCCTGCGGTTCAAAGTTTGCAACAGGTCCTTGATATCTTGTGAGGTATTGCTCGGCTGAGGGGTGCTGACCCGGCTTACAAGTTCGGTGGTAGGTACTGGTGTGACCGTGGCGGCAAGGGGTGCAGCAGCGCACTCGTTGAAAATTCTGTCTGCCACGGTTGCATATAGTTCTGGTGTCGTAGAGTAATCTACTGTGGGCAGGATGCTGCGTACTTCTGTGGGTAGCTTTTGTGCGTGAAGCTGGCGCAGGATAGAGTCGGGGAGTCTGTTTGTGTGACGGGAGTTCAGCCGACACATCTCCTCCCAGAGACGTCCCGGGGTTGAGTTCCCGAGGGAGATAGAGGATAGATCTTGCAGGAGATTGGGGCTGGTCTGTTGATAACGCGTCTTCAAGGCATCCCGCAGGTGGTTTTCTTATATAATATAAGTTATATGGTAGACAGTCTGGTGCTGGAGGTGCCGTGTGGTGAGGAGCTGCTCAGTAGACACGTTCGGTGAGTAGCGTGTTGAAGGAGGTAGATGTGCAGGAGCTTCGTTAGAGAAGATGTTGCCTGTTGCTGGCCTCCAGGTTGAATGAGAACGGGACAGCGAGGAGCTTGCTTGGAGGAGGTGTTGCGTGTTCAGGAACCGAGAGCAGAATGAATCTCAATGGAGAGACAGAGCTTATATACACAGCAGCCGTGAGTCACCCGTGAGTCAACCGTGGGAAGCCGCCGGTCTTTTGACTCCGTTGCTAGGATACTGTGGCATCTGGTGACGCCCCCCCCCCCTGGGCCGCTCGTTTGGTTGCTAGGGAAGACGTAGCAGGTGGCATGAGGCTACGCAGTTGTAGGGGAGACGTCCACTACAGTACTTTAAACAATAAGACACATTATTTCTCTACAGGATTTCTGTCGCAAAACATTTTTTGATCGCATAAGAAAATACACATCATATGTTAGGTTAGAGAGGGTGCTGGTGGTAGAGTGGTACCGTTCTTGCCTTTGCAAGCGAGATGTCACGGGTTCGATCCCCGAGCCGATGGAAGTTGTTTGGACATAATTCCTAGCCCCCATTAGTCGCTGTTCACCTAGCAGTAAAGTAGGTACCTGGTGTAAATCGAAAGTTGCGAATTCGTATTCAGGGACAAGTTGTCGGAGCTTCCAATAACTTGATGACATAAAACCATTGACTCTTCAGGCTTCTATGCCCTTGACTCTTCAAGCTTCTACGCCCTTAACTCATGAGACATAAAGGCAAGCATGAACTGAGCATGCTTTCCTGTTGGGCACTGTAAACGCTTCTGCGCTTCACCTTACACAAGGATGTAGGGGAGTGCCCAATAATAGAAAAAACAGAAAGGTTAGGTTAGGGTATGATGAGTTATAAGGTCAACTCCACATACATCGGTAAAGGTGGGAGGAGTAGTAACTCAAAACTAGTGATTTCCGATAGAAATAAAGGTCGAAATCGTTTTTAACACAACGCAAACCATAAAAAAAGAACATAGTCTGCATGTCTAAGTACAGGGATGACCATAACTTAAAATTTACCCAATATAGCCTATCTCGAATCTAAACATCAAAATACTTATGGTAGTTAAAGTAAAATTTTACCCATTAATTAATATAAATGATGATATATCCCAGTGGTTAATTAGTGAATTATCAAAACAATAACAACACTATGTTGTCATGTTTATGTAACATCAAGCACTCTCAAAACAAGTCCAGCCAGTGCCGGATTTAGACCTATGGAGGCCCATGGGCAGCCTCTTTGTGGAGGCCCCCCTCATTATAACTACCCAAGAGGGTGGGGTGGCGAGTGAAGAAAGCCTAAACATCTGGGAGTTTCGGGGGGCGCTGTAAGCCCCCCGGGAAAATTTTGAAATTTGAACACTTCTTTGGAGAATTTTGAAGCCATATGCAGTTGTATTGAGGAAATTAGAACATTGAGAAATTTTTAATTAACTTTATATTTATTGATAGTGTACAAATTCCCAACACACACACACACACACAAAAGTGAGACATGACTGGAGTCATTCATGTGGTTTCAAGCCGACCAGCCCTGATAACTGCCCTGATATAGCTACTACCGCACATGTCTAAAATTTTCAAGAGATTTCACAGAAAAGAATTATTATTAGTTATTAGTTATTTTAAGGAGTAGCTAGCCTAATTTCTATCACGCTTCTTGCTGAACATAGTGTTACGTGATGGAATAGATAAACATGAATTTTAAAGAATGAAAATAAAAATAATCCAAATAAATAAACAAATAAATAAAATATTGTAATATGTGGAGGCCACAAGATTGTGGATGCCCCTGGGCAGCTGCCCACTTTGCCCACTCCTGAATCCGGCCCTGAGTCCAGCCAATGTCATTACTTCTAAATTGACTAGTATCTACATCTAGTACTGATATACTCTGTGAATGCACTGCAAATCAAAAGAGAAAGTCTACCAGGTAAGAGTACATGACAGCTGAGCTGGTGTGAACATGGGACTTTTTTTATGTCCAAAAGAACGTATGCTTGAAGCTGCCCTTCACGGCACATTTCTTCACTTACTTAGACCATAAAAAACACCCTAAAGACTTACCTGAACGTGGCATTTGGAGTCTGAAGAGGCCATCCTTTCTATTACCTCCGACTGCAGCGATGAGTTTGAAACTAGTGACGTCATTGCAAATGGCAGCTCTATTTCTAGATAAATAAACTTATCTCTACTATTATAGCAGTACTTTAAACTTTTATTACAAATTATATATACCGTATCACTCTACGAACGTGGCAGTGTGTATTTTTTGTGTCTACCGTCAACTCGTCCATTATCTGTATTGGAAATGGAACACGATATCCTCAATTATAAACAGACAAACTTCGTAGTATGACAAACATGACCTCTGAATAGCCCTCCCTAGACACACAACACGCCTGTGGCTGTCACTTTCATTGACTTTACCAAGGCATACGACCTAGTCAACCACAATTTAATCATCAAAAAAATAATTGACCTTCGGTTTTGGAGAACTTTTATACCATGACTGACGCCAAGCAGTATGCTTCTGAGGGGTTGACTCCACCTTTCAGTCACTCACTTATGGCGTCCCCCAAGGCACCAAGATAGGACCGTTCTGCTTCCTCATTCTTATCAATGATGCCATAAAAGAAATTTCCGTTTCCTGGAAATATGTCGACGAATCCACCATTAGGATCAGTGTGAACAACTCTGTTCCCGACTACAGCGCTCTCCAGAATATATTGAACAGTTTCAAAGTTGGGCCACCCAGAAACATGTCACCATCAACCATACCAATACCATGGTTATGCACATCAACCTCTCTGACCTTGTCCCACCTCCCTCAATTGCATTGGTTCCCAACACACTTCAGGTTATGAACTCTACCAAGCATTTTCTCTAGGTAAGGGTTCCGTCATCTGTTTTTATTGTAAGCAATCTGGCCATGTGATCGCAAATTGTCCAAAGATTGCCTTTGGTATGCCAAAAACTCTAGATGATGTTTTTTCAAGAGACATGCTGGTACCCTCTGATCATGTAGTTTCGTTTGAACTATTTTTATTTGATGGGTCTGTGTCAGTTAGTGACAGTTCTGTGGGATACGGATGCCTCTTATAGTGTTGTTGTTAAGGTATCCGGACCGTTTGTAGATTATAGTTGAGAACTAAAATGGTTTCCCAATATATCACTGTCGGCATGAGAGATTCTCTGCCTATGAAAGGAATAACTTTTTTGATGGGGAACGACATTGTTGGCAGTAGAATTGTACCAGACCCGATTGAAACAACGACCCTTTTAGTAAAAATAATACTGCAGAGTTAGGGAAAGAGTTCCCAAGGATATTTCCTTCATGCGCTATATTTGCCACAGTTCAGAGTGATAGCCCAGTAAGCTCATACCAGACTGATGAGAATGTAGATGATTTTTATCTTGGCAATATTGTTGATGAGAATTACGATTTCCAAGGTAGTATCAGGTAGTGATGACCCAAACTTTGGTAGTACACTATGTTCTCCAGAGCAGTTTATGAGTTAGAATCTTATAAAGGTTCTGTTTGTTATTATAAAAAATCTGGGGTACTTATGAGTAAATTTAGACAGGCTGATGCAGATGAAGAGTGGCACGAAATCCCTCAGATATAATAGTGGTACCAGTATGCTACAGACACAATATCTTAAGTCTGGCACATGATTATTTAGGTAATTATTTTGGCGTGGAGAAGACGTACTGTAAAATAGGAAAGATTTTCTTCTGGCCAGGTCTGCGTAAGGATGTTTCACGTTATTGCAGAACATGTCACACTTGTCAAATGGTTGGTAAGCTGAATGAGATTATTGCACCGGCACCATTACAACCCATTCTCGCTGTAGATGAACCATTTCACAAAGTGATTATTTATCCTAGCCTGGGACCAGAAGTAGAAACCAGTACCCGTTATCCCGAGACCATACCTATTAGACGGATAACTTCAAAACTTGTGATTACAGCTTTGGTTATTTTTTTTTACTCAATATGGAATTCCTAAGAAATGTGTAATCAGACAAGGTAGTAAATTTACATTAGGATTATTTCAGCAAGTAATGCAAGAGTTAGGGACCAAACAGTATTTGGCTACGGCATACCACCCGGAATCTCAGGGAACACTAGAAATTTTTCATCAAACCCTGAAATGTATGTTAACAAAATATTTTACCGAGCAGGATGGTGATTGGGATGAAGGTATTTCTTGGGTCTTGTTTGGAGTTAGAAGTAGTTATCAGGACTAACTAGGATTTTCCCCTTTTCAACCAATTTTTGGTCATGAGGTTAGAGGACCTCCGGAAGTTTTGAAATAATCTTGGATAAGCACTGCAGATCATCGACGAACATTATCTCAATATGTGAATGAGTATGTAAGGCTTGTGAAGTTGCTAAAGAACAACTTGAATAATCTCAAACAAAAATGAAAAAGTTGTATGATATCAATACCATAACTAGAGAAATTTAAGCCTGGTGACAATGAATTAGCTTTTCTACCAATGTATCAGAATCCCCTTAACGCTAGGTCTTGTGGTCTCTACTGTGTGAAGAAAAGGGCATGTGAGGTAAACTATGTGACTGAATCTCCAGGAAGGCGAAAGAAGGAGATATTAGTACATGTTAGCCCTTTAAAGCCATTTTACACAAGAGATGGTAATCCTGTATTTATGTATCTATGTATGTATGTATGTATGTATGTATGTATGTATGTATGTATGTATGTATGTATGCATGTATGTATGTAAGTATGTATGTATGTATATATGTATGTATGTATGTATGTATGTATGTATGTATGTATGTAGGTATACAATACCTTAGTCTTGCCTGATGCCACACCAGATGTAGAAGAGCCTCAATAGAGTGCCCCCGACAAACTCTAAAATGTTACATGGAATCTAATATACTATAGGAATAGCCGTGTGTGTGTGTGTGTGTGTCTGTTCTGGGCAGCCGAAACGGCACAATCTTTTTCATCAAACTTGATGGAAAAATCGCAAATAATTCGTAGAGTGGAACAAACCTGGTCCCATGTCGATGGTTTCTTTAGGAAGGCATTAATTAACCATTTTGTCGCTGTACGCTGTCAGCCGGACGGCGGTTGCGCGCTAGCCAAGCACTAGCGTTCAAACTTTCACCGGGCACGAAGGGCCCACGTTCACTTGTAACCACTAAACCACAGCAACAGACGAAGGTTATATGTCGATTACTTACGGAGTTCTTGCAGCTATTCGATGACATGCCGAACCCTTGTACCATGATGACGTGGTGCTGACAAACAACGCTCGACCCATTAAAGAAGCACCATACCGAGTTAACCCAAGAAAACTTATGTCTTCAAAAGGAAGTGGAGTTCTTGTTGCAGAGTGGTTTGTTGGACCCTAGTAAGAGTGAGTTGATCTACTGGTTTTGGACTTACTTAACTGCATCAGTACAATCTGTGAGACCGAGGAGCTTGGTAGAGTTCATAACCTGAAGTGTGTTGGGAACCAATGCAATTGAGGGAGGTGGGACAAGGTCAGAGAGGTTGATGTGCATAACCATGGTATTGGTATGGTTGATGGTGACATGTTTCTGGGTGGCCCAATTTTGAAACTGTTCAATATATTCTGGAGAGCGCTGTAGTCGGGAACAGAGTTGTTCACACTGATCCTAATGGTGGATTCGTCGACATATTTCCAGGAAACGGAAATTTCTTTTATGGCATCATTGATAAGAATGAGGAAGCAGAACGGTCCTATCTTGGTGCCTTGGGGGACGCCATAAGTGAGTGACTGAAAGGTGGAGTCAACCCCTCAGAAGCATACTGCTTGGCGTCAGTCATGGTATAAAAGTTCTCCAAAACCGAAGGTCAATTACTTTTTTGATGATTAAATTGTGGTTGACTAGGTCGTATAGCCTTGGTAAAGTCAATGAAAGTGACAGCCACAGGCGTGTTGTGTGTCTAGGGAGGGCTATTCAGAGGTCATGTTTGTCATACTACGAAGTTTGTCTGTTTATAATTGAGGATATCGTGTTCCATTTCCAATACAGATAATGGACGAGTTGACGGTAGACACAAAAAATACACACTGCCACGTTCGTAGAGTGATACGGTATATATAATTTGTAATAAAAGTTTAAAGTACTGCTATAATAGTAGAGATAAGTTTATTTATCTAGAAATAGAGCTGCCATTTGCAATGACGTCACTAGTTTCAAACTCATCGCTGCAGTCGGAGGTAATAGAAAGGATGGCCTCTTCAGACTCCAAATGCCACGTTCAGGTAAGTCTGAAGGGTGTTTTTTATGGTCTAAGTAAGTGAAGAAATGTGCCGTGAAGGGCAGCTTCAAGCATACGTTGGATGGATATTTGAGCGATAGGGGTTGGGTGTAAATGGGACTGCCCATTATGGACCAATAGCCCGCTGCAGTTTCCTCCATTCTTATGTTCTTTTGGACATAAAAAAAGTCCCATGTTCACACCAGCTCAGCTGTCATGTACTCTTACCTGGTAGACTTTCTCTTTTGATTTGCAGTGCATTCACAGAGTATATCAGTACTAGATGTAGATACTAGTCAATTTAGAAGTAATGACATTGGCTGGACTCAGGGCCGGATTCAGGAGTGGGCAAAGTGGGCAGCTGCCCAGGGGCATCCACAATCTTGTGGCCTCCACATATTACAATATTTTATTTATTTGTTTATTTATTTGGATTATTTTTATTTTCATTCTTTAAAATTCATGTTTATCTATTCCATCACGTAACACTATGTTCAGCAAGAAGCGTGATAGAAATTAGGCTAGCTACTCCTTAAAATAACTAATAACTAATAATAATTCTTTTCTGTGAAATCTCTTGAAAATTTTAGACATGTGCGGTAGTAGCTATATCAGGGCAGTTATCAGGGCTGGTCGGCTTGAAACCACATGAATGACTCCAGTCATGTCTCACTTTTGTGTGTGTGTGTGTGTGTGTTGGGAATTTGTACACTATCAATAAATATAAAGTTAATTAAAAATTTCTCAATGTTCTAATTTCCTCAATACAACTGCATATGGCTTCAAAATTCTCCAAAGAAGTGTTCAAATTTCAAAATTTTCCCGGGGGGCTTACAGCGCCCCCCGGAACTCCCAAATGTTTAGGCTCGCTTCACTCGCCACCCCACCCTCTTGGGTAGTTATAATGAGGGGGGCCTCCACAAAGAGGCTGCCCATGGGCCTCCATAGGTCTAAATCCGGCACTGGCTGGACTTGTTTTGAGAGTGCTTGATGTTACATAAACATGACAACATAGTGTTGTTATTGTTTTGATAATTCACTAATTAACCACTGGGATATATCATCATTTATATTAATAAATGGGTAAAATTTTACTTTAACTACCATAAGTATTTTGATGTTTAGATTCGAGATAGGCTATATTGGGTAAATTTTAAGTTATGGTCATCCCTGTACTTAGACATGCAGACTATGTTCTTTTTTTATGGTTTGCGTTGTGTTAAAAACGATTTCGACCTTTATTTCTATCGGAAATCACTAGTTTTGAGTTACTACTCCTCCCACCTTTACCGATGTATGTGGAGTTGACCTTATAACTCATCATACCCTAACCTAACCTTTCTGTTTTTTCTATTATTGGGCACTCCCCTACATCCTTGTGTAAGGTGAAGCGCAGAAGCGTTTACAGTGCCCAACAGGAAAGCATGCTCAGTTCATGCTTGCCTTTATGTCTCATGAGTTAAGGGCGTAGAAGCTTGAAGAGTCAAGGGCATAGAAGCCTGAAGAGTCAATGGTTTTATGTCATCAAGCTATTGGAAGCTCTGACAACTTGTCCCTGAATACGAATTCGCAACTTTCGATTTACACCAGGTACCTACTTTACTGCTAGGTGAACAGCGACTAATGGGGGCTAGGAATTATGTCCAAACAACTTCCATCGGCTCGGGGATCGAACCCGTGACATCTCGCTTGCAAAGGCAAGAGCGGTACCACTCTACCACCAGCACCCTCTCTAACCTAACATATGATGTGTATTTTCTTATGCGATCAAAAAATGTTTTGCGACAGAAATCCTGTAGAGAAATAATGTGTCTTATTGTTTAAAGTGCTGTAGTGGAAGTCTCCCCTACAACTGCGTAGCCTCATGCCACCTGCTACGTCTTCCCTAGCAACCAAACGAGCGGCCCAGGGGGGGGGGGGCGTCACCAGATGCCACAGTAGCCTAGCAACGGAGTCAAAAGACCGGTCCCTCAAGCTTCTAAATATTAATGTTGTTTTCAAGTATGACTCAACCATTACCAATATGTTAATAAGGAATAGCCCAAGTTTGAATGTAAATGGAAGTGTTTATTGTATTCCATGTAGCAAATGTAATTGTAATTATGTAGGTCAGACAGGAAAAACACTGCAGCTCAGAATCAAACAACATAAGTATAATATCAGAACTGCATCTGAAAGCAGTGCCTTGTTCGTTCATGTTAGGAATAATAATCACCCCATTGCTTGGGAAAAAAGCTTAGAAGTATTCAAATCATCTTGTGTCACAGAAAGACTTCTGGTTGAAGCTAGTTTGATTAAGGAATTAAAATCAATAAACCTTAGTGATGGTCAGTTCAAAACTGATAATATGTTACATAAATTTATTTGTCAGTGGCCCAAGGTTAAAAATGCTTTGAAAACCTTTGATCTTGATGTATGACAGTTATTTTGTGGGTCCCTTTTTTCTGACCTGACCTGTCTAGTCACGTCACCACCCTTCTCTTAAGCTCCTCTACGGTTGTGCTGGTGTGGGGATTAGTGGATGTCATCATTATGACCTGACCTCATGTTTTTAGGTCACCCTGTATATTTAAGCCTCTCTCTGTCCATGTAATCCAGTTGCCTCTGAAGATGTCTTGAATAAAGACGAAAGCTAAGGTACTCCGTTGTTTCCATTTTCCCGTGTGATTTTATCAAGATTTATCTTATCCACGTTTTCATTGTGGATTTACCTGAAATATATATATATATATATATTTATATATATATATATATATATATATATATATATATATATATATATATATATATATATATATATATATTGTTATATCTTCTTTGTAGGATTCAGACTATCTAAACCTGGCTGAATATTGTCACCGGTGCTAATATACAAGTGCAATATACAGTAGTTGGAATATTGTTTTTGCCATTACATTTTAATGTGGTATAAAAGAATCCTCGAGATATACAGTAACATATATACGGTTTATTATTAGGACGGCATTCAACAACCTCTGTCTTCAGTTAACGGTTAGTAACATGGTTTAAATCTGTCATAATCCCTTGGTATTTGCTCATACTAGGGTATACTATTGAATCAGTGCATATAATTATTAGATGGCAAGCATAAGTAATTTTCAGAGTTTTAATAGTGTAGCAGTTGTGAATTTATTAACCGCGGTGGAGTAGGGCCTTTTGTTTCTACTTCGTCTATTACCACAGGATTTGCAATTCTTTCATTAATAATTTAGATGAGCATAAACCACTATTCCAAAATCCCTGACAGCTGCCAGGGTCAATGTTCTCACCTCCTTTTTCCTCAAAGATAGACCCTAACTTCGTGTGGAACTGCCTTCTTGTTAGCTCCTTTAGTTCATCTAAAGTCTGTACATTATTAGACTTTATCCACCTCTCCCAAATTTTTAACAAGATAAGACAATTCTTCTTTTTTCCTAAAAAAAAAAATCGGAACTATGGCCTATAATATTCTGGAGTGAGTTGAAATGCTTGAAGAATATTATCCTTCACAGTTTGAGAAAACTTATTTTGTTCTATAGTTAATACAATGTATAGTACACTGATCTTGCCTTTCCAGTCAAAAGTGCTTGAATCAAAATTTACTACTCCTCTAAAGGCCAGTTGGGAAAATTCTAATGGATCATTCTCATCAAGCTCTTGGGCCCATTTGATCATAATGGGTGACAACAAATAAATTTTCTTTAGTGTCTGGTCCATGACTTTGAACCTGAGATTGTTTTTCTAAAAGAGCAAGCTAAAACTGTCTCCGTTTCTCTTCTCCCCCTTTATTTTTCTTCTCTCTGTCTCTCGAACACAGTTTACTCAAACTGCCTCTGTCTCCAGCCTCTCAATCATCAGAATCTCTGGGTCTCTTGTTCAATACAACACGAAGTTTTAAATCCTAAAACGTCACCATACACTAACTCACTCAAAACCATACACGAAATCTCACTTTTCTGCCATGACTTTCTACATTCAATATCATACTCAGATGTAATGGCTAACCAATCATCATTTCGTAAACTGGTGTTTTTCAAATATTCTACTAAGGGAGCAGTAACAAACTCAGTTAAACTGAACTCCATGTTGATAAATATTAAATGTAAAATACGCAAAAAATACGACTGCAATATTAGAACATGAACATTTTTTATATATATAAAGGTGAGGGGAAATTCTCAACAAGAAGCAAACCTCCCAGACAGGCCCCCATTTATTACATTTACTCTTTTTTCAACAGTAAGATCTCATATTTCGCGATTTTTTAATTTCGCGAGCACTACCTAATGTAACCAAATCTTTTATTTTGCATAAAATATCTAGAATTTCGCGAGATCCAGCCAGCTGAACGCAAGATCCAGCCAGCTGAATGCTGGCCACCGTCTTCAATGAAGTTACAGCCCTCTTACCAGTTACAGTCATTTCTGCTACAGGGCGTGTTTTGTCAAAGCGAAGTGGTTGCAACTCGATTGATGAATAGGGGAACGCTGTTTGTAAAACGCGAACTTTTGCATACGAATGTTGGCTATAACGCTATTTCATCCTCAATGTTTTGATTCCATCCTCAAAGTCTTAAGCGTGGCTCTGCGTTATGCAATGTTTACAGTTCACGTTTGACATCACATGTTCAATTGATTCGTGTCTTTTGTTTGTGAAGTGTTTTTTGAGAGATTCTCTGTAAATTTCGTTTTTATATTTTTTTTTTTTGCAAATTTAGCTGTCACCCATAAATACTGTATGAAAAGAATAAGTAAAAAGAATGTTTCACAGTGAGGACTAATAGCGGTTTACACTAGCCCTCCCTGATTACATCACGTGATCAGTTGAATCTCTCGGTTTCTGTCAATTACTCCGTGATTTTTGTTATTTTCTCCAATTTTGTTGTGTTAGCGATGAATACGGAAAGACAAGGTAAGAAGAACGTTTCCCAGAAGCGTTCTGGTGATCTAATTGCCAGTGGTGAACGTAAAAGAGTTTTACAAGAACGCAACTATCTCGTTGTAGGCCGCGCCATCCTAGCGACCGCCCGGGGTTTTTTTGTGTGCTTTTTTTGGGTGGTGCTACCATATGTCGAGTCTATATAATGGCCTCTACCTCTACTGGGAGTCCTACTTGTGCTGGTGGGGGTAGGGACAGACCCACCTAAGCGGCCAAATAAGGAAAAGGAGAAGTGGGACTATCATAAGGGAGTTAAGTTTGCCAATTACTCGATGCAGGATAAGCAGCATGTGATTAAATTACTTGAGGAAGGCCTAAAAACTAGTTTCCGGAAAGCACAATCAAGTCAATAAAGGCAGAAGTTGTATCATTTGGAGGCTATAAATAGGAAAATCAGAGGTTGATGAAGAGTGGCTAGTCTATATTGTTATTTTTCCCATTAGTTATGTATTTGCATTTGGCGAATTTGAATTTGGCGCAATTTTCCAGTCTATGTTACTCGCGAAATACAAGACCTTACTGTATTAGGTTCACGACTAAAGTAACTACTTACCCTAAAACGTTCCAAAGACTGGTCAGCCACAAATATAATTAAGTTAAACTATCTATAATGCATTCTAGAAACAAAAATGACACAACAAAATAAGAGGTTTAATAAGTATGAAAATTTACCCAGCGATACAGCCTAATACAATTAAATTAATTAAAATATACTATCCTTAACCTAATGGAGCAGGATCACTATACTGTAATATAAGTGAAGACAGATATTGGAAGCATAAAGTGTTGTCTAATGGTAGACCCTGCTGCCATATGGCATCACAAAAATTGTGACCAAATCCCAGGTTGCTGATCTGACTTTCTGCCTCATTTACACACAATTGCAGGGTCAATTGTTTCTCTTACTTTCACAACACAACATACATATTGTAAATTGTTTCTCACTCTTTATTTATTCTTTCGTTTTTGTATTTATTTACGGTTTTTATTATTATTATTATTTTTATTATTATTATTATTATTATTATTATTATTATTATTATTATTATTATTTTTATTTTTATCAATTATCATTATAATAATAATTTTTATTATTAATATTATTATTATTATTATTGTTATTATTATTATTATTATTATTATGGTTGTTATTATTATATTTTCGCCTCCCAAGGCCCTGTTGTGGGTCAGTGACCTATGCCCTGGTGGATTATTCCCCAGTACTTGAACCTCCACCTTATGAGTGTGACCAGGGATGGCTACCACCTTGCCACAAGGACACTAAAAGCAATCCTAGACTTTGTTATATTTCACACATAGCCTGTTCATCGAGCGGATGGCGCCGTGAACCTCCCATTGGAAACTGCCCATGCCGCTTATGTGGATGTCAGTAGCATTTTACCGAATCCAGCTGGTATGAAACAAGAAGTACCATATATACTTCATTTTTAGTCCATATAACACGCAGACTTTGAACATATAATCAGCGACCTCACCAGCCATGACTCGAACACTAGACCTACTGAGTGGGACCAGGGAACGTTACTGACCATGCCACAAGGACACTAAAAGCAGTTCTAGACTATGTTATATTTCACACAATGCCTGTTCATCGAGCTGATGGCGCCGTGAACCTCCCATTGGGAACTGCCCGTGCTGCTTATGTTGGATGCCAGTAACATTTTACTGAATCCAGCTAGTATGAAACACGAGGTACACTCGGAAACCATAATCTCTAGCCCTCTTGGGTCGGTGTTGCAGGTTAGTATAGTGTCCTTTCTGGACGGGGGCCCACTCTAACTATCAAGAGGCAACACACGCACGAACACACACAGTCATAGTACGGCTGTAAAGA
>NW_024713129.1:37389478-37401494 GCF_018991925.1 Homarus americanus | reverse complement strand
CAAGCTAAAACTGTCTCCGTTTCTCTTCTCCCCCTTTATTTTTCTTCTCTCTGTCTCTCGAACACAGTTTACTCAAACTGCCTCTGTCTCCAGCCTCTCAATCATCAGAATCTCTGGGTCTCTTGTTCAATACAACACGAAGTTTTAAATCCTAAAACGTCACCATACACTAACTCACTCAAAACCATACACGAAATCTCACTTTTCTGCCATGACTTTCTACATTCAATATCATACTCAGATGTAATGGCTAACCAATCATCATTTCGTAAACTGGTGTTTTTCAAATATTCTACTAAGGGAGCAGTAACAAACTCAGTTAAACTGAACTCCATGTTGATAAATATTAAATGTAAAATACGCAAAAAATACGACTGCAATATTAGAACATGAACATTTTTTATATATATAAAGGTGAGGGGAAATTCTCAACAAGAAGCAAACCTCCCAGACAGGCCCCCATTTATTACATTTACTCTTTTTTCAACAGTAAGATCTCATATTTCGCGATTTTTTAATTTCGCGAGCACTACCTAATGTAACCAAATCTTTTATTTTGCATAAAATATCTAGAATTTCGCGAGATCCAGCCAGCTGAACGCAAGATCCAGCCAGCTGAATGCTGGCCACCGTCTTCAATGAAGTTACAGCCCTCTTACCAGTTACAGTCATTTCTGCTACAGGGCGTGTTTTGTCAAAGCGAAGTGGTTGCAACTCGATTGATGAATAGGGGAACGCTGTTTGTAAAACGCGAACTTTTGCATACGAATGTTGGCTATAACGCTATTTCATCCTCAATGTTTTGATTCCATCCTCAAAGTCTTAAGCGTGGCTCTGCGTTATGCAATGTTTACAGTTCACGTTTGACATCACATGTTCAATTGATTCGTGTCTTTTGTTTGTGAAGTGTTTTTTGAGAGATTCTCTGTAAATTTCGTTTTTATATTTTTTTTTTTTGCAAATTTAGCTGTCACCCATAAATACTGTATGAAAAGAATAAGTAAAAAGAATGTTTCACAGTGAGGACTAATAGCGGTTTACACTAGCCCTCCCTGATTACATCACGTGATCAGTTGAATCTCTCGGTTTCTGTCAATTACTCCGTGATTTTTGTTATTTTCTCCAATTTTGTTGTGTTAGCGATGAATACGGAAAGACAAGGTAAGAAGAACGTTTCCCAGAAGCGTTCTGGTGATCTAATTGCCAGTGGTGAACGTAAAAGAGTTTTACAAGAACGCAACTATCTCGTTGTAGGCCGCGCCATCCTAGCGACCGCCCGGGGTTTTTTTGTGTGCTTTTTTTGGGTGGTGCTACCATATGTCGAGTCTATATAATGGCCTCTACCTCTACTGGGAGTCCTACTTGTGCTGGTGGGGGTAGGGACAGACCCACCTAAGCGGCCAAATAAGGAAAAGGAGAAGTGGGACTATCATAAGGGAGTTAAGTTTGCCAATTACTCGATGCAGGATAAGCAGCATGTGATTAAATTACTTGAGGAAGGCCTAAAAACTAGTTTCCGGAAAGCACAATCAAGTCAATAAAGGCAGAAGTTGTATCATTTGGAGGCTATAAATAGGAAAATCAGAGGTTGATGAAGAGTGGCTAGTCTATATTGTTATTTTTCCCATTAGTTATGTATTTGCATTTGGCGAATTTGAATTTGGCGCAATTTTCCAGTCTATGTTACTCGCGAAATACAAGACCTTACTGTATTAGGTTCACGACTAAAGTAACTACTTACCCTAAAACGTTCCAAAGACTGGTCAGCCACAAATATAATTAAGTTAAACTATCTATAATGCATTCTAGAAACAAAAATGACACAACAAAATAAGAGGTTTAATAAGTATGAAAATTTACCCAGCGATACAGCCTAATACAATTAAATTAATTAAAATATACTATCCTTAACCTAATGGAGCAGGATCACTATACTGTAATATAAGTGAAGACAGATATTGGAAGCATAAAGTGTTGTCTAATGGTAGACCCTGCTGCCATATGGCATCACAAAAATTGTGACCAAATCCCAGGTTGCTGATCTGACTTTCTGCCTCATTTACACACAATTGCAGGGTCAATTGTTTCTCTTACTTTCACAACACAACATACATATTGTAAATTGTTTCTCACTCTTTATTTATTCTTTCGTTTTTGTATTTATTTACGGTTTTTATTATTATTATTATTTTTATTATTATTATTATTATTATTATTATTATTATTATTATTATTATTATTTTTATTTTTATCAATTATCATTATAATAATAATTTTTATTATTAATATTATTATTATTATTATTGTTATTATTATTATTATTATTATTATGGTTGTTATTATTATATTTTCGCCTCCCAAGGCCCTGTTGTGGGTCAGTGACCTATGCCCTGGTGGATTATTCCCCAGTACTTGAACCTCCACCTTATGAGTGTGACCAGGGATGGCTACCACCTTGCCACAAGGACACTAAAAGCAATCCTAGACTTTGTTATATTTCACACATAGCCTGTTCATCGAGCGGATGGCGCCGTGAACCTCCCATTGGAAACTGCCCATGCCGCTTATGTGGATGTCAGTAGCATTTTACCGAATCCAGCTGGTATGAAACAAGAAGTACCATATATACTTCATTTTTAGTCCATATAACACGCAGACTTTGAACATATAATCAGCGACCTCACCAGCCATGACTCGAACACTAGACCTACTGAGTGGGACCAGGGAACGTTACTGACCATGCCACAAGGACACTAAAAGCAGTTCTAGACTATGTTATATTTCACACAATGCCTGTTCATCGAGCTGATGGCGCCGTGAACCTCCCATTGGGAACTGCCCGTGCTGCTTATGTTGGATGCCAGTAACATTTTACTGAATCCAGCTAGTATGAAACACGAGGTACACTCGGAAACCATAATCTCTAGCCCTCTTGGGTCGGTGTTGCAGGTTAGTATAGTGTCCTTTCTGGACGGGGGCCCACTCTAACTATCAAGAGGCAACACACGCACGAACACACACAGTCATAGTACGGCTGTAAAGATGATATTATGTATAAATATTGTATATGGCATTTTATACTCTGCATTACCTTCATTATATATGAACACAAAGAAAAAATACCATAGGTTGTAGTTACGAAAGTATGAATGGAAATAAACACTTCCAAACCACCCAGTGACTCCACACAACGTTTACAGCGCTTGTGTGTGTGTGTGTGCCAGACCACGATGCTTCCCATCATTCGCATAACATATGAAAAATCGTGTTTAATTTAACTACATATTTGAAAAACCTTAAATTACATGTGGATCAGTCACTCCTCATTTGACACACTTATAGTGTAATACTTTGACCATCTCACCTGGGCACTTGGAGGCCCATGGTAACTTTCACCGGGCAACATACGCACGAACACACAAGTTTTGATATGAACCCTTCCAGGCTGCAATATCATTATCATGTTCTGTACATCGTGGTCTGTATCAGGTAACTAGTCTTAGTAACAATACATGACGGTGTTATTAGTATAATATTATCACTTTTACCCTACAGTTATTGTTGTAAATCATGGACAGGAAGGATACATAAATTGTAATATCAAGTGTATGGTTTGCTCAAAGCCAACCCAAGTCAGACAACGCATCACACAAAGTTACACTGTGTATGTGTGTGTTCTGCAACATTAAGCTTCATTCTTAATAGGTAAGATGTTTCATAACGAGGTTTCTCCCATTCGTCATTGTGAGCATTGTCCCAGAGCACAGTCTTTCCATCAAAACCATGGTTCATCCTTATTTCCCTTCTTCCGTGTAACTATATCCATATGGCTAAGTGCTTGCATTTCATTTCTTTATTTACCAAAATAACGTGGTTCAGTTACTCGTTATTTAACACATACATGCACTTAGAGCATCAAGATTGTATTGTAGGCATGACTATTGGTTAATTGAAACCCCCAAAATAGTTTTCACATTTATTATGCATAAACATTGTAAATATATCTATGTGATTATTGTAGTATATAACATAGATTTAATGTCTGGACAGATTTCCAAGAGTTATGCATATTAATGCATAAATTTTGTAAGCATTTTTATGCGAAGTGACGTAAAACCACATAGTAAAATACCTGGACAAATTCCTGAGAGTTAGGAAACGAAGTCTATGTGGCCCCAAAAGGTTACACCAGAGAGCTAACTCCCCCGCGAGCCCCTACAAGGCACCGTCGTGGGCGGGGATTTAATTCATGACCTCAGGTTAATACCGTGTCCAACCTCCATCTGCTGTTATAACTTCATGCAATCTGGTGGGCATGAAATCTACCAGATTGCTGCAGATGTTCGGCCTCCTCCTTATTCCCTCCCACACATTATGTGCGTGTCTCCTCACTGCCTCACTCGTTTTCTCCTCAACATCCGATTCAACAACCAAATGCGCCCATAGATTTTCTATTGGATTACAATCGGCTCCGTTAGAGGGCCAGTCCAATAGAATAATCTGCGGGTGCGCCTCAAACCAACGCTTGAGTGCCTGACTTGTATGTATTGGACTGCCGTCTTGCACCATACATATAGGTTGTGGGTCTGGGATGGCACATGAGTTGCTGAGAGGATGGTTAACAGTCCTGTTGAACTGGCAGGTAGACAAAATAGAAAACTCACAGCCAAACTGTAAGAAAACCCATGGACAATGAGACATTAGTAAAATATACTAGGTCATTTTAGCTCGTGCACACATATTATATACAGACCTATTGGTCCTTGCCAGGGTGTTTGGTTATGCTATGCTAACTAGTTTGCTAGGGTGAGGGAAAGTATATATATATATATATATATATATATATATATATATATATATATATATATATATATATATATATATATATATATATATATATATATATATATATATATATATATATGTTATAATATTATAACATATTATAACATATATTTAACTCTTCTCAACATATGCAAGGATGTTGCCCCGTGAGAATTACCGTGGGCCTCCATGTGCCCAAGTGGGATGGTCAAAGTATTACACTATAAGAGTGTCTAATCAGGAGTGACTGATTCACATGTAATTTAAGGTTTTTGAAATATGTAGTGAAATTAAACACGATTTTTTATATAGTTAAGCAAATGATGGGACATAAAAGATATAGATGGGGTGTGGTGGAATCATAGTGGTCTGGCCACAAGCGCTGTAAACGTTGTGTGGATTCACTGGGTGGTTTGGAAGTGTTTATTTCCATTCATACTTTCGTAACTACAACCTATGGTAATTTAATTTTTCTTCGTGTTGATATATAATGAAGATAATGCAGAGTATAAAATGCCATAGACATTATTTTTACCTAATATCATCTATACAACCGTACTATGACTGTGTGTGTTGCCTCGTGATAGTTAGAGTGGGCTAGAGAATATGGATTCAGAGTGTACCACATATACTTCATTTTTAGTCCATATAACACGCTGACTTTGAACATATAATCAACGACCTCACCAGCTAGGACTCGAAACCTCGACCTACTGCATGGGACCAGGGAACGTTACCGACCATGCCACAAGGACACTAAAAGCAGTTCTAGACAATGTTATATTTCACACAAAGCCTGTTCATCAAGGTGATGGCGCGTGAACCTCCCATTGGGAACTGCCCGTGCCGCTTATGTGGATGTCAGTAGCATTTTACCGAATCCAGCTGGTATGAAACACGAGGTACCATATATACTTCATTTTTAGTCCATATAACACGCAGACTTTGAACATATAATCAACAACCTTTGTGTGAAATATAACATAGTCTAGAACTGCTTTTAGTATCCTTGTGGCATGGTCGGTAACGTTCCCTGGTCCCACACAGTAGGTCGAGGGTTCGAGTTGATTATATGTTCAAAGTCCGCGTGTTATATGGACTAAAAATGAAGTGTGTATATATATATATATATATATATATATATATATATATATATATATATATATATATATATATATATATATGCAAGTAAATCACTGTAGGTGCACGTGATCTAGGTATATGCTGATAACCACAAGGAAAGAAGAAAACACGAAGTGCCCAAGCGCTTTCGTGTAATTCACATCTTCAGGGGCGAGTACAGACTAAAGAGAAATACAAACCAAGGTGTATATATACAGAGGAGGGTGAGACCAGGTCCACAGGTCAGGTATTAGGTAATGACCCTACTAATCTTTAAATAGCACACAACGGTTGGTGGTCAGGTCAGATGGTAAGGTGACCCGACCTTCTCACTGTATAGATATGTAAATACCAAGATATGTGAACACGCCTGACGGCAAGACTCTGATACCATTCATTGTACCATTTATTCACGTGTCTGTATTACTATATATTATTATAGCATGTCTGATATCTATGCTTATGTTTAATGCCTATGTCTACTTACTATGTCCCGATGCACTATGTCCGTACCGCGCTAGTCAAGTAACTAGAAGATCTCATTTATTGTCCTAGTAATGTCTAGCAACTCTCCCTGCCTAGCTAGCTAACTTCTCTCAGATCGGCTCAGGCCTGGCTATGACACGGAGTCCTTTGTGCTTGCTCCTGCTTCTGTATCGGTTGGTTATCCTGCCAAGTCTTGTACTACTTATGGAATATATCTACTGCTCGTGCTCTGGAGTTTGAAGAACCTTGTCTCGGATTACATCCCACCACATGGCGCAGTTGAGTAGCTCCAACACGACAGTTTACAAGTTGCAAGAGCCGGCCTCGTCTGTTTCCCACCCAGAAGATGGATTCTACAGTGCGCCTGGATTTAAAGTGCTTTGTGACCTTGTGAAATGCCCTAAGTGAAGTGCAGTGCCTTTGATGTCTGTTTTGCTATGTTTCTGGGGCCCTACAGGTAGCAGAAACCCTTTTAGCCCAGTTCTCAAGAGAGCACTTCAGGCATACATCCTCCGTCTACGCCAGCCCGCAAGCCACTGCTCTCCTCGACTGAGTCATCACCGACATCTCGCCCGGGCGCGCGGAGGAATACAGAGCCCAGTAACACCGCCACCAGCCTCCTCCACTCAACTTCACAAATATTACAGTCAAAACTCTTTTACTTGCCTGCCAGTTCCTGCACTTAGGCAAGTACATTGATGAAAACATAGCACTTCACCTTATTCTTCTTGTCTTTCCCATCGCAACCATACCAAACACGAGATGTCTGACTACGACGATTTGCTGGGGAATTTGAATGAGGATTATGAGGAAGACGAAGCCTCACACGCCGGGCGCGCCAAATTCAAAGGATGGGAGCCAGGAAATACGTCAGTTAATTCACTTTCTACAAGTTTCCCAAGAGAAGGAAGTCCAAAGACGTCAATTAGAGGAGGAAAAACGACGTCAAGAGGAATTGTCAAGACAGTCAGAGGAATCAGCTTACCGTCTTCAACTCCAACAACAACAACAAGCTGATAACCGCAAACTCCTGGAACCATTTGAATTGCTGGCAACGAGGACGACTTCACCAGCTGCCACAACCAATTCGCCAGCTTCAGCCTCTTCATCTACCCTTCGGACAACGCCTCCTCACACGTCACCTATCCCTCTTGGGTATGCCTCAGTGCCTTCTCAACCACCTGCTCCAGTCTCAACTCTCGTCGACCTCTCCGTGCCTCCTCCATTACCTGCCGTCTCGAGTACACCCCTGCACAGCAAGTCTTCAGTTTCCAGCCCCCCACCTCTTCAATCTGATGCAACATATCAAGTATACCGTCAATGGCGACGTCGTTTCGAAGACTTTGCTGTTATGTCTGACCTCAACCGAATGCCCCCTCATAAACAACTCATCCAATTTAGATCGTGCATTTCCCTCGATGTTCAACGTCTCCTAGAGCACACGCTAGCCATTCCCCCTGACTCCCCCATGTCAGTGACAGAGGTTTTAAATGCCTTGCAGAGTCATTTCCGAGGCCTCCGCAATGAAGCTTTGCGTCGTAGGGAACTGCTATCCTGCAAACAAGCTTCTGGGGAATCATTCTCAGACTTCTACGCACGACTTTAGGACCTAGCAGCCGAGGTGGACCTATGTACAGGCGATCCTGTAACCTGTGCTGAGATCCAGCTCAAGATGATCTTGCTGATGGGTGTACGTGACGAGGACCTGTTTCAGAAACTCCTCACCCTCGACGCCGCCTCTTCCCTCACCGACTTCGTCACCTGTTGCAGGTTGTATGAGGCCACAAGAGAGGCTGCCTCAGCTATACACTCATCGCCGTCTCAAGTTCACGCCGTCTCCACCTACAAGAGGAATCAACGCCAGATGCAGACGGCGTCCTCTCCACAGCACCCGTCACAGTCACCAGTTTCTTCTCCCGAATCCTGCAGAAACTGTCAGCGCCAGCACGGTCCAGGAAAGAGCCCTGCGGCTCTTAGTAAATGTCGAAACTGCGGGTTTCAAGGCCATTGGGCCCGCACAACTCGATGTCCTGCCAACAAGGTCTCATGCAATGCTTGCAACAAGCAAGGATACTTCGCCAAGTGTTGCAGGTCCACCAAGAAGCCTCCATCTCCAGGTCAAAACGTCTCTTCACAGCCCGACAGAACGTCCACACCACCGTCTCCCAAGAACAACAAAGGATGCCGACGCGTGGATGATGCCTCGAGTGACAGGTCCCCCAAGCCCGTCAATGTTCGTCTGTCCTACGGTGCCAACTCTTCCAACCTCCTCATGATACCTGACACGGGCGCGGACATCACGGTGATTGGACCAACACACCTGGACGCCCTCAACATTCCCAGGAGTAACCTGTCACCCATAGCCATGAAAGACGTGCTCACAGTGGACGGGTCCCCGATGTCTCCAGCTTTGGGTTGCTTCAAGGCAACATTACAGCTCGGTCCCAAGTCTTGCCTTGCCACAGTCCACGTCCATGAGGGCATCCAAACCCCTCTCTTGTCATGTGGCCATTGTCAGGACTTGGCCATCGTCTCATCCGAGTTCCCAAAGCCCATCCTCGCCGTGACACACCTCAACAGGTGTGCAGAGATACCTATTTCAGCCATGACCACACCTGCTGCCGCCCGGGAGTTTTTTCTTCGTCAGTTCAGAGACGTCCTTGTCTCCAAGTCCGACCTCCAGAAAACGCCGCTCAAGAAGATGACAGGCCCCCCGATGAGCCGAAACCCTTCAGTCATTCGACGAGTTCCAATATGATGGTGGAGGTTGCTTTCGTCTCACCGGTGTACACTTAGAAGTTCCAAATGTTGCCTGCCAATGACTGCTAGCATGTACTGTACTATCGTGCACCAAAGTCGTGTCCACTACCCATCCACAGTGAAGGTTCGAAATGCATTGAGTCTGAAGTTTCGAAACAGCTGGGGGAAATGCTATGGTCGGCCAACAGTCGTCCACTGTAGTGTGTGTGTGGGGGAATAGAGGACGTGGGGGTTAGTCTAGTAACAGGCTGTGTGTAAGTGGATCATAACATCGTGAATTCCGCAATCACTGAAAACAATAAGAATGTCATGAAGATAGTTAATATTATTAAGCATGGTGAGAGATGTGTAACGGGTACATAAAAGCACTACAACGACCATATCTCTGCCGTTCATGGCTGCGACTGTGCGACTGATGGCACACCAGTAATTAAACCAAGGTTGGCGCCACCCACACCAGGGGAAGGAGGTGATGCCGAACACTGAAACATGCCGAGGTCCCATTCCTACCATCGTCGTCACCAACAGGTAAGTCACATTAATTTGTCAGCATAGCCCATGTCGTCCTTATGCTATTGCAGGGTGTCCCGTGAGTGACAGCAGATATTTGTAGAGGTGAAAGAATATGTGATATTGAGTTGAAAATCTTCTATACTCATAAGCATTTTTCGTTTTACTTTAGGCGTGAGGTGGGTTGTAAAAATTACGCAGGGCAAAAATTTTGCCATGTTATATTTTATTTTTCTTACCAATTGCAGCCATACTGTGTGCTGTTGTAATCCTTATTGGTGGATTATATAAGGCCTATTAATAGCGTAAAAACCCGTTTGAAGATACTCTAATGTTCCATAACTTGCATTAAATAACATCATACGTTCACGAGTTCCAACTCCGCGCCTACCCTCCCTCTCCCCGCCTCTACCCACCTAACTATTAAACCTCATAATTTGAGCATCGTGGGTTACTACACCTAAACACTAATCGACTACTTATTCTCTCCCCACACTCCCCCTCCACTATCCCCCCACTCCACTCCTCCCTACCCCACCTCTTCCCTTCATCCCTCCCCCAAGACTGACGTCAATCGAACATTCCATCCCATCACATTACCTTCCCCTGCATTCCCCAACCCCCCTGCCCCTATTCTACCCATGGCAACAAATTAGACTACTGTAATGAACACTCACAGAACAGACGACATGGCTCCTCCCCCTTGTATTTAGAGTTACCGGTAGTGTTGTGATAGCACTGAGTATGAACTTATTTATGACCAGACTTGACCATCACTGGCGTAAGTTTAGATACATTCTGTAACCAGTGAATATTCTTTGTAAAAAAATAAATTTTAAATTAATTATTTATAGGAGATAAGTATGTCAAAGCAGAAAATTGTCAAAGAAATATGCAAAGCAGTGGAAAACCATATATTTTGATTATCGGCGAGGCTAACTACCTATAAACAATTAATATTTGTCGATTGGCAAAAGTCCTCGGAAAATGAACCAACAAGTCATAAGCTAAAAATGATCAAATCATCAGTTTATCCTTGGTCACCATCAAAACAATCCTCTCGACATCACGAAACTATTCTGAATCGTCTAAGAATTGGGCAAACGCGATTGACGCATGGCCAACTCATGTCTTCCCCTAATGGAGCCCCACCTATATGCTCCAACTGCCGAACACAAATAACAGTCCAACATATTCTCATTGAATGCCCTATTTATAATCGGTATCGAACAATGTGCTTCACTAACCCTACAATGTAAGATATTTTAGCAGAGATCCCAAAATTTTCCCTAAATTCAGTTTTGACGTTTTTGAAATACTGTAATCTCCTCCAAACAATATAACACTAAATTATAGAAACACAAATATATGTTAACTAATCCCTCTGGCCAGCCCTAGGAGAGACTCAAATGGTCTGGTTAAACTAAATCTTGATGATGATGATGATTATCTGCGAATGTTCACTCTACAGTCGCAGGGGTGGTGGTGGAGGTTTGGGGGGAGGATCCACTTACAGTTCACTATGAATACATGAAATAGGAAGGGTTTCTTGGGCAGTTGATCCATAAAAGATTTACCAAAACGTTATGTCAGAGTAATAATACTTAACCTAGGTGTTACTAATACCATTAATTTACTCTAGTATATAAAAGCCTGCATCAGTTACCACAACATAATATTACTCTGCCATTTCAGATATGCCTGCAGGACTAGCAAATTAGTCTGCAGTGATTGTTGAGCGAGGCCAAATCATCGGGATGTGGAGAGCCGGGGCAACTGTGCCGAACATTGCTCTCGAAGTGGGGAGGAGCACCAAGACGATTAGGAGGTGGATCCGCCGGTGGGAGGAAGAGGGTTCAGTGGAGACGAAACCTCGAAGCGGGAGGCCACGAGTAACGGCGGCAAGGATGGACGCCATGATCGTGGCAGCTGCAACAGCATATCCAATGCGAACATCAGTGGAGCATACAAGAAATCTGGGCCTCAACTGCCATCACATGACGTCGATATGCCGACTTCATAAAGCCGTGATCGACTGCCATATTCCAGCTCACAAAGGGTGGCTAACACCTACTCACAAGGAGTGTCGACTCGGCTTAGCATTGGAACACCTTCCACATAGAGAAGAATACTGGAGAACCATTATATTTACCGATGAAACGGTGTTCAGGTCAGTGGGAGCCGAAGCAAGGCAGTGCTGGCGGCCCCTCAACACACACGCTACCATGAGAAACACAAACATCGCGCAGTGAGTGGTAGGGTGTCAGTGTCATTCTGGGGGTGGATGTGGGCACATGGGCCAGGTGAACTGGTC
>NW_024713129.1:37371825-37389378 GCF_018991925.1 Homarus americanus | reverse complement strand
CCTACTGGGTGGGACTAGGGAACGCTTACCGGCTAGGCCACAAGGACACTAAAAGCAGTTCTAGACTCTTATATTTCACACAAAGCCTGTTCATCGAGCTGATGGCGCCGTGAACCTCATTGGGAAACTGCCCGTGCCTCTTATGTGGTGTCAGTAGCATTTTACCGAATCCAGCTGGTATGAAACGCGAGGTACATATATATACTTCATTTTTAGTCCATATAACACGCGGACTTTGAACATATAATCAACGACCTCACCAGCAAGGAATCGAACCCTCGACCTACTGGGTGGGACTAGGGAACGCTTACCGGCTAGGCCACAAGGACACTAAACCAGTTCTAGACTCTGTTATATTTCACACAAAGCCTGTTCATCGAGCTGATGGCGCCGTGAACCTCATTGGGAAACTGCCCGTGCCTCTTATGTGGTGTCAGTAGCATTTTACCGAATCCAGCTGGTATGAAACTCGAGGTACATATATATACTTCATTTTTAGTCCATATAACACGCGGACTTTGAACATATAATTAACGACCCCACCAGCAAGGAATCGAACCCTCGACCTACTGGGTGGGACTAGGGAACGCTTACCGGCTAGGCCACAAGGACACTAAAAGCAGTTCTAGACTCTGTTATATTTCACACAAAGCCTGTTCATCGAGCTGATGGCACCGTGAACCTCATTGGGAAACTGCCCGTGCCTCTTATGTGGTGTCAGTAGCATTTTACCGAATCCAGCTGGTATGAAACGCGAGGTACATATATATACTTCATTTTTAGTCCATATAACACGCGGACTTTGAACATATAATCAACGACCTCACCAGCAAGGAATCGAACCCTATACCTACTGGGTGGGACTAGGGAACGCTTACCGGCTAGGCCACAAGGACACTAAAAGCAGTTCTAGACTCTGTTATATTTCACACAAAGCCTGTTCATCGAGCTGATGGCGCCATGAACCTCATTGGGAAACTGCCCGTGCCTCTTATGTGGTGTCAGTAGCATTTTACCGAATCCAGCTGGTATGAAACGCGAGGTACATATATATACTTCATTTTTAGTCCATATAACACACGGACTTTGAACATATAATCAACGACCTCACCAGCAAGGAATCGAACCCTCGACCTACTGGGTGTGACTAGGGAACGCTTACCGGCTAGGCCACAAGGACACTAAAAGCAGTTCTAGACTCTGTTATATTTCACACAAAGCCTGTTCATCGAGCTGATGGCGCCGTGAACCTCATTGGGAAACTGCCCGTGCCTCGTATGTGGTGTCAGTAGCATTTTACCGAATCCAGCTGGTATGAAACGCGAGGTACATATATATACTTCATTTTTTGTCCATATAACACGCGGACTTTGAACATATAATCAACGACCTCACCAGCAAGGAATCGAACCCTCGACCTACTGGGTGGGACTAGGGAACGCTTACCGGCTAGGCCACAAGGACACTAAAAGCAGTTCGAGACTCTGTTATATTTCACACAAAGCCTGTTCATCGAGCTGATGGCGCCGTGAACCTCATTGGGAAACTGCCCGTGCCTCGTATGTGGTGTCAGTAGCATTTTACCGAATCCAGCTGGTATGAAACGCGAGGTACATATATATACTTCATTTTTAGTCCATATAACACGCGGACTTTGAACATATAATCAACGACCTCACCAGCAAGGAATCGAACCCTCGACCTACTGGGTGGGACTAGGGAACGCTTACCGGCTAGGCCACAAGGACACTAAAAGCAGTTCTAGACTCTGTTATATTTCACACAAAGCCTGTTCATCGAGCTGATGGCGCCGTGAACCTCATTGGGAAACTGCCCGTGCCTCGTATGTGGTGTCAGTAGCATTTTACCGAATCCAGCTGGTATGAAATGCAGGGGTACATATATGCTTCATTTTAGTCCATATAACACACGGACTTTGAACATATAATCTTTGACCTCACCAGCAAGGGAATCAGACCCTCGACCTGCAGGTGTGACTGAGGGCAGCTTACCGGCTGAGCCTACAAGGACTTTAAAGCAGTTCTAGACTCTGTTATATTTCACAAAAGCCTGTTCATCGAGCTGATGGCGCCGTGAACCTCATTGGAAAACTGCCTGTGCTCTTATGGTGTCAGTAGCATTTTACCGAATCCAGCTGATATGAAACGCGAGGTATATATATACTTCATTTTTAGTCCATATAACATGCGGACTTGAACATACAAATTTATATAATCAACGACCTCACCAGCAGGGACTTGAACCCTCGACCTACTGTGTGCGACCAGGGAACGTTACTGATCATGCCACAAGGACACTAAAAGAAATCCTAGACTATGTTATATTTCACACGAAGCCTGTTCATCGAGCTGATGGCACAGTGAACCTCCCATTGGGGACTGCCCTTGCCACTTATGTGGTGGGAGTAGCATTTTACCGAATAGAGCTGGTATGAAACACGAGGTACATATATACTGCATTTTTAGTTCATATAACATGCAGACTTGAACATATAATCAACGACCTCACCAGCCATGACTCGAGCCCTCGACCTACTGAGTGTGACCAGGGAACGTTACTGACCATGCCACAAGGACACTAAAAGCAATCCTAGACTATGTTATATTTCACACAAAGCCTGTTCATCGACCTGGTGGCGCCGTGAACTTCCCATTGGGAGCTGCCTGTGCCACTTATGTGGTGAGAGTAGCATTTTACCGAATCCAGCTGGTATGGAACACGAGGTACTATATATACTTAATTTTTAGTCCATATATCAAACGGACTTGAACATATAATCAACGACCTCACCAGCCACATATGTTCAAGTCCGCGTGTTATATGGACTAAAAATGAAGTGTTTGTATATATATATATATATATATATATATATATATATATATATATATATATATATATATATATATATATATATATATATATATATATATATATATATATATATTGTATAGATATGTAAATACTAAGATATGTGAACACGTCTGACGGCAAGACTCTGTTACCATTCATTGTACCATTTATTCACATGTCTGTATTACTACATATTATTATAGCATGTCTGATATCTATGCTTAATAAGCATAGATATAGGCATTAGACATAAGCATTGCTTATGTCTAATGCCTATGTCTACTTACTATGCCCCGATGCACCATGTCTGTACCGCGCTTGTCAAGTAACTAGAAGATCTCATTTATTGTCCTAGTAATGTCTAGCAACTCTCCCTGCCGAGTTAGCTAAATTCTCTCAGATCGGCTCAGGTCTGGCTACGACAAGGAGTTCTTTTTGCTTGCTCCTGTTTTTGTACCTGTTGGTTATCCTGCCAAGTCTTGTACTTATGGAATATATTTACTGCTCATGCTCTGGAGTTTGAAGAACCTTGTCTAGGATTACATCCCACCACATGGCGCAGTGAGTAGCTCCAACACGACAGTTCACAAGTTTCAAGAGCCGGTTCTTCTGTTTCCCTCCTAGAAGATGGATTCTACAGTGCCCCTGGATTTAAAGTGCTTTGTGACCTTGTGAAGTGCCCTAAGTGAAGTGCAGTGCCTTTTATGTCTGTTTTGCTATGTTTCTGGGGCCCTACAGGTAGCAGAAACTCTTTTAGCCCAGTTTTCAAGAGAGCACTTCAGGCATACATCCTCCGTCTACGCCGGCCCGCAAGCCACTGGTCTCCTCGCCATCTCGCCCGGGCGGGCGGAGGAATACAGTCCAGTACCACCGCTGCCAGCCTTCTCCACTCAACCTCACAAATATTATAGTCAAAACTCTTTTACTTGCCCGCCAGTTCCTGCACTTAGGCAAGTACATTGATGAAAACGTAGCACTTCACCTTATTCTCCTTGTCTTTTCCATTGCAACCATACCAAACACGAGATGTCTGACCACGACGATTTGCTGGGGAATTTAAATGAGGATTATGAGGAAGACGAAGCCTCACAGACCCTCCCACCCCCCTTCACGCCCCACACGCCGGGCGTGCCAAATTCAAAGGATGGGAGCCAGGATATACCTCATTTAATTCACTTTCTACAAGTTTCCCAAGAGAAGGAAGCCCAAAGACGACAATTAGAGGAGGAAAAACGACGTCAAGAGGAATTGTCAAGACAGTCAGAGGAATCAGCTTACCGTCTTCAACTCCAACAACAACAACAAGCTGATAACCGCAAACTCCTGGAACCATTTGAATTGCTGGCAACGAGGACGACTTCACCAGCTGCCACAACCAATTCGCCAGCTTCAGCCTCTTCATCTACCCTTCGGACAACGCCTCCTCACACGTCACCTATCCCTCTTGGGTATGCCTCAGTGCCTTCTCAACCACCTGCTCCAGTCTCAACTCTCGTCGACCTCTCCGTGCCTCCTCCATTACCTGCCGTCTCGAGTACACCCCTGCACAGCAAGTCTTCAGTTTCCAGCCCCCCACCTCTTCAATCTGATGCAACATATCAAGTATACCGTCAATGGCGACGTCGTTTCGAAGACTTTGCTGTTATGTCTGACCTCAACCGAATGCCCCCTCATAAACAACTCATCCAATTTAGATCGTGCATTTCCCTCGATGTTCAACGTCTCCTAGAGCACACGCTAGCCATTCCCCCTGACTCCCCCATGTCAGTGACAGAGGTTTTAAATGCCTTGCAGAGTCATTTCCGAGGCCTCCGCAATGAAGCTTTGCGTCGTAGGGAACTGCTATCCTGCAAACAAGCTTCTGGGGAATCATTCTCAGACTTCTACGCACGACTTTAGGACCTAGCAGCCGAGGTGGACCTATGTACAGGCGATCCTGTAACCTGTGCTGAGATCCAGCTCAAGATGATCTTGCTGATGGGTGTACGTGACGAGGACCTGTTTCAGAAACTCCTCACCCTCGACGCCGCCTCTTCCCTCACCGACTTCGTCACCTGTTGCAGGTTGTATGAGGCCACAAGAGAGGCTGCCTCAGCTATACACTCATCGCCGTCTCAAGTTCACGCCGTCTCCACCTACAAGAGGAATCAACGCCAGATGCAGACGGCGTCCTCTCCACAGCACCCGTCACAGTCACCAGTTTCTTCTCCCGAATCCTGCAGAAACTGTCAGCGCCAGCACGGTCCAGGAAAGAGCCCTGCGGCTCTTAGTAAATGTCGAAACTGCGGGTTTCAAGGCCATTGGGCCCGCACAACTCGATGTCCTGCCAACAAGGTCTCATGCAATGCTTGCAACAAGCAAGGATACTTCGCCAAGTGTTGCAGGTCCACCAAGAAGCCTCCATCTCCAGGTCAAAACGTCTCTTCACAGCCCGACAGAACGTCCACACCACCGTCTCCCAAGAACAACAAAGGATGCCGACGCGTGGATGATGCCTCGAGTGACAGGTCCCCCAAGCCCGTCAATGTTCGTCTGTCCTACGGTGCCAACTCTTCCAACCTCCTCATGATACCTGACACGGGCGCGGACATCACGGTGATTGGACCAACACACCTGGACGCCCTCAACATTCCCAGGAGTAACCTGTCACCCATAGCCATGAAAGACGTGCTCACAGTGGACGGGTCCCCGATGTCTCCAGCTTTGGGTTGCTTCAAGGCAACATTACAGCTCGGTCCCAAGTCTTGCCTTGCCACAGTCCACGTCCATGAGGGCATCCAAACCCCTCTCTTGTCATGTGGCCATTGTCAGGACTTGGCCATCGTCTCATCCGAGTTCCCAAAGCCCATCCTCGCCGTGACACACCTCAACAGGTGTGCAGAGATACCTATTTCAGCCATGACCACACCTGCTGCCGCCCGGGAGTTTTTTCTTCGTCAGTTCAGAGACGTCCTTGTCTCCAAGTCCGACCTCCAGAAAACGCCGCTCAAGAAGATGACAGGCCCCCCGATGAGCCGAAACCCTTCAGTCATTCGACGAGTTCCAATACGATGGTGGAGGTTGCTTTCGTCTCACCGGTGTACACTTAGAAGTTCCAAATGTTGCCTGCCAATGACTGCTAGCATGTACTGTACTATCGTGCACCAAAGTCGTGTCCACTACCCAGCCACAGTGAGGGTTCGAATAGCCTTGAGTCTGAAGTTTCGAAACAGCTGGGGGAAATGCTATGGTCGGCCAACAGATGTCGCCCACTGTAGTGTGTGGGGGGGGGGGGGAGAGGAGGTGGGGGTTAGTCTAGTAACAGGCTGTGTGTAGGTGGAGCATAACATCGTGAATTCCGCAATCACTGATAACAATAAGAATGTCATGAAGATAGTTAATATTATTAAGCATGGTGAGAGATGTGTAACGGGTAAATAAAAGCACTACAACGACCATATCTCTGCCGTTCATGGCTACGACGGTGAGACTGATGGGCACACCAGTAAGTTGTAGTCACGGAGAATACACAAGTTGTTACCAAGGTTGGCGCCACCCACACCAGGGGAAGGAGGTGATGTCGAACACTGAAACATGCCGAGGTCTCATTCCTACCATCGTCGTCACCAACAGGTAAGTCACATTAATTTGTCAGCATAGCCCATGTCGTCCTTATACTATTGCAGGGTGTCCCATGAGTGACAGCAGATATTTGTAGAGGTGAAAGAATATGTGATATTGAGTTGAAAATCTTCTATACACATAAGCATTTTTCGGTTTACTTTAGGCGTGAGGTGGGTTGTAAAAATTACGCAGGGCAAAAATTTTGCCATGTTATATTTTATTTTTCTTACCAATTGCAGCCATACTGTGTGCTGTTGTAATCCTTATTGGTGGATTACATAAGGCCTATTAATAGCGTGAAAACCCGTTTGAAGATACTGTAATGTTCCATAACTTGCATTAAACAACATCATACGTTCACGAGTTCCAACTCCGCGCCTAGCCTCCCCACCCCGCCTCTACCCACCCAACTATTAAACCTCATAATTTGAGCATCGTGGGTTACCACACCTAAACACATTCCCCCTCCACCATCCCCCCACTCCACTCCTCCCTCCCCCACCTCTTCCCTTCATCCCTCCCCCAAGACTAACGTCAATCGAACATTCCATCCCATCACATTACCTTCCCCTGCATTCCCCAACCCCCTCCCCCTATTCTACCCATGGTGACGAATTGGACTACTGTAATGAACACTCACAGAACCGACGACATGGCTCCTCCCCCTTGTATTTAGAGTTACCGGTAGTGTTGTGATAGCACCGAGTATGAACTTATTTAAGACCAGACTTGACCATCACTGGCGTAAGTTTAGATACATTCTGGAACCAGTGAATATTCTTTGTAAAAAAATTAATTTTAAATGAATTATTTATAGGAGATAAGTATGTCATAGCTGAAAATTGTCAAAGAAATATGTAAAGCAGTGGAAAACCATATATTTTGATTATCGGCGAGGCTAACTACCTATAAACAATTAATATTTGACGATTGGCAAAAGTCCTGGGAAAATGAACCAACAAGTCATAAGCTAAAAATGATCAAATTATCAGTTTATCCTTGGTCATCATCAAAACAATCCTCTCGACATCACGAAACTATTCTGAATCGTCTAAGAATTGGGCATACGCGATTGACGCATGGCCAACTCATGTCTTCCCCTAATGGAGCCCCACCTATATGCTCCAACTGCCGAACACAAATAACAGTCCAACATATTCTCATTGAATGCCCTATTTATAATCGGTATCGAACAATGTGCTTCACTAACCCTACAATGTAAGATATTTTAGCAGAGACCCCAAAATTTTCCCTAAGTTCAGTTTTGACCTTTTTGAAATACTGTAATCTCCTCCAAACAATATAACACTAAATTATAGAAACACAAATATATGTTAACTAATCCCTCTGGCCAGCCCTAGGAGAGACTCAAATGGGTGTCAGTGGTCTGGTTAAACTAAATCTTGATGATGATGATGATTATCGGCGAATGTTCACTCTACAGTCGCAGGGGTGGTGGTGGAGGTTTGGGGGGGGGGGAGGATCCACTTGCAGTTCACTATGAATACATGAAATAGGAAGGGTTTCTTGGGCAGTTGATCCTAAAAGATTTACCAAAACGTTATGTCAGAGTAATAATACTTAACCTAGGTGTTACTAATACCATTAATTTACTCTAGTATATAAAAGCCTGCATCAGTTACCACAACATAATATTACTCTGCCATTTCAGATATGCCTGCAGGACGAGCAAATTCGTCGGCAGTGATTGCTGAGCGAGGCCAAATCATAGGGATGTGGAGAGCCGGGGCAACTGTGCCGAACATTGCTCTCGAAGTGGGGAGGAGCACCAAGACGATTAGGAGGTGGATCCGCCGGTGGGAGGAAGAGGGCTCAGTGGAGACGAAACCTCAAAGCGGGAGGCCACGAGTAACGTCGGCAAGGATGGACGCCATGATCGTGGCAGCTGCAACGGCATATCCAATGCGAACATCAGTGGAGCATACAAGAAATCTGGGCCTCAACTGCCATCACATGACGACGAGACGCCGACTTCATGAAGCCGGGATCGACTGCCATATTCCAGCTCACAAAGGGTGGCTAACACCTACTCACAAGGAGTGTCGACTCGGCTTTGCATTGGAACACCTTCCACATAGAGAAGAATACTGGAGAACCATTATATTTACCGATGAAACGGTGTTCAGGTCAGTGGGAGCCGAAGCAAGGCAGTGCTGGCGGCCCCCCAACACATGCTACCATGAGAAACACATTCAACATCGCGCAGTGAGTGGTAGGGTGTCAGTGTCATTCTGGGGGTGGATGTGGGCACATGGGCCAGGTGAACTGGTCAAGATCAATGGCCGTTTCACTAGTGAGCAGTATGTAAACATCGTGGAGCAAGTGCTAATTCCTGCAGTCCGGGCTATGGCAGTTCCAGCACCCTACACTATCAGGCTGGTTCATGACAACAGTCCTATTCATACCAGCAACATAGTGAAGGACTACTTCCAGGATCACCCTGAAATTGAGGTCATCGACTGGCCAACACTAGGATGTGATATTAATCCGATTGAACATATTTGGGCCATGATGAAACGTGATTGGGATATTGGGGAGCAGCGAACCTGCGCAGCAATAGAGGCTAAAGCTTACGATGTGTGGGAGAGTATACGTTGACGACCAGGAGTGTGCCTGAAGCTGGTCAACTCCATCCCTAATCGCCTTGATGAAGTCCTGAGTGCAATGGGTGGCTGGACCAAATACTAAGATGTGTGTATTGGTGTATTGTTTGGATTTTAGTATTGTTTGTAAATACAATTAGTATATATTAACTCACCGACAGTGTTATCTTAAATCCATGTCCTTAATGATGTCTTAAACTATATCGCATGAAAATTCATAAGAAAGTAACTTAACAGCCACAAATTATGTATTGTGTGGTATACAATGATCTGTATGACACATCGTGGAATGTGTTGTCTTATAACACAATATAATTATATAGTTACAATTGCTACCATCATTGAAATGCTCATGATGTTCAGCACACAATATTAACAGTAACTAAGCACACTCCAAAATATATGAAGCTTGCATATTGTGGTGGGGTGTTTAAACACTGGAACAGTCACCTAGATTAAGTCTGAATACTATTTTACAATACCAATAACTTTTTCACTCCACTCTTTTTAACATAAGTAGGCCTATATAATTATATAATATTGCATATTATCACAAATATTTATTAAGCAAAGGATGGGTGGAATATAAATAAATATAAATAAATATGACCGTGATCCTTGCATATTTCACTTTTATCCTTAATATATTCCATTCTTTAAAGTATCAGTGTGACCTGAGCCTCTCTTCGTTGACAAGGAAACCAGGAGCAGCGCTCGCATCACCAGGAAGAGGCCCCGCCCACTCTCCACACAAGACTAGACTCGGAACTAGGCTTGAAGGATCACGTTTTCTATACAGACTTAACACCCACTATAAATAGGTATTTAAATTACATAATTATACACACATGAACACATTCGAGAGATATCTTCACATCCATAGGTTCGTCGGATAGGATTATTTCAATGATAAAGTGTCAAATGTAACATTAATGTATTGAAATTCTATAATTTATAGTGGTTTATAAGTGTCTGTTTCCTTATTGATAGTTTAATTATTAACTACAATTCATATTCATTTATCTTGTAAATGACAGGCAAGTAATCTGCTTTTACTGTTAATTATTCATTGACCCACGAGAGACTAATAGATAATTTTCTAAGTTTCCCATGTCTAGTGTTGATGACATTGCACGCCCAGCGCAACTGTTTGCTTATAACCGCAACTGTTTGCTTATAACCAACTCGTCGATGATCAAGCACAGACTGACATTGATTTTGAGTCGGGAACACAGTTAGACGATTCAGTAGGAAGTAGTGAGAAAGTTATTGAGGAATCATTTGACGACTTAAACCGTCGTACCCTACGATCTGGTAATCAATATAGTACTTCACATAAGTATACAAAAACAGTTACCCCTGTTACAGGTGATAGTGCGTCTGCTGCTAAATCGGTAACAACCTTATTAACCCAGCCTTCTGTTAGGAGTAAGAATACTAACTTGCTTGATACTAACACTACAATAGCTTCTTCTAACCCTCACGCCAGTACTACTACCAAACCTAAACCTGATAATATTATTAATATCATGCAGAATGGCGACTATGTTCGAAATTTCACGGGTCAAGATGATGATAGGGTCGCACATGTGCCTCAGATGGCGCACATGACTCCCTCCCAGACTCCTTATGCGACACACTTAGCTCCGATTGCACCTCCTCGCCTGACTTATAAACAAAAAAAATCTTTACGATGGGCACATTGTAATAAACGTGGCCACGTACTGGAAGATTGTTTTCAGCTCCGAGATAATAGTGCAAATTTTAAGACCACACCCGGTGCAAAGCCATTCTCAAGGTCATACAGTGAGGCAGCCAGACCAGCACCTCCTCTTAACTTGAAAGCGCGCAAATGGTGCGCCCTTCACAAATCGACATCTCAAAGTTCACATGAGTGCGATGTGCTAATAAAGGCTAGGGGTGTGAACCTTAGTGAAACAGAGGTGTCGTATCGGCGCAAGCAGAAACGTCCCCAGGACAAGTCGTCGGGGGAAGACAAACGCATACCACACCAAGGAGAGGGATAGATAGAGTAATTCCCGCCCCTCCTCACAACACTTCTATAGCGGCATCGTTAGTAGCGGCGCTAAGCAAAGTTGAGGTGTTGTCAGTGCCGGTAAGAGTGGATAATACCAGATTGGCTCTTGATATAGACACAGGTGCTTGCGCTAATGTATTGGCCTTGACATCATATCACGAGTTACAACGTAAATTCCCTCACCGCAACTTCAATTGGAGGCCTAGTAACGCTGAGCTCGAAGGAGTTTCAGGTACTCAGCTGAGCATCAAAGGAATGGTGACGTTACCACTCAGATTCTCGAGACGTGGTATGCCCTTCTACGCGGACTTCTATATAGTCCAACAGTTTAATTTGCCAGCCGACGGGTTACTTGGTCTACCAACTCTTCGAAAGAACATGATAGATGTTCTTCCACGTAATAATAGTGTTACGTTTAAAGGTGTTTCCTACACAGCAATGAGTCATTCTGAACCTATGCTCACAGCTAGGACGAAAGTGATGTCTACCAATCCTATTAAGAGGAAGGCGGATCGTGCGTCAGAAATACCTCTTGACCTCAACCACACACTTTCCCAGCGTGATTACAGCAGCAAGAGTTGGACGATCGTACCAGCAGTGTTGAAGAGTACTCTCCATTACCAAAATGAGGAAATCACCAAAGCAACTGTCGAACTATCCAACGTGTACACGGGCACAGATGTTGTGTGTCTCCCGGAAACATGCAAGGTAAAAGGGCTGTCATGTGAATCTACCCTGAGCACTATACGCCCTGGTGGTTTGACCGACGTACTGATTCTAAACCGAACAGGCGTTCAGCGAATTTTAAAGAAAGGATGTTATTTGTGTGATTTTCTAGTATATCACAACAATGTCAAAGTACAGCCTACTAAATTCCCAATTCGAGGTATTGTTGCGAAATGCCAACAGACTCGACAGGCCAGGATAGATCAAATAGCACCACATGTTAAGGTGATCGATCATTCCCAGGGCAAGACACGCCTTTTAGAGCTGCTTGCCGACTATTGAAATATAGTAGCCTTGCCAGGCAGATGCTAGGTCAGACAGATTTAACATCCCATCATATAGCCTTAAAGGAGGGAACCAACCCTATTTACGTACCAGCTATAGACTACCTCATAGCCAGCACGCTGTAGTACAAGATATGGTACAGGGTATGTTAGATGAGAATGTTATTAGACACTCAAAATCCCCCTTTAATAGCCCATTATTCCTCGTCACGAAAAAGGATGGTGGATGGCGCCCTGTTATAGATTTCAGGCGCGTCAATGATCAGACGATCCCTGATAGGTACCCTATGCCTATCTTGAGCAACATATTGCAATCCTTAGGCAAGGATAATGCGGTATTTAGCAACTTAGATTTGTTAAGTGGGTATTGGCAAATACTACTCGATGAGAAATCACGAGAAATCACGGCATTTAGCACGCCTCTAGGCCACTTTGAGTTTCCACGAATGCCACTTGGTCTCAGAAATGCCCCACTAACATTTCAAAGAATGATCAACACCCTGTTTGCCGGATTGACTGGTACCACAGTCTGCGCTTATTTGGATGATCTAATAGTAGTCAGTAAGGACGTCGATTCCCATCTGATTAAACTGCGTGAAGTGTTGGACAAACTTTCCACAGCAGGCCTCAAAATAAAACTCTCGAAGTGTGAGTTTTTAAAATCCAGAATCCATTTCCTTGGTCATGTAGTTGACGGTGAGGGCATACATACAGTTAATGATAAAGTCAAAGCTGTATCTCAGTTCCCGCGTCCTACCTCAAATGATCATGTGCGTAGCTTTCTTGGCTTATCTGGATATTATCGTTCGTTTATCAAGAACTATGCAACATTAGCATCGCCCCTAACAAGGTTGCTCAAAAAAGATGCAATGTTTATATGGAACGCTGAACACGAAGATAGTTTTACGGCATTGAAGACAGCGCTTACCAATGCCCCGGTTCTAGCATTCCCAGACTACACTCAACCTTTCACTCTCTGTACTGACGCTTCCGGAATTGGAGTCGGAGCAGTGCTCATGCAAGAGGATGCGCTTAGGAAGTTTAGAGTGATAGCATTTGCAAGTCGCAAACTAATTGATGCTGAAACACGTTATTCGGTAACGCATTTAGAAACGTTAGCCGTTGTGTGGGCACTTAAGAAGTTCAAAGACATTATCTTTGGCTACAAGATAACTGTTTTTACTGATCATGCAGCAGTCACCGAGCTGTTCCATGGCAGAAACTTATCAGGCAGATTAGCACGCTGGTATCTGACAATTCAAGAGCTTGACCCCGAATTTAGGTATTTACCTGGGAGGGCGAATGTTGTCGCCGACGCTCTGTCAAGAAATATAGCACCAGTCATGCCTGTACCAACATTCACTCTTTCGTCAACTGGAAGATGAGCAACGACGCGACCCATATTGGTCAGCTGTTATTTTTGCTCTCGAATCGGGTGAGGATGTTAAACTCCCCAAGTTAATTCTTCCCTTAAGTCAGTTTGAATTACGACATAACATACTCCATAGGACGAGAAAATTACCTGAGGGTACTGTGTCTCAAATAGTGGTACCTGACACGTTGTGCAAAGCAGTAATGACACTGTTCCATGATGTCCCACAGGCACGTCACCAAGGTCGTGATAAATGCTTAGCGGATTTACGAAAGATGTATTTCTGGAACACTATGAAGAAAGACATAGAATTACACATAGCTAATTGTTTGGCATGTGCTCAACATAAAGGATCAACAGGATCACCTGCCCCGATTCTACAATATCCTACACCAGACCGTCCGTTTGACACAGTCGTTATTGACTTGTTACAACTCCCAATGAGTCATCAGGGACCAGCCTACGTCTTAGTGTGTGTGGATCATTTTTCAAGGTTCGTGGTCTTGGTCTCACTAAAGAGCAAAACGGCCGAAGCAGTAGCCTATGCATTAGTGATGAATCTTATATGTCCATATACTACGCCTAAAGGTCTGCTCTCTGACAATGGCACAGAGTTCAAGAATCAGCTAGTAGCGCATATATGTGCACAATATGGTATTAAACAAACTTTTGTGACAGCTTATCATCCACAGGCTAATGGCCTTGTTGAGAGAACCAATCGTAAAATCCTAGAAATACTGCGTCCAATTGTCAGTGGTTTTCAATACGCATGGGAGGATTGGTTACCGCAGGTTGCAGCGTCGATAAATGGGTCAGTTAATAGCTCTACGGGCAAAACACCCTACTATATTGTCTATGGTACAGATAAACGTCTACTTTACGACATCCTTACAGATGCGCCATACCCGGTTTATAATACGGATGATTTCGCGGCAAAACAAATTCATGTCTTTACAGATATTCATGCCCAAGTACGATCACATCTAGCGGCGTCACGCGCCGAAATGATCATCAAACAACATAAACAAGCTAAACCTGTCGCATTAAACGTTGGGGACGCTGTTATGTTAAGAGAATCTGAAAGGAACTCCAAACTTTCGGCAAAATTTTCTGGTCCATTCCGCATAATCTCAAAAGAATCAGGCAACAAATTCAAAATTTGGAAGCCTAATGCACAGATTGCAGATGTCGTGCACGCGGATCGTTTGAAGAAGACCCAGATAAATGTATTACCTCCAGTTGATGATGATGTGATTGATACATCCTTACAGATTGTCCAGAAGCAGAGTGTCCCAAATGAGTATTGCATGAAACTACGTTCTGCGAGTAGACGTTAAATCGTTTGTAATTCCTTACAGAATGGCTTGGATCTTCAGTGTGTTGCTTCTACTCTGTTGTGGCACCGTTGTGTTGACAGACATGACCACATTAGTCCTCAAACCAGGTGCACTTGTGGCACCTCTCGGACGCGTTCTCGGACGGCCAACTACAATCAGCATTGGACATCCTTCATGGTCTCAGCACAGCTTCTAAGAATTCGACAATAGTTTCACAAACTATAGACCTTCTACACTTTCGTCTCCAGAACCTTCGCGAGTTTCTCGTCGATGTTGGGAAAAATATACCTGCGTCTCAAGCGGATCTTGCTAAAGAAGTGCATTCTCAGGCACGACGAAAAAGGGGTCTCTTTAATTTTGTGGGTCTCATCCAAAGCGCCTCGTTTGGCACGGCAACGGCCGATGATATAGCTAAATTGGGGGACCGAATGAACGTTTTCGTTCAGGCTGTATCTCAACAGAATCGTGTTATTTCTCAAACCTTTCACGCGATTACTGCTCTAGAATCAAAGGTTAATGCAATAATAGCGGAGTCTAACCAAGTTTCGAGGATTGTTACTAGGTTACAGAAAGCAATCCCGACGTTAGAATGGCTCCTTTATTTCACAGAATATTTGCATGCTGCGGAAATTTCAGTTCATAAAATTGTAACCTCTAAAAATGAACTAATAGACAGCATTGTAGATGCCGGGATAGGACGTGTGGACGCGAAGCTTGTGCCTGTACAGACGCTTCTTGAAGCTTTAAAAATAGCCAAGTTGCAGTATCATTTAACTCCTATTTTTAATGACAATGAGGTTCACTATTATTACCCACTGTTGGAGTCAACCCTCACGCACAATGCAATTCTGATCCACATTCCTATACGAGGGCAGCATGAGTTTAATGCATGGCATTTAGAACCCTTGCCCTGGTTTGTGAACGACACACTGTATACCCTGGATAGGCCTAAAGAACTTTTCTTAGTAGATGAAGAGTATTCTTTGTTATCAATAGAGGATTCTGAGGTACTGTCACGGTGTAAGTCGTCTTATCTACACCTACACGTATGTCCAGCCTACATGTTCGCGTTTATTCCTGCTGCAGAGGGAGTATGTGAATTAGCAGTCATACAACCAAATGTACGCACAGCGCTAGCGCGATGCAGTTATAGGCCAGTTAGTCTAAAGACTGTGTTCCACGCTCATCTTCACAATGTGCAGTATTTGTTCTTTCCAAATGTCACTACTGTCATTTTAAAATGCCATGATGGTGTTAAGCAGCTAGTTGTGAAAGGGCATTACAAGGCTCCTGATTACTGTGAAATCACTTGTAGTACATTACGGACCTTGCCTACTCATCAGCATTTTGCTTTAAATATAAAATTCAAGTCTGCTTTAATTCAACTTCCTGTAATGAATTTCACTATTAAGGATATTCAAATAGTATCAGAGAAATTAAAAGTTTTAGCTTTCTTGAACGAGACACATTTTGCTGATTTGAAAAATAACTTGCCATTTTACCTATCACGGGAATTTGCACTACCAAGTCTTACAATTCCCTCTGTTTTGTTAATTCTGGCAATTATGTTCCTGTTCTGTTATTACAGGGCAGTGTCATCCAAATTCAACATTGTTCATAACAAACTAACCCGTACGACACTAAAGTCTAGGTCCCCTGTAGTAGCTAATACCCCTACAGTAGTAGAATCCCCAGCTTAGTGTCTACATATCTGTTTATAACATGGTTAGGGTTGTCTAAGATGTACTGTACTCTGTGAGTTATTTAGGCCTCATGGAGCTCGGCTGGTAGGTGACCGAGCGATGTAATGGGCCCCTGTCTCATCAACAGAACATATTATATAAATGGGTCAATACATCTGATATTAAATTCAGATTCACCACCCTGTAACTTTCCACTGTCTATGAGTAAGACATGAGTTGTACACGTGAGAGGGCAACTCTCCCAGGAGGGTAGAGACCCATCGTCAGTATATCTGTAAGCCCGCACAGTGAGGCCCATACTCGAGTAGTCGCTCACAGAAAGTTATATCGTAAGGACGTGACCTAACGTTTATAATACATAAAAGCCGTCCCTTTCTCATTCATTCCTATACAGTGGAACTTACGGTCGATCTACACTCCTACAATCCTTTCTATAATAAAACAAGGAACTACAGTTTGGGTTTCGTTACTTAAACCCAAATAATAAATATATATGAACGGCCTGGTTAATTGCACAAGTAGCCGATTCACTAGGGTCGTAACATAAATAATGGGGCCTGACTACGGAGCCTAAATAATGGGGGCCTGACCAGGGAGCCTAAGGGTAATTTGTCAAGTTTCAGGTTGGAAACAAACACCATCATTATATGACATTGCTGTATAATGTGTTATGACTGTCACTGATATTAATCTATTGTTCTGTTGTTATGTTACTGTGATTTTTTTTGCATGTGTGTAACCTAGTGACGTGTCATTTGATTTGGTCAGTCATCATGTTTTCCCTGGAAAAATTCGTTAATGATCCCTCGATAGACTCTTTGCCCCGATCAGTTTCGTTAAACAGACTGGATTAGCATTGCTAGCTATTATGAAATTAACGTTCAAAAGGGTCAGCGTAAGTCAGCAATACAAAATGCTCTTGCTTACAGAGTTGGTGCGAGAAGAAATTATTTCGGAAGAAGCCCTTCAGTTACGTGTAGTTGACACTGGAACTA
>NW_024713129.1:37302067-37371725 GCF_018991925.1 Homarus americanus | reverse complement strand
CTAGGTCGTGGGCCTAAATAATGGGGGCCTGACGGAGTAATTTGTCAAGTTTCAGGTTGGAAACAAACACCATCATTATATGACATTGCTGTATAATGTGTTATGACTGTCACTGATATTAATCTATTGTTCTGTTGTTATGTTACTGTGATTTTTTTTGCATGTGTGTAACCTAGTGACGTGTCATTTGATTTGGTCAGTCATCATGTTTTCCCTGGAAAAATTCGTTAATGATCCCTCGATAGACTCTTTGCCCCGATCAGTTTCGTTAAACAGACTGGATTAGCATTGCTAGCTATTATGAAATTAACGTTCAAAAGGGTCAGCGTAAGTCAGCAATACAAAATGCTCTTGCTTACAGAGTTGGTGCGAGAAGAAATTATTTCGGAAGAAGCCCTTCAGTTACGTGTAGTTGACACTGGAACTAGTGTGGACACTGGGAATAGTTTAGAATTACGTAAGCTGGAGATCCAACATGAGTTAGCCATGGAGGAGAAAAAGCGAAAAACCCTTGAGGTGCAAGGTAGAGCAGGAGTAGTAAGGCCTGGCAACAATGACAGTGTTCAAGACCGTGATCAGTCAGTTTTTGACATCGGCTGAGAAATGTGAAAGTTATGAAAAGGTTAAAGAGGCTATTTTGAAGGTTTATAAGTTGATTCCGGAACACTACAGAGTGAAATTTAAGAATGAAACGAAACTATTGTCACAGTCATATATCGGATTTATGTACCGTCTTTGTAAGATGTTTGGGAGATGGATAAAAGTAGTGGGATAAGCTCCTATGAACAGTTGATTGAATTGATCATTTCAGAGCAATTTAAGAGAGCCCTCCCACGAGACATTCAGTTATATTTGGAAGAGAGAAAGGTTACAGAAGTGCAACGAGCAGCATCTCTGGCAAACAGTTATGCATTGACGCATAATAATTTTAGGTTTTAAAGTCATGTAACTGGGAACAAGGGTGGTAAGCAGGATAAGTTTGAAGATGCAAAGGCATCTGCCTCAAGTAAAGTAAATGTCCGTAGTGGCTCGGAACAAAAATATCCGAGGTTTGAGAGTACGAGTCAAATGATCTGTTTCTACTGCAAACAGATAGGTCACGGTATTGCTAATTGCCCTATGCTCAAAAAGAAAAAGGAAGACTGTTCTTCCATTCGTGCAGCTGGAGAAGTTAGACCCCGAAGTCAGTCAGTTCTTACTCAAAGGAAGATTTACTTGAGCTCTTTATGTTTGATGGGACTGTCTCAAGTGATGAGTCCAGTGTTGTTCGGTACGCTGTTCGGATTTTGCGAAACACCGCTGCTAACCATAGTATTGTGGTGAAAGGTGCTTTTCCCTGTGTGAACAATGCTTATACTGGTGAGCATGTATTATTGAAGGGTGTCGGTGGTGTAGTCACTGTTCCTTTATGTAGGATGGATGTTCTTGAGGAACGACATGGTTTCTCAGTGGGTGACTGTTGGTGTCTAAGACTCTCTCCCTGTATCTGGTGTTATCTTCTTGCTAGCTAATGACATTGCCGTTACCCTGTACACGTGTTGTCCCGGATCCTGTAGTGACCATGATCCCTACAGTGGACAATAATACTAAATTGCTTGAAGATCAGTATCTTAGTTTATTCCCTGCCTGTGTTGTTACCAGAAGTATGTCGCTTAGAGAAGAGCAAAATACTCGTGTTGATCCTGTTCCTAATGTAGCTGACACAAGTGATGCAGTTTGTGATGTAAATGACTTCGGTATTAGGGACCTATATGTGTCGCAAGACAATTATGTTAATGGCAGTGAATCGTACTTGACGGAAGCCAGTGGCGACAGCGGCGATAATCCCCCTGAAGTCACCGGTGACGTATTTGACAACTCGCTCTCATCTAGTGTTGATTCAACTTCGAATAATTATGTAAACCCTACAGAACAAGTACCCATAAATGGAAAAACAGATTAATTTCTGATCAGGAAAGTGACCCAGAGTTGTTAGAGCTGAGTAACAGTGCTGTAAGCAAAGAGGACGCTAATGACTTGCCTGTTTGTTACTATTCGGACTTTGGCCTCCTGATGAGGAAATTTAGACCACCCTCGGTGCCTGCTGGGGAAGACTGGATGTTGTTAGGGGAGAGAACTTGAGACTGGCACACGATTTTCTGGGAGGACACTTAGGGGTTAAGAAACTTACCATAAGATATTACCTCATTTTTATTGACCTGTCTTGAAGAGAGATGTGGCAAAGTACTGCAAGATTTGTCACGAATGCCAAATGACAGGTAAACCTAATCAGCCGATCAAACCAGCCCCTTTACAGCCTATTCCAGCAATAGAAGAACCCTTTAGTAAGGTAATAATAGACTTTGTTGGACCTCTCCCGAAAAGTCGTAGTGGCAACCAGTTTCTGTTGACTATCATGTGTGCAACTGCTAAAAATGTGGTAAAGGCTCTGATTCATTTTTTCACCCAATATGGTATTCCAAAGATTGTGTAGTCCAACAGGGGAAGTAATTCCACGTCGTCTATTTACCAGCAAGTTATGATTGTGTTGAGCATTTAGCAATTTCTGTCTACTTCTTATCACCCACAATCTCAGGGAGCCATTGAACGATTCCATCAGACACTCAAATCATTGTTAAACAAATACTGTAGGGAGAATGAGAAGGAGTGGGATGAAGGAGTGCCACTAATGTTATTCACCATTAGGGATAGTTTTAGTCCTTTTCAGTTAGTTTTCGGACATGATGTAAGGAGACCGTTGAGAGTTTTGAAGGAGAGTTGGGTGAATAACAAGATAAAAATTACACTTTCAGTGTATGTTAACAAATTCAAGGCTAGACTGAAGAGAGCTTGGGATTGCTCGAGAGAACTTGTACCAGGCTCAGTTGAAAATGAAGGGTCAGTATGGCCAGAAGTGCAGATGTGTAGAGCTTAGCCCCGGTGACAAAGTACTAGCATTAATACCAACCCACAGAAATCTCTTGCAAGCAAAGTTTGAAGGCCCATACACAAAAGTTAAGAAACAAAGCCCCCTCAACTATGTCATAGCAAGCCCAGAAAAGCGGAAATCAGAGCAATTGGTATATGTGAATAGGCTGAAGCTCTACTACTCCAGAGAAGCAAATGTGTGTGTTATGGAAACCCAGGAGCCACAGGAACAAGAGCAGGATTTCCTGGTGGAGGTTCCAGTTATTTATGCAATTCCCAGATTTTAGTTGATTATCTTCTGAAGTTTTACATCTATCACAGCTACATGTTGAAGATGTCAGGAGGATGTTACAGGAATACGAGCGCCTGTTTGGGGACGTGCCGCGGGCCTGTAACCTCATAGAACACCAGATGACCCTTCTACCAGAGGCGACCCCAGTCAAGCAAGCACCCTTTAGGACCAGCCCTGCCAAGAGGAAGATTCTTAGGGAGGAAGTGGACCATTTGCTTCGACACGATTTCCTTGAACCAAGCGACAGTGAGTGGACGTCACCATGCGTCAAAACCCGACGGCTCCTTCCGCATGTGTACAGACTATAAACGGGTAAATGATGACCAGGGCGGACTCCTATCCTCTTCCTCGTATAGACGACATCCTTGACAGCATCGGGCAGGCAAAGTTCGTTAAGAAGCTCGACCTAATTAAGGGGTACTATCAAGTGTGGCTGACGGAGGAATCCAAAAGAATTACTGCCTTCGTCAATCCTGATGGGCTTCGGCAGTACAAAGTCCTCCGCTTGGGCTTCATAGTGCCACTGGGACATTCCAAAGGGTTATGAATATGGTGAAGTCTAGGCTTCCTGGTGTCTGTGCCTACTTGGATGACCTGCTAGTGACAGCAGCTATTTGGGAGGAACACACAGAGTGACTTCGTGCTCTTTTCACCTACCTGTCAGACTACAACCTTACTGTCAACCTGGCTAAAAGTGAATTTGGCCATGCAACCCTCACCTACCTTGGCCATGTGGTGAGCCAAGGGAGGGCGGCTCCAGTCAACACAAAGATAGAGGCTCTACAGCGACTCCCGCCTCCTGCAGATCGAAAAGCTCTGCGTAGGTTCCTCAGTATGGTAGGATTCTGCCGAAGATTTTGTAAGAACTTTGCAGAAGTGTCGGCTCCTTTGACAGACTTAGTTAGCCCAAAAAGAAGGTATTTGTGGACAAAGGCATGTCAGGCTGCACTTGAAACCTTTAAACAACTGTTAACCTCAAGTCCAGTGTTAAAAGTGCCAGATTTTGACAACCCTTTTGTGATTCAAGTTGATGCCTGTGATATGGGTGTGGGTGCTACCCTCCTGGCACTTCTCCTTCCTACACCTCCTCTCCTGGCACTTCTCCTTCCGACACCTCCCCTCCTGGCACTTCCTCAACTGACACCTCCCTTCATGCCACTTCCCTTCCTGGCACTTCCCATTCTGGCACTTCCCCTCTTGGCTCCTCTTTTCTCGGTACTTCCTCTTCTGGCCCCACCCCTCCTAGCACTTGCCCTCCCGGCACCTTCCTTCCAAACTCCTCTCCTCCTGTCTCCTCCCTTTTTGGCACCTCCCCTCCTGGCTCCTCCTCGCTGTCTTGTATACTTTTATCTCCCCCTAGAAGAGATCACCATTTTCCCTGACAGTATTGTTTATTCTCTCGCTAAAATCCTCATCCACTTTCCTTCTATTAAATTTCCCTATCTTCCTTATATTCTTGGTCAACGTTTGAATCTATTTTTTCGCCATCTTTTATGTTTCTGTCTGAAGAAAATATTAATATTTTTTTTCAAACTATTTTATTTTACATTCCAGATGTCTTAATGTCTTCATTCGATTATGCTTTTACTCTATTCCCATTACTAATTCGCACAGTTACACAGAATAATGTATAATAAAAAATTACATGCCTTAGACAGTTATACTCAAGTGCAATAGAAGGACGATAAACAAAACTCGGGTTCTGTGTTGTTTACCAAAAATATTATTTTTATCAAACTTCTTAAAAGATGTTTTAGAGGATGTTAGAAATACTTTGTTGAAGTGATAAGACATTTGCTCATCCACGAGTGTATAATTAAATGTGTAAAAAGTATATCAGGACCTGTTTGCTATGCTCAACAACATAAAACTTATAAACCAAGTTGTCTGCATTAGAACCAAAAAAAAGGAGAATAACCAATGAAAGGTAATCATATTTTACGGCACCCTCACATAGGATCACCATCGACTGTGATAAATGAGAATGAATGAAACAGATAAGGATGAGCTGATAATTGTGCAAGAATATATTATACCCTTCAGTTAGACGAGATCGTGAAATGCAGACGATGCCAATACATACTGAAAAATTAAATGAAAATGAATTACATTCACTAACCTTCATAACTAAAGAAATGTCGTGTCGAGAAAGAACATAAAATAAACGAGAAAACTATATCACGACCTTGAAGACTACAAACAAGAGAACAGCATACACAAAAGGCTATAAGATCTGTGGTGAGGGAGGCAGTAGTGGTGAAGGAGGCGACAGGAGTAGGGGTGAAGGAGGCAGGAGTGGTGGTGAGGGAGGCAGTAGTGGTGAAGGAGGCTGCAGGAGTAGGGGTGAGGGGGGCAGGAGTGGTGGTGAGGGAGGCAGTAGTGGTGAAGGAGGCGACAGGAGTAGGGGTGAAGGAGGCAGGAGTGGTGGTGAGGGAGGCAGTAGTGGTGAAGGAGGCTGCAGGAGTGGGGTGAGGGAGGCAGGGTGGTGGTGGGGAGGCAGTAGTGGTGAAGGCGACAGGAGTGGTGAGGAGGAGGCAGGTGGTGGTGAGGGGGCTGTGGTGGTGAAGGAGGCTGCAGGAGGGGTGAGGGAGGCAGGGTGGTGGTGGGAGGCAGTAGTGGTGAAGGAGGCAGGAGTAGGGGTGGGGGCAGGAGTGGTGGTGAGGGAGGCTGTAGTGGTGAAGGAGGCTGCAGGAGTAGGGGTGAGGGAGGCAGGAGTGGTGGAGAGGGAGGCAGTAGTGGTGAAGGAGGCGACAGGAGTAGGGGTGAGGGAGGCAATGGCAGTGGTGAGGGTGGTGAGAGTAGTTGGTGAGGGATGCAGGGATAGTCGTGAGAGAGGCAGGAATAGTAGTGACGGAGGCAGGAGTAGTGGTGAGGGAGACAGGAGTAATGGTGAGGGAGGCAGGAGTAGTGGTGACCTGTGGTGTAATGGTCAGCATGCTAGCCTCGCAAGCGAGCGGACCCGGGTTTGATCCCCGGGCAAGGTGAAATATGGGCAAGTTTCTTTATGCCATTTGCCTCTGTCTACCCAGCAGTAATTGGGAACCTGGAGGTTAATCGATTTATGGATCGCATTCCTGGGTAATGGTTAGCCAGTGCAGTTGGCGAGTTGTCCGGTCTTCTCAGACTATTCCTTGACACTGAGTCATGCAGATCGTTCACTCAGGGTGTGGTTGTAGTGTAGGCGACAGCTTCTACACCTTAAACAAATTCACGCCTAGGTGGCCCTTGGCCGGCCATTCTCGTTGCACGAAGGGCAACCATTATTATTTTATAGTGGTGAGGGAGGCAGTAGTAGTGGTGAGGAAGGCAGGAAGAGGAGGACGACCTGGGCTGCCTAGTGGATGGTAACAGTCACAAAAAAATCGTACAAAAAGTTGATTATGATCCAAGACAAACTCCCCGACACGCTCCAGGTCTCGCCATTTCTGTGGCAGGAGTTTTCTTTGCACAAGGCGAATGAATCCACAGAAAAGGAACGAGTATCCAAGATGACTGTGATTAACTATTAATTGTGTGCTATTACCAAGGAGGGAACAGGAATTAGGGCCGTGTTGCACTAACTATATATGGTAAGTGGGAGAAGGAAATTATATGTCAGTCCTCAGTAAAGCAAAGATGAACTCTTTAAACGCTACATTAAGTTAGGAATGTTAGAATCTCTCTCTTTCTCTCTCTCTCTCTCAGTCCCAAACTCTAGCAAGCCGCATGCTTATTATATATATTTTTTTTTTACTCTCATGTCGCAAGAGCTTTTCAGATGTATTTCTGGAAGACAAATTTCCTTATTCCTCTAGTGTTGACTGTGGCCGTCCCACAATAATATGTAGTAGGAACTTTGATCAACACGTGCAACCATAGAGAAATAATGGAGATGTTGTTCAGTAGCTCAGAAAAGAGGAGAGGGGGCTGAAGGATTGTTCCAACAAACCCTGAGTGGGCCTCACTGACGCACGACGTCTCTTGAATTCATCAGATTCTGAAAGTTTCAAGTTTTTTTGTTTTGTTTTTAAACCTGCAAAAGTTTAGTTATTTATTTTTTATTTTTTGCGAAAACAGAAAATATTTATGACTATGTCTTGAGAGAAAGCAACAATTTTATTTCTATGATGCTTAAGAATTTAAAGCTACCAATTGCGTTTGTGTTTTAGTTTCACTGAAGGAACTAAGCTGAATGAACCCTACTCATCTAAGCGTGCAAAGTCGTCAAGCAGTGGTACAGTATATCGGTAATGATATTTCACAATCCTTTCAAGCAACTTATTACAGCTTGCTGTGCGTGTGGATGCACTTACGTCACGGACCTGTTTTCTGCAGATCATGAAACATTTTCTATGTTTTGTTATGTTATTACGCTTTGGGTAATTTCAGTATTCACTTGACCGTAATTTTTTATTTGAATTTTGTAAAAAGTATCTTTTTCTTGTCATAATAATATTCTTATATTTTCATATTTTTTTTATAAAATTTTTTTATTTCAGGTGATTATGTTAAACCATAGTTTCGACAAAATTATTGGTGTATCGCACGAATAATTCATGAGATTAGTTTCTCCTTGTCTCCTCGATATTCAGACCTTTAAATTGTTCACATAACCCTCGAATCTAGGATGTTTTTTTTTCCTAAGGAGTATGTTCTTGTTTACAAATGGTAAACACTACCCACTGGTCTTTGTGAGACAGAGGATATACTAAAAGTTACTGTAGAGAGGTGGGTGCTGTGGCCGGACCACAGAATTAATGTTGTGTCCTTGAGCATCGAGCGTGTGTGTGTGTGTGTGTGTACAGAAACATCCCATATACAGATTGCGCCAATAAAATGTACCTAATTTTATATATGTATAATTGTAATTATTAATATATTTTTGTTTTGTTTGCAGATATAATTTAAAGGGACACTTGGGCGTTTACGGCAATATGGTTTTGAATACGTCATAAAATGTGAAATTCGTCGAACTGTATATTTAGATAAAATCTGTGGTACAGACTCAAAGTCGTGACTGTCGTCACTTTAACGTCAGAAGAGTGCCAACATCAAAATCAATTCACGGTATTGTTACCAAATTTTAGGAAAACAGAACTGTTCACAGCCTAAATAAAGAGGCATCAGGTAGATCAAGGACCTCATGGACAGCATCAATGTTCTTCTGTGGTCTACCTGATGCTTCGTTATTTAGGTTGCGAGTAGGTCCAATACGATCTCCGCAATATTTCGACTACCAGCAATCCAGAGTAGAATTGGGTGGTGGAGGCAGGGAGGGGGGGGTGGCAATGGAGAGTCATAGGTTCCCTTCCTTGCATAAGATGAGAGAATCTGCATTATTAAAGACCTTTAAGCAACAGCTATATCGCTTTGCACCATAAATTGCACATCTGATGATAACAATATTAATAAAAATAATAATAATATTATTTTTTTTACACATTTATCATCACTGTTTGGCAAAACAGTGATGTATACCAGACGGCTGCTAACTCGACTATTTTTGTTAACATCAAGTTTGTATTACAATAGATATATGGTGCCCACTTCCTGGCTGTTTTCATTGGTAAATAATCCCTTCAGTGCGATGTATTCTTATCTATTTTATTCTAGTTACCGCCAGACGATTTTATTCAGCTGGGGAAGTTCCATCCCGTAGTCAAGAGGTTAAACAATTCATTTAATTAGAATATGTATTCATCCCCTTCTCATCCCATTGTAACCTTAGTATTTTCGTCTGGCTAGCGCTAGCCGATTACACTCAGCTGAGGAAATAAAACCTCGTTGGTACGTATTGCTAAAGCGTTATTCTACATTGTAATCTCTCCCAACTGAGACTCTGTACATTTTCCCATAGAAAGACACCTACCCCGACACTCTCCTGCTTATTGAGCGAATACTTCGATTCAGAATACTGTGTTTGGTGTTCTGACCTCAGGGAGAGAGAGGAATGGCAACGCTAAGTGGTAAACGCAGGAGTGAAGCCAACTGTACCTACTGTTCATCATACTCACTCACCATGCATCGATATATTCCCTATTTTGTTGGACATTCTTTTGTCATGAATTTTGGAAAATTCTGATGATCAATTTTAATAAATTCTGTAATGTTCTCAGACGTCATGTTTTTAACTGTCATTCTGAAAAAATATTTTTAAACCTATTTGTCAAACAATTCGTCTTCAACTTTGTTACAAGAATGTCCAACCTTGATAAACTGTTTTACTACTGAATTACAAAACATTTTAGCCTCCTCTCGTGCTATAACCTCCCATGGTCTGTGTTCTGCTATGCTAGTGTGATTACTATTAGGCGTTACTAATTTCCTAAATACGCACCGACGTCTCACATGTTCTTTAATTAGATACAGTATTATGAGTTCTATAATATCTGTTATGTGTTATGTCCGTCAAGTATGACAATATGACGAAATTCATAAAACCAGCTCCTGGGTTATGTGCATCTAAGTGGAAAATCCATAGTTAGTTGTTCACTAATAATGATCTATGTTGGATCAAAGAAAGTCTTTGAGTAGGTAATATAAATATCATGTTAAAATTCTATTCCATCATATATTAGTTCATCGCATTAATCTTAATTTTCTTGCAATTATCATTTGCAAATAAATAGTCGTCTTGTCATATAACACATTTTTCCTCCCTCCAAAATCCAATCAATGTGTATTTGTTTGATCTCTCTCTCTCTCTCTCTCTCTCTCTCTCTCTATATATATATATATATATATATATATATATATATATATATATATATATATATATATATATATATATATATATATATATATATATATATATATATATATATATATATATATATATATATATATATATATATATAAATATATATACAAACAATACCTCACTAGTCGGGAATCGAGCCCTGTACCGCTGCATGTGAACGGGGATCGCTACCACCGTGCCACAAGGACAACAAAAGCAATCTTAGGTTTTGTTATATTCCACACAAAGCCTGCTCATCACGCTTGTTAAAAGCCGTGTACCTCCATTCGGGATAGCCCGTGCCAACTATATGGTCGAAGTGAGGTAATGTTTGTACATGGAAGTCCGCTTGCTATATGGATTGATATATATATATATATATATATATATATATATATATATATATATATATATATATATATATATATATATATATATATATATATATATATATACACACACACAGATATAATCAACGACCTCAGCAACCAGGACTAGAACCCTAGACCTTATGCATGTGACCAGGGATTGCTACCAACCATGCCACAAGGACACTAAAAGCAATCCTCTACTATGTTATATTTCACATAAAGCCTGTTCATCGAGCTGATGGCGGCGTGAACCTCCCATTGGGGATTGCCCTTGCCACTTATGTGGTGGGAGTAGCATTTTACCAAATCCAGCTGGTACGAAACACGAGGTACCATATATACTTCATTTTTAGTCCATATAACACGCGGACTTGAACATATACCAGCTTTGTGTGAAATATAACATAGTCTAGAATTGCTTTTAGTGTCCTTGTGGCATGGTTGGTTGCGTTCCCTGGTCACATGCATAAAGTCTAGGGTTCGAGTCCTGGCTGGTGAGGTCATTGATTATATGTGTGTGTGTATATATATATATATATATATATATATATATATATATATATATATATATATATATATATATATATATATATGTACACAAGGAACCAACTTCATCTCAAAGTATTTAAGGGGGCTGTGTCTATGCTAGACATCAAACAGTACTTAGCTTCAGCTTACCAGCCAAGGTGGTCTTGAACGATTCCACCAAACTCTCAAGAGCATGATGACCAAGGACTGTATTGAAGCAGATAAATATTGGGATGTAGGAATTCCATATCTATTGTATGCTATCAGACGTACTAAACAGTCTTGTTTGGGATATCCTTGGTCCCTTGAAACTATTGCATGAGAGTTGGGTAGAAGAAGATGAATCAAGTATTGTAAATGAGTATGGTGTTAATTTGCAAGGTGTAATATGAAGGAAGCCCAAGAGAAAATCAAAAGTCAATTTGATGAAACTGCAGAAGATAGAAAATTTAATGTTGGGGATAATGTGCTTTTGTTCTTGACCATTAGGAAGTTTTCCCTACAAGCTAAATATCAAGGTCCCTTTGAAGTTTTGAGTAAAGTGGGCGATTTTAACTCTGTCACAGCAATACCTGGACGTAGGAAGACTAAGAACTAGTAAATATAAACCTGTTGAAACTCTATTGTGTTAGACATGATAAGGTGGTGTGCAATACTGTGACATGTGATGAAGTGGAGGAGGATGAGTTACCTAAGCATGAATTTCGGGAGTTGAAAACTGATATCAAACTGAACAATTCTGATGTGTTAAGTGATCTTTCTTCTAAATTGTGCCATCTACTACAGGACCAGAGGAGTGATGTAATGTGTCTCCGACAAGAATTCTAGCCCATCTTTGGTGATATGGGATGTGACCAATGATGTTGTGTTGGTGGATAACAGCCCAAGTGAACCAAGCACCCTACCCACATGTCTCCCCAGAAAATCGGCATTCTCAATTATGAGTTGAAGTTCTTGATTGACAATATCTTGGCTGAACCTACTGTAGTGACAGTGAGTGGGCATCACCTTGTGTTCTGGTCCCAAAGTCAGATGGTACTTCTAGAATGCATACTGATTACAGAGAAGTAAACTCCCTCACAAAGGCAGACATTTTCCCCTTCCCCGTATTGATGATATAATTGATGCAGTGTGTGATGCAAAGTACATTACAAAGATTGACTTACCTAAGGGGTATTATCAGGTACCCTTGTCACAGCGGGCGAGACGCATATCGGCAATTGTTACTCCTTATGGCTTGTATCAGAATTTCGTTATGCCATTTGGTATGCATAACCCCCCCCCCCCAACTTTCAAACGTTTGATGTCAGTTGTCATTAATGGTTTGGATGGTGTCACAGCATATCTTGACGACGTAGTTATGTTCTCTGCAACATGGAGTGAACATATTGAGTCACTTCATTGTCTGTTCAGTCATCTTAATAGTGTTCAGCTTACTGTTAACCTCGTTAAGAGTGAGTTTGGCCATGCCAAACTAGTATTTCTTGGACATGAGATTAGCTATGGGACAGTGGCCTAGTCCAGGCTAAAGTTGAGGCTATTGAAACCTTGTCCATTCCCACAAACCGTAAGGCAATCCAACGCTTTTTGAGTATGGCAGGTTATTATAGGAGATTCTGCCCTAACTTTGCTGATGTTGTCAGACCATGAACTGATTTAGTTAATCCTAAAAGGGATTTTGTGTGGACGGAAAGTTGTCAAGAGGCATTTGAGAAAATTAAGGCAATTTTGATGTCTAAACCAGTATTAAGGGGACCAAACTTTGACAAGCCATTTGTTGTACAAGTAGATGCGAGTGACATAGCAAGTGGGGCAGGTTTATTGCAAGCAGGAAATAAGGTTGTTTTGCACCCAGCAGCTGCATTGTTAATGGCACTAAATAAATTTGATGTATACCATGGGAACAGCAACCAGAAAATCATTATATATAGCGACCAAAACCCCTTGCAATTTGTGACACGCATGAAGAACAAAAACCAACTTTTAACTCACTGGTGCTTGGCGCTTTAACAGTATAATATTGAAATTAGACATATCAAGGGTAAGGATAGCATTATTGCTGATACCCTGTCTAGCCCATATTAGGCAGATCTGATAACTGTGTATTGCCAATGTAAAATCATACGGGATATATTTTAAGGAAGGGGGTATTAAGCATGTCGTAATGCACAGTAATGCATTGCATTATGCAGAGCAAAATATTTTGTTGATCGTTACCCTCCCCTTCCGTGTGGCGTTTGCATGTATGCATATCAAATATTTTCTATAATTATTTGTGAGCAAAACTGGTACTAGATACATACAAATTTTCCTAAAAATGTATGTATATAAGTTTAACTATTTTTGCAGCTTAATGTAGGAGTTGTCATATATTAGTGCTGTTAGGCTTGTAGTCCACTGGTACACGGTGTTTTGTCAGTCTCTGCTGGGCATTGGAGGTTTAGTTGAGTATTATATATTCAGTGCTGCTCTATTATTATTTATTGAGAGTATATTGCAATCAATTATTGTGTTGTACAGTGGTTTATGGTTTATATACTGCGCATATATTACTTGTTTATTAATGATGGAAAACCTAGTGCAGTTTAACTTTGTAAGCAGTCGTTGCCTATGATGTTTTGTCCTATGCTAAATATTTTCTCAAAGTCATTAATTATGAATAATATTTATTCTCTAGATTCAATTTCATTCGTTCATTATGTAACCTGCACATTTCTTAAGGTAAACTTTTGTTATTAAATTTTATTTAAAGCTTTAGTGAAGTGTATAATTCCAAACCTTCACTGCTGAACTGTTGTGATAAAGTAAGAGGGCTGTGATTGAGCCCAAGACGGACAATTTTGTCCTTATATGTGTTTGTAACTTTCGCATTTAACATTGTTTGTCGTGTATTGAAGTAACATTAATTATAAGTTATAAAAGTAAGAACTAAGTTGTGCTGAGTTGCCATTTTTTTTTGTGTCATATGTGCCAGCATTATTATATTCATTTTTAAAGTTGCTAAGTTATGACATATATATATATATATATATATATATATATATATATATATATATATATATATATATATATATATATATATATATATATAATCAACACCTCAACCCGCCAGGATTCGAACCCTCAGCCCACGAGCCCATGACTGTGACCGGGGAACGCTACCTATTGGACAAACTAGAATACTAAAAGCAGTCCTAGACTCTGTTATATTTCACACAAAGCCTGTTCAACGAGCTTATGGCACCGTGAACCTCAAATGGGGACTACCCGTATCACGTAGGTGGTCAGAGTAACGTTTTACCAAATCCGGCTTCGAAACACGAGGATCCATATATATTTCATTAGCGTTCCCAGGTCACAATCATGGGCTCGTGGGCCGTGGGTTCGAATCCTGGCGGGTTGAGGTGTTGATTGTATGTAGAAGTCCGCTTCCTTTATTGGGCTAATGAAATATATATGGATCCTCGTGTTTCGAAGCCGGATTTGGTAAAACGTTACTCTGACCACCTACGTGATACGGGTAGTCCCCATTAGAGGTTCACGGCGCCATAAACTCGTTGACAGGCTGTGTGTGAAATATAACAGAGTCTAGGACTGTTTTTAGTATCCTGGTGGTCCAGTAGGTAACGTTCCATGGTCGCAGTCATTGGCTCGTGGGCCGTGGGTTCGAATCCTGGCGGGTTGAGGTGTTGATTGTATGTAGAAGTCTGCGTGCTTTATTGGGCTAATGAAATATATATATATATATATATATATATATATATATATATATATATATATATATATATATATATATATATATATACACATATGTAATATTCAGAAATTCAGTGTAATTTCAAACGCCGCGCCATGGGCGATACTGAGTTTTCAAGGTTGTCTGAGGGAAGACTGCGCTCCCCGCACATAGTGAAAGGTTGTGGAACTAGGCCTATACAACACTAAATGTAATTTACCGAATTAATATGGTGGCGAATTATGAAACTAAATATCAGTTATTAAATTAAAAGTAATGATAGATCGTTTATCACTCTGAATAATGTTACGGGTGTCCCAAGAAAGTTATTAGTTAGGCGGAAAATATGTCACGTAGGCCTAAGCAAATGCCTTAAGAGGACACAAGGCTGGCTAGTCCTCAGTCACGCGAAAGTGATCGGACCAACAAGACGTCCCTGCGCATCCGTCCACAAAAATAGTCACGTGGCCTAGTCACCTCAGATAGGGGTTAGATAGGGTAGTGATAAAGTTATCAAGAGCTAACAGTGAGTTAATTTTCAGGGTTTCCGTCAAAACCCACTTGACTGCGAGAGTGATGACTGCGAGAGTGATGACTGCGAGAGTGATGATTGCGAGAGATTGACTGCCGTTTGAGACTGCCGTTGATGATTGAGGATTGGCGATTGTCGCCGTTGAACCGATCAGTATAGGCCTGTCACTGTTTAGCTGGGTAGCAAAGAAGCTCTTGAGTGAACCTAGCCATCTGGGTGCCCAGCTAACGACTGGACGATCGTTGGGGTCATCAGCTCTCCTCTACCTCGGCTCACTATACCACATATCTCAAGCAGCTTAGAGAAACCCTTTTGCTAACGGGAAGCTAAAGCTTCTCTCAACTGTACAAGGTCTGATTGGCTCACTCCCTTCCACTTCATGGATGTACTGGGGGTAAAGTGAAGCCAGCTGAGTGATACAGGGTCGCACACTAGGGCCAAGAGTCAGTGGAGTTTAGAGGTACACTTTCCAAGATGGAGGAAGGCTGATTTGGGCCTTAAACTACGGGTGCCTGTTGGCTGTGCCTTAACCGACTACGGAGTGGAGGTGGAATCTGTGTGTGTGTTAGGTTAGGAAGCATGGTTCACGGGTATTGGATGACTCAGTAGCTACTTAATAATAGTGACAATATTTTTGTGTGTAGTTAATATTATTTTTTCAGTTACTAATGTATGCTGTGTGCATTTAATATTTCTTTATAATCTCAACCTCAGGTATAAGCTTTGTTCCCCAGACTAGTGTTTAAGTTAGGTTAGGAGGTGTGTATCTGTTGGGGTAATATAATTTTGTTGAGCGCCGGGAAGGCCTATTCATTGTAGAAGTTCTATTTTTTACTTTTCATGAATTCTGTTGCATTTTCTTTTGTTTCTAGGCTTTTTCATTCAATATCATGTATAACCTTTTCTCAGAGTAGGTGTCGTATAGGCGGTTGAGTGTGGTTGAGAATAGTGTTTACAGTGTTCATCCAAGTTCATCTTTCACGGTCACGACAATTTTGGTAATTAGTTTTGTGCTGGTTCAGATTTCTTCAGAGCGCTCCCATCGTACCACCATCTAATAACTTATAAAACCCCAAGTCAAGAGAATTAAAGTCCAGTAATTCTGACCGATATATATATATATATATATATATATATATATATATATATATATATATATATATATATATATATATATATATATATATATATATATATATATATATATATATATATATATACATATATATATATATATATATATATATATATATATATATATATATATAATATATATATATATATATATATATATATATATATATATATATATATATATATATATATATATATGTAACCGGTCGGAATTACTGGACATTAATTTCTCACTTGATTTGGGGTTTATTAATTATTAGATGGAAATTGCAGTGGCAGGGCCCCTTTGAGAAAAAACCCGAACCAGCACAAGAACACTTAAATTTACTAGCAAAATGAATTCTCCGTGACCCGTGGAAGGATAGCATCTGTGATTGGGATGAATGAGACACACTGTAAAATATTGACACTTATATTCCCTCCAACACTACAGACACAATCCAATAATGGTACACCAACGTATGAGCACTTCTTAACCTGAACTTAAAACACTACTCTGTGGAATAAAAGTTATACATGATACTGAAATTATTAGAAACTCAGACAATGCCTCATTAGACAACAATAAATTCAAAGTATTAAGAATTGTTGTTTGCACACATGAAACAGGCCTTAAGGGTTTTCAACAAAATAATATTATTCACTGAGAAAATGGTATTAAAAAAATAAGAAATTAATAACTCTACAATGAATAGGCCTTAAGGGCACTCAACAAAATTATATCAAGCACTGAGAATATGGTATAAAAAATAAGAACTTATTAACTCCATCCTGAATAGGCCTTCAGGGCACTCAACAAAATTATATTACCCCAACAGATGCACACCTCCTAACCTAACTTAAACATTACTCTGGGGAACATAGGTTATACCTGAGATTGAAATTATAAAGAAATATTAAATTAACGGAACTAAATTACAGTATCACTTACAACAGAGGAGGAACCTCATCTGAAAAACAGTTCCCTCATTCTCTGGCATCAATTAGTGACACAACATTAAAAAACAATACTATCAAAATTATTTAAGAGATATTAACTACACACAGCATACATCAGTAACTGAAAAAATAGTATTAACTACACAAAAAAATATTATCACTATTATTAAGAAGTTACTGAGTCCACCAATACCGGTGAACCATGCTTCCTAACCTAACACATAGACTCCACCTGCACTCCGTAGTTTTTTACTTTTACTTTTACTTTTATCCTCTTCGCCACTGATCGGCTTGTTAGCCGCTTGGGCGATCGGTCACGTCTCTTTTCCTTTATATTCTTCACCAAAAGGTCGGCTCGCTAGCCGCCCGGGCGATCGGTCACGTCTCTGTCACGCACTGTTGGCAAATAATGGGCATGCACCGGCTCCTGAATGTACCTGAACCCGCTCCAGTGTTGGTCAAGTCTTCTCTTGAAAGAGCTCACACTCGGTGCCGTCACAACACTCTCTGGTAGATTGTTCCAAGAGTTTACAACCCTCACTCCGAAAAAGTTTGCCCTCACGGTTTTCCGGACTTGCGGCTTCTTCAATCTTGAGCTGTGACCCCTTGTGGGGCGAGCGTCCGCCAGCTCCAAGTAAGGACACTCAACTGAGTAGTGCCCCCTGAGATGCTTATAAACCTCAACTAGGTCCCCCCTTGCCCGTCTGTAGTATAAGCTAGGCAAGTTCAGGCGCTCCAATCTCTCAGGGTAGCTGAGATGCCGAAGTGCAGGCACCAGTTTGGTGGCCCTCCTTTGAACATTTTCAACCAACTGACAGTCCCTAGCATATCTCGGGGACCAGATGGGGTGACAGTACTCCAGATGGGGAAGCACTTCACTCCTGAAGATCGTCACGAGGGACGGACCGTCTAGATATCTGAACGACCTTCTTATAAGACCCAATAATTTATTTGCCTGATTTACCTTCTTCTCACAATGGCCTGAGAACTTCAGCTCATTGTCAACATACACACCTAGGTCCTTCTCACACACAGTCTCAACTAGTACATTTTCTTCATCCCGTTGGGACATATGGTACGCCTCCTTACCGTTGGTATGCCCCAGGTGCATCCTCTTACACTTCGTGACATTGAATCTCAGCAGCCATTCCTTCGACCATTCCTGGAGCCCACAGAGGTCCTTCTGCAGCTCTTCACAGTCGGCTTGGTTCTTAATTTCCCGAAATAACTTGGCGTCATCGGCAAACATTTGTATGGAGGAGTGTACAACGTCAGGCATATCATTTATGAAACAAACAAACAACAGAGGCACAACCAACAGGCACCCGTAGTTTAAGGCCCAAACTAGCCTTTCTCCACCTTGGAAAATTTACCTCTAAGTCCCACTAGACTCCTAGGCCCAGTGTGTTGCCCTGTATTCACTCAGCTGGCTTCACTTTACCCCCGTATATACATGAAACGGAAGGGAGTGAGCCAATCAGACCTTGTACAGTTGAGAGAAGCTTTAACATCCCGTTAGTAAAAGGTTTTCACTAAGCTGCTTGAAGATATGTGGTATTGTGAGCTGAGATAGAGGATAACTAATGACCCCAAACGATCGTCACGTCGTTAGTTGGGCACCCAGACAGCTGGTTTCACTCCAACTCTCACCATACTCAACAGGTGGCTCAAACCCAGGTCAGTGGACGTTATCATACCGCTCGCTTCACCACTCGTCTCATACCGCCAGTGGACGTTATCATACCGTGTGGGCTCTACAGACCCCTGAAAAAACCCGAGCTGTTAGCTATTGTCTCACATCACCGTTTGCTCCTACCGCCCTATCTAGCTTTGTCTGAGATTGACTAAAACTTACTTTTAATACGGATGTTAAATAAACGAAGGAACCAGTTCACGAGGTCTGTCTCTCCTGGGTACAGAACAGAGATGGTTCTCTCGCTTCACCTCTCTCACAACTCCCCAAGCCACGCTTGCTCACTGATTCACGCTTTTCAGGAGTGACTTATTTACCAGACGATTAATAGCTTAATTAGGACGTACGCATCATTTTCAGACTGTGAAACGATCTATGATTACTTTTAATTTGATAACTGATATTCAATTTCATAATTCGCCTCCATATTAATTCGGTAAATTACATTTAATATCGTATAGGCCTAGTTCCAGAAACTCTCGCCACGTGCGGGAGCGCAGTCTTCCCTCAGATGACCCGGCGTTTGAAAGTAAACTGAAATTTCTGAATATATATATATATATATATATATATATATATATATATATATATATATATATATATATATATATATATATATATATATATATATATATATATATATATATATATATATATATAGGCTGATAACCACAAGGAAACAAGAAAAGATGAAGTTCTCATGTGCTTTTGTGTAATTCACATCTACAGGGGAGAGTACAGCCTAAGCAGTAATACTTGACAAGGCATATATATATATATATATATATATATATATATATATATATATATATATATATATATATATATATATATATATATATATATATATATATATATATATATATATATATATACAGTAGAGGAAAGTGAGATCAAGTCCCTAGGGAACAGCAGGTGTCCACAATGTTCCGGTCATAAGGCAGTGACCCTAAATAATCCTCTTAATCAAAAAATTTACCATGCCATCTCTAAACACAGCAGCTGTCCGTAGTCAGCTCATAGGGTAAGATATATATATGTATATATATATATATATATATATATATATATATATATATATATATATATATATATATATATATATATATATATATATATATATATATATATATATATATATATATATATATGTATATATATAAGTGAGCTTAGCTTTTCTAGTGCACTTGCTAAAATCCACAGGAAGGAGGGTGCTAGGATGTAAAGAGAGCAGTGAGCACACGTGGACCATGTGAATTTTATTATTCTTAGATTAAGCTACATTATTTTGTTTTTTCTAGTGTGCCGTATTATGGTCAAGCAGTGAGACCCATTGCAACGCTGGGTCCGTCTGACACCTGGTGAGACAGGTATCTTGCTCTGAAGCAAGAGGCTAATTTCCACTGACCCCCTTCCCGGTACTGTGAGAGGGAGTGGGTCCAATGAAGCCGCTACAACCCATACGTCGTGGGGACGTGAGGCCTTCGCAGGGTCAGCCTCCTCTATAACCTGCTACAACCTCTCTGCCAATCCTCTGACTGACAGCAGACGGCTCGATCGAGGATGAACGAAGAGATGATCCTGGCTGGTGGTGTGATCAGCCGTAGAGGAGAGGTCCCGACTGGGCAGAGTCGGTGGTACTCTCCCTCCACTTTCCATGCCGGAACCACTATTGGCTGGAGCCTGTGGTTCTCCCTCTCATTTTACGCCAAGGAAGTCGGAGAAGGTTTCAGGGACACTGCAGAATCTCCTTGGGCGAAGGTCCTTTCGTCGAACCTCGTGAGTGTCTTGAGCTAGAAGGACCTGAAGACCGTGGCCAGTGCTACGAGGAAGAGGGCTTTCTGTAGTAGGCGATCCTTTGACGGTCTGATGGCGAATGGATCCGAGGCCAGAAGAGTGAGAACTTTCTTCAAATACCAAAGTTCTGGCGGGGATTGCGGTGGGAGGCCTGAGAGCTTCCCTTGTTGTTGGAGTGCCTGGGTAGCTGTCTCTGGCGTTGTTGTCGCTGCTGCTTAGGAGCCTGGTCTGCGCTGGCGACTGGCCAAGAGCAGCGACCGTGAAGAAGGTCGGCTGCATGGCCAAGCATTCCTATATAGTCTCCTCTGGGATCAGGGACGGGGCAAAGGGTGCCAACCGTAAAAGGCTTTGCCGCACTTCCTCATCCCGGTGTCTGAAGGACTGCCACCGGAGGTTCAGCTGGGCCCCTACCGACTTATCCAGCTGAAGGCGAAGGTTGAAGACCGAGGCCGAGGCGAGTCCGGAAGCGAGGGTAGAAAGGGCCTCATAGACGCCGGATGCAGAGTCTGGGTGGAGGGAGTTAGAGCTGTCGGCCAGTGCCTTCAACGAGGAACCAAATTGGGCCAGTCCTGCCATAGTAGAGAAGGCGAGGGCTGCCTTCTGCCTCTCCAGGGCGTCCATGGTCAGGATTGTCTAGGCTACCTGAGAGGCCTGCCATGGGAAAGAGGACTGGGTTAATTTCGGAGACCACGAGAACTCCATCAACTTGTCTGGTCATCCTCTGGGGATAAGACCACAGAGACCGGTGAAGGGGGTTGGGAGAGCTGTTCCTTCCAGCCTCCGCAGTCCAGATCGATTGGAAGTCCAGGACCACCTTTTCCCATGGAAAGAGGGTCTGGCAGCCCCCGGGCACGCCTCCTACCGTCTTGTAACATTGCCCCTCGGGACGGACCTGCAGTGGACAACACACAACAGGAGGCCAGAGAGTCGAAGGCGTCAAGGGCCACGACCGGGGACGCTCCTGACAGGGCTGAGACCATCTCCCTTCTCAACAAGGCGGAGCTGTCGGAACTCGAAGTACTCTGAACCTAAGTCGTCCACCCGTCAACAGACCTCGAGGTCGGAACGGGCAGAGAGAACTAGGTCCTCCCCCCACTTTACACTCGAAAAAATGGCCAGTCGCCCCTGGTGCCAGTGCACAACTCAGCCCGGTGGGACCCATAGGTGCGGGGAACGTCCCTTCTCCTGACGAAGGCCTGGGCCTTGTAGGGACTGGAGAAGTTTCTGAGACCGGCCCCTTGTCTGAGTCGAAGTAGTCATGCACCCCTGTGAGGATACGGCCCTCCTTGGCTCGGAACCTGACTCCAAGAACTCTAAAGGGTCCAAGGAAGGGGAGCGAGGGCGGGATCCCTATACCACAGGAGGCTGGTTTGAGGAGACCTTGGCCGGCTGCTGCTGCAGCTGCTGCAGCAAGGCTGGGATGGTGGGTGCACTACCCGGGTGGGCCAGTTTCTCCAGTTGCGACGTCTGGGTGGCTGGGACCGGCCTAGACGGAGCGATGGCGGAGTTAGAGGGGCCGTCATCCCCGGCGGCACCGGGGAGGGCCTCTTGGCCCGGGAGGAAGGAACCAAATGAGGTCGGTAGGGGGGACGGGTCCGTCCTAAGCGAGCCACCTGGCGAGGGCTGGTGAAGGTGTATGTCCGGAGGGGGTAAGGACCACCTCTCCAAGGACACTCTGGGCTGCAAGGACAACCCGCCTTGCGGCCTCTGTCCTTAGGCGACCTGGGGCGGTGGTGCCTGTGGGAGGAGAATTTAGCAGAACTCCCGAAGAGATGATGATGGAGAACGGAGGAGGAGTTACTACTCAACGCACGGATGGGTGTGGGGGAGCTCTGCAAAGAGCCTGAAGCCCCATGGTGGGGACAGGTGGACACCCTGTTGGAATCTGGCCGAACACCTCGGGGCAGAGCAGGGCACCTTCTGGAGCTGGGAATGAGAAAAGCAAAGAAGAGAACTAAAAAAATGGAGCAGGGAGAAAGAAGGGACTACAGACGTCTCTCTCTGCCACAAAAACCCGAGCCAGACAAAAAAGAACGACTAACAACTCGGTGAGTGGGCCTGGACGAGAGAAAACACAAACACATGGTGGAAAAAGAGAGCCACCCACATAGGAAAAAGCGACGCCGTTGGCATGGAGCACCACACTTTAGAAGCAACAAGTGGGAGGGGGGGGTGAAAAAGGGGGTTAAAACACATAATCAGGGAAAAGCATAAAACCTTAAAATGCCCGAAGCCAGGAGAGCACCGGCACAATCCCAAACAGCCTGAACTAGCAAACTGCTGACTAAGAAACGCAGAGATGGTGTGAAGAACAACAGACACAGACCATAATACAAAGAAAAAGTTGAAGCAGGAGAAGATTCTGGAAGCGTCTACCTACAGGAAGACTGACTAGACCTGAATCAAGCTCAGGTAAGCAGTAACACAGAGCATACTGCATGCCCAGATTCCCATTCTCTGTTTTCAGTTTTACCATTGCTGGTTGCAACCTATACTGATATAGATGTGTTAATATTGGCCTTGTCACCTCCTAGGGTGATATCTTGAGGTCTAATATAGCAAATGCTCTAGCAAAGCTAAACTCACCAGCCAGGAATCGAACCTTCGACCTACTGGGTGGGACTAGGGAACGCTGCCGACCAACCCACAAAGACACTAAAAGCAGTCCTAGACTCTGTTATATTTCACACAAAGCCTTTTCATCGAGCTGATGGTACCGTGAACCTCATTGGGAACCGCCCGTGCCTCGAATGTGGTGTCAGTAGCATTTTACCGAATCCAGCTGGAGTCACTGGGTGGTTTGGAAGTGCTTATTTCCATTCATACTTTCGTAACTACAACCAATGGTATTTTTTCTTCGTGTTCATATTTAATGAAGATAATGCAGAGTATAAAATGCCATATACAATATTTATACATAATATCATCTATACAGCCGTACTATGACTGTGTGTGTTCGTGCGTGTTTTGCCTCGTGATAGTTAGAGTGGGCTCCCGTCCAGAAAGGACACTGTACTAACCTCCAGCACCGACCCAGGTGGGCTAGAGATTATGGTTTCCGAGTGTACAAAAATAAAATAAATACAAATTAAATCTGAACAAATAAACTACTCAACCGAGTGACAAAATAACGAACATCAACGTAATGATTAAACACTTATTTAGTCTAGACACTACCCGAAACAACGTGGTTATCCAACACACGTAACTCATACACAAGTAAGTAATTTTCCTTTGAATTCTAAAATATGACTACACACAGTCTCACATATAAATCACTATGTAATACTTGGTGTTCTCAAAAGTCGACCAAGGTTAACACAGTATACCACTAGAAATATACAATAGGAGAGGAGATACTTATCTTACATCTGCCAGGCCAATACTGCCGTCACCCGGCATAGGAGTTAAACAGAGCGAGCAGAAGTTGGCGGAATTGACGTCATAACAAAAGACGTTCAAGCTGCGAATCCACAAATAGCTATCAAACGCTCACTCATTCATTAGTATTCGAAACTAATACAATAAACATTACATTGTTTTACCTAACACATTGAAACTAGCTTATGGCGCCGTGAACCTCTAATGGGGACTACACGTATCACTTAGGTGGTCAGAGTAACATTTTACCAAATCCATAAGCTCGTTGAGCAGGCTTTGTGTGAAATATAACAGAGTCTAGAACTATTTTTAGTATCCTGGTGGTCCAGAGGTAGCGCTCCCCGGTCACAGTCATGAGCTCGTGGGCCATGGGTTCGAATCCTGGCGTGATGAGGTGTTGATTGTATGTAGAAGTCCGCATGCTTTATTGGGCGAATGAAATATATATAGATCCTCGTGTTCCGAAGCTCGATTTGGTAAAACGTTACTCTGACCACCTACGTGATATGAGTAGTCCCCATTAGAGGTTCACGGCGCCATAAGCTCGTTGAACAGGCTTTGTGTGAAATATAACAGAGTCTAGGACTGCTTTTAGTATCCTGGTGGTCCAGAGGTAGCGTTCCCCGGTCACAGTCAGGGACTCGTGGGCCGTGGATTCGAATCCTGGCAGGGTGAGGTGTTGATTGTATGTAGAAGTCCGCGTGCTTTATTGGGCTAATGAAAACTAGTATATTTTACTAATGTCTCATTGTCCATGGGTTTTCTTACAGTTTGGCTGTGAGTTTTCTATTTTGTCTACCTGCCAGTTCAACAGGACTGTTAACCATCCTCCTAGCAACTCATATGCCATCCCAGACCCACAGCCTATATGTATGGTGCAAGACCGCAGTCCAATACATACAAGTCAGGCAGTCAAGCGTTGGTTTGAGGCTCACCCGCAGAGTATTCTATTGGACTGGCAGTCAGGCGTTGGTTTGAGGCGCACCCACAGATTATTCTATTGGACTGGCCCCCTAAAGGAGCCGATTGTTATCCAATAGAAAATCTATGGGCGCATATGGTTGTTGAATGGGATGTTGAGGAGAAAACGAGTGAGGCAGTGAGGAGACACGCACATAATGTGTGGGAGGGAATAAGGAGGAGGCCCCACATCTGCAGCAATGTGGTAGATTCCATGCCCACCAGATTGCATGAAGTTATAGCAGCAGATGGAGGTTGGACACGGTATTAACCTGTGGTCAAGAATTAAATCTCCGCCCACGACGGTGCCTTGTAGGGGGTGGCGGCGGAGTTAGCTCTCTGGTGTAACCTCGTTGGGGCCACATAGACTTCGTTTCCTAACTCTCGGGAATTTGTCTAGGTATTTTACTATGTGGTTTTACGTCACTTCGCATAAATATGCTTACAAAATCTATGCATTAATATGCATAACTCTTGGGAATCTGTCCAGACATTAAATATATGTTATATACGACAATAATCACATAGATATGTTTACAATGTTTATGCATAATAAATGTGAAAAATATTTTTGGGGTTTCAATTAACCAATAGTCATGCCTACAATACAATCTTGATGCTCTAAGCGCATGTATGTGTTAAATAACAAGTAACTGATCCACATTATTTTGGTACATAAAGAAATGAAAAGCAAGCACTTCGCCATATGGATATAGTTACACGGAAGCAGGGAAATAAGGATGAACCATGGCTTTGATGGAAACAATGTGCTCTGGGACGATGCTCACAATGACGAATGGGAGAAACCTCGTTATGAAACATCTTAACTCCTAAGGGTGAAGCTTAATGTTACAGAACACACACACACACACACACACACACACAGTGTAACTTTGTGTGACACGTTGTCTGACTTGGGGTGGCTTTGAGCGAACCATACACTTGATATTACAATTAATGTATCCTTCCTGTCCATGATTTACAACAATAACTGTAGGGTAACAGTTACAATATTATACTAATAACACTGTCTTGTATTGATACTATGACTAGTTACCAAGATACAGAGCACGATGAACATAACATGATAATGATAGTGAAGCCTGAAAGGGTTCATATCATAACTTGTGTGTTCGTGTGTATGTTGCCCGGTGAAAGTTACCGTGGGCCTCCATGTGCCCAGGTGAGATGGTCAAAGTATTACACTATAACTGTGTCAAATGAGGAGTGACTGATCCACATGTAATTTAAGGTTTTTCAAATATGTATTTAAATTAAACACGATTTTTCATATAGTTATGCGAATGATGGGAAGCATCGTGGTCTGACACACACACACACACACACACAAAGCTGTAAACGTTGTGTGGAGTCACTGGGTGGTTTGGAAGTGTTTATTTCCATTCATACTTTCGTAACTACAACCTATGGTATTTTTTCTTCGTGTTCGTATATAATGAAGATAATGCAGAGTATAAAATGCCATATACAATATTTATACATAATATCATCTATACAGCCGTACTATGACTGTGTGTGTTCGTGCGAGTGTTGCCTCGTGATAGTTAGAGTGGGCCCCAGTCCAGAAAGAACACTGTACTAACCTCCAGCACCGACCCAGGTGGGCTAGAGATTATGGTTTGCGAGTGTACCTCTAGTAACAATATTGGTCGAAAGTTTTCGACTTTGTTTGGAGGCATCCCTGCTTTTGGTAATGAAGCGGATAACGGCGATTTTAAACATCTTAGGGTAATATCCAGAGGCGAGGCAGGCATTGCATATATGAGCAAGCCTCTCTATCATGCTGTCGGGGTGTTAGACCATGATCGTCTTGCTAATACAGCTTTGCCCAGGTGACTTGTTTTAAACCCTTTAATGACGGTTGACACATCTGCAGAAACTATGGGCTCCGCCAAGTCGCTTTCGTCCACCAGTCTAGTGAAGTCAGTCCGTGGGAGCGGCTGGAGCAGGTGCTGATGGTCCTGCAACTCACCTAATATGTCCTCCTCAAGCTCTCTGTCGATGCCCTCGTGCTTCTGTTCACTAATGGTAGATCTCTCGTAAATATCGCCGATGTAATTGTTCTTGGTTTTTCTCCTCAAATATTTTCTCGTTGTTTTGGTAGAGCAAATAAGATGGAACCCATCAGTCGCTTGATCCTCTTCTAGAACGCAGCAGGTCGCAGTAATTGGTGGCTGCTTCCCACACTAAAGCTGCCCACTTGTGTTCATGTAAGGCATTTGCTCTCGTGCTGGATGTCCGTCTGTAGCTCTCGGTACCGGTCTCTCAGCTCCTGCGTCCACCCGCGGATACTGGCTAGCTGTCTCACGTGAGCGTACTGGACACTGAGCTGCCTCAGCTGGTGACTAGTGTGAGGATGGGGAATGGTCCTGTAACTAGTGGTCGGGATGTTGTTGTCCATCTCCGTCTTCACATCCTTATACCATTGTTCGACCTCGTCGTCGATGTCATTGGGGCTGGCTTCTTCCAGGTTTCTCCCCTGCTTGAGACTGAGAGACTCCTTGAAGGAGTCCCAGTCTGCCCGTTTGAGGTTTGACCTGATGTTGGCGGGGATCATAATGGGATAGGATGAGAGCGTCACGACGACTGGCAGGTGATCGCTGGTACTCATGGGTCCGGCGGTAACGTGCCTGTTCAGGACGGCCTCCTTGTTAGAGAGGATTATGTCGGGTGTTGTGGCACTGGCACGTCTGATCAATGTCGGGAAATCTGGCCCGAGGTGTTGCAGTTTTCCCCTTCTGATGTTGTTATACAGCGCCACACCGACGTTGTTCTCATTACCGTGTCCTAGTATGGCGTGGCGGCATTTAAGTCCCCTATGATGTATGTTGGTTTTCTGTGGCGTAGCAACTGGTTTAGGTCTTGTTCGGGTAAGTAAGGACGTCTGGGAGGTAGGTACATTGTGCATATGATAACAGATCCCCTAGTTGTCTCCACCTGCACTCCCAGAACTGAATCCTCGAAGTCTGGCAACACTCTGTGACTCAGACGTGACCTGACGGCCACAGCGACTCCATCGTTCAGCTCACCCGTCATGTTCCTCTGGTATACAGTGTAGCCAAAAATTTTCAGCTTACTTTCGTCCTTTATGCCGGTACTGTTTAACAGAATAATGTCTGGGTCTAATTGATAGTATAAGTTAGACAGTTCGTTACGCCTATTTAGGGACCAGTGTAGGACATTATGTTGGTGAATATTTTCGTCTTGTTAACTACTGCCATTTTGGGGACTGTAGCTTGAGGCGTCGCTTGAAGTGTTTGATCGGCTTCTGCCATTCTTAGTGACCGGAACTTTTTCGCAGAACCTTCGATTATCTGCTGGTCAGCTAATGACGGGTCTTCGAACTTCCCGTCACCCGCGTACAGGAAGATGTTCAGGTCCTGGTCCTGTGTGTCGATCTCATCTACCGGCTAGTGGGTTGAGCCATACTAAATTTGAGGTGAGGCCTAAAGGCCAAACACAAGTACCTAAATATTCATCTACCGGTAACACCCGAGGTGGCCAATTCCAGTTGCTATTTTTTAATTGCTATGCATGTCTAGTTTATGTTTTGATATGAAAGCCCTTGCGCGGTGGTAGCTTATTAGTGCTTATCACCACCTGAATGACCAGGCCCCTCGCAGGATGAACGTCACTACTAAGTTATGTCCTCTGTGATATTATCACATCTCACTGGTAGCTGTAATAGATCTTTCTTCCTAGTCTAATTAATATTATCCCAGAAAAGGAACAATTAGGAGTTGAATAAGACATTTTTTGCTAGATTTACAGACTGTAATTGGATTTGGCGAATGTTTCAAGCCCTCTTTTTTTTTTACAAAATAGTTGCTCTTGATTATATATATGAGTAATTGTGACATAAACCTAATACAGGAAATATAATTTGAATACAATACATCGTAATCTTATACAATACAGGAATACAATGCAGCATAATCTTAATTGAATATAGTATACAGCAAATCAATCAATACGATGCATCAAATTAATGACTACAACAATGCAGCATACAATTGAATAAAATGCATCTTAATACACAGGCTCTCTCCCAAACAGAAATATGCTGACCAGTCATTAACGAATAACACCATTTACAGTTCAACCTTGGACTCCACATCTCTATCATCATCAGAGTTTTCGAGCTCAAAAGCAGATTCTTTCTCTTGCTTCTGATTAGAACACATCTGCAGCTTGCAGAGGTCTATATATATTTGCCCATTGGCAAGGTAGATGCACTTTGTAGGAACGCATGCACTTGCAGGCTAAAAATTTCAAGACCACATCTGGTGCGGGTGGCGTGCACATCCAGTGGCTCATATGTTGTCCACCTGCTCTAGGTCGGATCTGGTACAGAAGGTTAACTCTGAAGAGAGCACTTCCAGATTGCTACCTGGTAGTTGGCACAAATAACGTGCATAAAGAGGCACTCTCTATATGGTGGAAGGTGACTGGACTCAACTTCTCCCAGTTTGACACAGATGATGTGGTAGCTCTATTCGTTCACCTCATTGGTGTTGTTACCTGCAGCATACACACGACAGGTGAACTGCTGACCTTCTCAAACAGCTCTGGGGAAACATCCCACGACTTGCCAAGTTGACTGAAAGTCTCCTGGAAGGTGTTATCCTTCTTCAGCAGGTGCAGGGCACCCAGCTTCCCATGACCAACTAAGGCACACTCGATGTCCCAGCCTGTAAAGGCATGTCACCCTATCAAGCTGTCACAGATGCTTTCTCTTATTGCACTTCCTAGTTTGCTGGTGTCGACAAATCGTGTGCGGAATAGTGTGTGACGCTTTAGGTAAATGGGGCTCGGGATGTTCTTCTGGAAGCCAAGGCAGACGACCATGACATCAGTGTCCTCAGCTGTAACTATTACTGCTTACACGAAGGTCTTTTGCCAGTTCCAGAATTGGTCCATGATTTAGTATTTATCAATGTTTTCCACGAGTCCATACTTTGTGGTGATATCAGCTGGTCAGTCTCTTCATCCGAGCAATGGATGATGCAGCCTACACGTGGCCTCTTTGATGGCAGTCTGTCGGATGCGTCCTCAATATCCGTCTTCATTCAGTTCTTCCTGCAAAATATGACCAGTAATTAACGCTTCACTCATTAATACAAAGATAAAAAACGTAGAGTAATTATGCTCCTCACATAAATAAATACAAGATTATGTATTAGGCACATAACTTGGTTACGAACAATGCATATAGAAGTTATTAATGCGTGATTTCGTGTATATGTTTCAATAAATAAATAAGGAATATGAGAATAATGACCATATCACGTACACGGGTAACCACGATTGAGGTTTAAAAAAGGGGTCCCTGCAGGAAAAGGCATTAAGTTATTAATTTGGAAAGGCTATCAATTAGTTTTTTTTACTTATAGTGGTGGAACAAATTAATTGCCACCATCGAACTTTTGCCGCCTTGGGTGGTACCGGTATCTGGTCTGGCCCATGGACTACTATGGTCGAGACTCTGCCGAGCACGTTTGAGCCTGCAGCATATCAGAAGTACCTAGCGATAAATTCCCTTGATGGCATATCAATAATGGTTCTTGATATATTTGATGCACACTACACCCTTGTTCAGTTTACGGCCGCGAGCCTCGTGTCTCTTTCCAGAGGGATGGTAATCTCCTGGTGGAGGTGTGAGAGTGCTCGTCGAATAAAAATCACTCAAGTCCCCGGAGCTCAGGTTTCATTTGCCTCTCAGGCGACCCTCAGTCGTTGCAAGGGAGTCGTCTTCTCCAGAGACCCGATGCAATATTCAAAAGAAAAACTGTAAGAAGAATTAGATCCATATGATGTTGTAACAGTAGAAGGTCTTTAAAAGAAGGTTGATGGTGTCATTGTTCCAACTTCTACTCTGTTGCTGACATTTGAACGGTAAGTTTTGGCAGAAGCAATCAAATTGGCCTGGCTCCTCCATACATGCCTAACCCTAGGCCAAGAGTCTGGACACGTTAGTTGATCATGTTATCGTTTTCAAAACGGCCTTCCAATTGTATATCTGTCCTGTGGTAAGTCGGACCATGACGGTAAGTACTGTTCCGGCCCTGTCTCGATCAAACCACTGGCACCTCCTTGACTATGTTATTAGTCGCCAAGATGGCCTAAATAAGGTGCAAATCACAAGAGCCATGAGGGGTGCAGATTGTGGCACGGACCATAGACTAATAAGATCCAGGATTCGCATGATAATTCGACCCAACACCTGAGGCAAGGCCCCAGTTGTAAACTTAACATCAAAACCCTCAGTAATCCTGAAACCTCTAACTCGTTAAAAAACAAGATCATCGTAAAACTTCCATCCTATGAAATTATGGAACCTGGCACTGTGGTAGATGGCTGGAAAGAATTGAAGAACTGCAATGAGTGAAGCTACAACGGAAACTCTTGGCTTTTCTAAAATGCGACATCAGGACTGGTTTGATGAGAACTCACCTACCATCCATGATCTTCTCAAAACCAAAAAATTAGTCCACGATGCAGTGCTATCAAATCCTCAATCACAAACACTGAAGGACCGGTTAACCAACATCAGGTCAGAAACACAAAGACTGTTTCGCAGCATGGAAAATGACTGGTGGGTATAAAAAGCACAAGAAATTCAAGCCCTTGCTGATGCCAATGACACACACGGCTTGTATGAGGCAGTTAAGTCCATTTATGGCCCTCAAAGAAGAAATGTCACACTAGTAAGATCCTTAGATGGCACCACACTCTACAACAACAATCAAATGATTGCAGTAAGATGGGCTGAGCACTTCAGTACACTTCTAAATCCAATTAATCCAATAACACCTACAGTACTGGATAACATCCCACCCATGCCGACCCTGTACCTCCTGAAAGAAGTCCCACTCCTACAAGAAATGGAAACTGCAATACGAGCGCTCAGCAACAACAAGAGCGCTGGACCTGACGGCATTCCTGCTGAAGTCTACAAACATGGAGGTCCCCATCTGACTGAGCGCCTCCATAGCCTCTTACTCATCATATAGGCCACAGAGACCATCCTCCAGGATTGGAAAGAAGCAAATATCATAACAATCTATAAGAATAATGGTGAAAAAGCAATCTGTGGTAATAGCAGGGGCCTCTCCCTCCTTGTAGTTGCTGGCAGGATCCTGTCAAAAACCACGTCATCCAGACTTTTACAACACCTAACGGAGAACAATCTTCCCAAAATTCAGGAAGGATCGCAGTCCAATAGATATGATCTTCGCAGCTATTCAAATTCAAGAAAAGAGTCGAGAGCAAAACATAGATCTTTACACCGCCTTCATTGACCTGTCCAAGGCTTTCGCCACAGTAAACAGAGAACTTTTGTGAACTATGTTGGAGAGGGTCGGTGTACCACCAAGATTTTTAAACATCCTCCGCCAGATACATGATGGAATGCAAGCCCGGTTACTTGTGGGTGGTGTGCAGTCAGAACCATTTAGTGCCCAAATGGGCGTAAAACAGGGCTGTGCGCTGGCACTTGTGTTGTTTAACATATTTTTGCTGGCTGTAGCCCAACTTTCACACAATGCCCTTGGGCCTGATGCAGGTGTAGGCATACGGTGCCGTTTTCACGGTAGCCTTTTTAATATTAGACGTCTGGAAGACTACACAAAAACCTTAACAACTCAGGTCATAGAACTACAGTATGCAGATGACTGTGCAATAATGACACATATCAGAGAATCTATGCAACGTGCACTGGACGTGATCTCTGGTTTGCAAATTAACACCCAGAAGACTGAGATTTTTGTCCAGCCCATTGTTTCACCAATAGAAGCACCACAATTCTACATTAATGGAGATCCTATCAAAATAGTAAACCCACCCGCTCATTGGATATGTAAATTCAAACCAGAATCAATTTAGCCTCAGCTGCATTTGAACGTTTGAGAACAAGAGTCCTTCTCAAGAATGACCTCAAATGTGGAACAAAGTCTGCAGTTTGTCTAGCGGTCCGTATATGCCTCAGAAGCCTGGACGCCCTACAGACGCCATACCCAAATGCTGGAAAATTTCCACACTAGATGCCTTTGGCGTATCTTTGGAATATCCTGAGACCAGCATTGAAATCATATAAGGAAAAAGACACTTGCGCTGGCTTGGACATGTTATCAGGATGCCAGACCACCGGCTTCCAAGACAAATATTATATCGCAAGCTCTCACATGGAAACTGCTCGTCGGGAGGACAGAAAAGAGATATAAGGACCACTCTAAAACTCTTCTCAAGTGTTGTAATATACAACCAATTTCACTGGAGCAACTAGCCTCAGACCGTTCCTTATGGAGCTCAACATGCCATAGAGAAGCAGAAACACTTGAGACCTCACTGAACCAAAAGAGAGCTACTAAACGAGCCCAACGACATCAGAGGGTTCAAGGCATAATTCCTCTCAATGAACAACATCCCTGTCCCCTATGCAACAAGATCTGCGCCTCCAGGATTGGACTCCATAGTCATCTACTGTGGCATCAGAGGAATAACACATAATTCATCAATCATCTCATCTCACCTTTTTAACATTACCTCTCCTCTGCAGGTAGTTGCCGTTCAACTCCACCTGCACCACATGTATACTTTGTGTGACCTCTACCTTCCATCTAACTCACCAGTTGACAGAGTGGATCTTCTGTTTATGGTCCGTCTATTCCCTCCCCCGTTTTTAATACTTCGTGATTTTAATGATCGGAGCACCCTATGGAGTGACAATGTCACCGATTTCAGGGGACCATGATTGCTTCTGTGGTTGATGCCCTGGATCTCGGTATTCTAAATACCGCTAACCACACACATTGCCATGCCCAGACATACACGACCTCTGTAAATGACCTCTCCTTGAGTTCTCCCGATGCCCTTCTCATCTTCACGTGGAGGGTTACGGCAGATCTTTGCGGGAGTGAACATTATTCCGTCCACCTGTCTAATCCTGACGTCCTCCCGTCATCACGTGTCCCTCGTTGACGACTGGGCAGATTTAACAGGCTGTGCTTGAGCATCGTCGGGCTTATGGTTGGTACCGTTGGTACAAGACTGACTTTTATCTTAAGGAATACAAGAGAGCCAAATCCAAGGCCAGTCTGGGCCTAGGATCTGGGTTTTTTCGTGTCCTCGCTCATCGCTAAGACGCTCATGTCGCATGAATGAAAGTGGGTCCGTAAGATAGAAGGGAAGTTCACTCCGAGCTCTCCTCCCGTCCTCAAGGTTAATGGGGATACGGTCACATAGCGTGGCGGTAGCTGGCGTACTCGTTGTCGTGTCAAGTCGAGCTGCAAGGTCTCCAGCGGTGCGTCACCAATTGGAGGCTCAGGAGTGTCATCAGCTGGACTTCTCGTCCTGTGAGGATGAGTGTTACAATGTCCCTTATTCCCTAAGGGAACTACGGTCTACTGTCTCCTTGTGTAATGACTCCTCCTCGGTCCAGATAGCATCCCATATGCGAGTCCCTGCCGTTCCTGCTAGGGTTGTTTAATTGGTCATGGAGGGACAATATTATTCCCTCCTATTTGAAGAATGCCATCGTCATCCCCTTCCCTAAACCTGATATGGAAACAATGTCTTTAATTACACTGGTCAACATAGAAAAAAATTCTCATGGTTCTGGATCAAAACAGTCTGATTCTAGTGTAATTGTATGTGCTGAACTCAATTATGACATTCGTATAGCTGTATCAGGCTCAGTTTTCCAGAACCAGCATATCTATATATTTAGTGTACCATGCTATTCATACAGTAATTTATATGCTCATTGGCTCCACTTATGCAATTATTTTGTCCTGATTTGTGCTTTTTTGTTTGTTTCAGTTTGCTGATTCATGATATTGCATATCTACACCTGCATGATTTGTAATTACTCTGAAATTAACAAAACATGGAACGTCGCAAGTGTGTGAACGGTGTTGACAGTTTTTGCTACATATGTGGTGCCTTCACTCCTGGTAGCCTCAAGAAACCAATCACAAAAGCTGTTCGACTGAACTACAAAAGTTACTTCAAAAGTCATTTGGGTGACCAAGACAAGAAATGGGCACCTCATGTAGCCTGTAAGTCTTGTGTTAACCACCTGAGCGAGTGGATGTGTGGTAAACGAAGTTCAGGAATGCCGTTTGCTGTACCAATGATATGGCGTGAACCTAAAGACCACAGTAGTGACTGCTACTTCTGTCTCACAAATATTAAGGGAATAAAAATCAAGACACGAGGCGAGGTACAGTACCCCAATAGGGTGTGTCATAGGAGGGAAGATCAGCTAAAACTAATGGCCCATCACTTTTTTGGTAGATTTTAGTGTTTATAAACAGAAAATAATTTCAGTTTCAATATTTTACAACCTTTTGCTAGGTAAATTTTAGCGTGAAATTTATCGAAAATCTAACGTACGGCTGCATTAGTGCATTACAATTAAATAGTGAACATTGCTTTCTGACTTCATTCTTTAACAACCCAACTAACAATATTTTTTTCTGTTTCAGATTCTGATGCATTTATAAGTTGATAATATTTGCGATGGCTGCTTGTGTCAGGACGAGGAACCAAAAATCCAGCCATCTCAGTCACTATCTTGGGTCTGGGAGAGAGCTCCTGAAGTCGGAGTTGCCTACATTGAGAGATGCTTTGAGATACGGTGTTTTAATCAGGCAAATCAGTGAAAAGAACCAAAGAACTTACACAAACAAAGACATTGCCAGTGATATGACCAAAGCTGTCTTGGCACAGTACACTCTGGCTAACGCTCAGTTCAAGCCTCCAGTCATAACAAGTCAGAAGAAGATTAGTGAGAGACTGCTAGCCAGTTGGGAAAAGGCAAGAGATATCTCTCTTGGGAGAGGAAAACTTGCAGTTAAGGACAGCTTTGCCAAGCAACTGGACCAGTTATTTGACATAATTACTTGCAAGTGCCCAATTGTTCTCTGTCCTGAGTTTGGATGCGATCGTGACTGTAAATCCGAGGCCCACATCTCCTGTATTTGCAAGCGTGAACTGAAGATTCCTGTGATCGAACTGGCATTTGTCAAAGCACAGAGAGAGAAGACTGGCAGTATAGGGGCTCTCATGATTTCTAGCCAAGATATTCCGGAGTCCAAGAGACAGGAGGCTGCCACAGAGAGACAGAAGAGGAGAAGAGTTGCCGAGGAAAAGAGACTTGAGAAGGCCCAGGGTGAGGTAAAAAAGGCCGATGATTGGAGTCAAGCTGATTCAGAGTTTAATGACTTCCCCATGGCTGATCCGCGTGCTGACCAGGAGAATGGTGACTTTGTCCCTAACCCAGAAAATAATGATCCCAAACCTTCCAGGCATAAGATTCGAAATAGGAAAGATATCCCGAGCATAGCTCTGGCCAGCATGCGACACCACACTGGTCTCAGAGAAACTGCAGAGATGGCAACAGCTGCCTGGATTGACGGTGGTCTGATAACACCTGATGATGTTCACCTGGTGATAGATCATAACAAAATAAGGAGAGCTCAGGAGAAACTTGTCAGTAACCTAGAAGAGGAGTTTGATAAGGGGATAAGAGAAAATGGAATCAATTGTTTGTTCTTTGATGGGAGAAGGGATGACACTAAAGTGTTCATGAAAGTTGGAGATTCTGACAAGTTGTTCCCTGCCATGGTGAAGGAGGAACACTACTCCTGCTGCAGTGAACCAGGAGGGAAGTATTTGTGGCATTTCACTCCAGAGAAAGATGACATCAGGAAACCAGCTGAGATAGTGGCAGATAACATTGTGAACTGGCTCAGAGAGAGGAACGTAGACCAGACCCTGCAGGCCATTGGAGGGGACAGCACCAACACGAACACAGGGTGGCAAGGGGGGTCATACAGTGGATAGAGCGGAAGATTGGGAGGAAGCTGGTCTGGATTGTTTGTGACCTCCACACCAACGAGTTGCCACTCAGACATCTGATCCAGGAGCTGGATGGCAAGACTCTTTCAAACAACAGATGGTCTGGTCCTCTTGGCAAGATGCTGGACTCTGCCACTGAGTTAGAAATAAATCCGAGCTTTGAAAAAATCACAGTTGGCCCTCCACTCGTTGAGCTTGCACATACTGTCATTGACGACCTGAGTACTGACCAGTACTATGGTTACATGATTTGCAGTGCCATCAAAACTGGGGTCATGCCTGATAGACTTGCTTACCTGCAGATAGGTCCAGTCTCACATTCAAGGTGGCTTACAACAGCTCTCAGGTTCTGCAGAATTTGGGTCGCTCATCATAAACTGAAAGGGAACCAGCTTCACAACCTGAGACTTATTGTCCAATTCATCGTGAGTGTCTACTTGCCAAATTGGTTCAACACCAAGGTCAAGTCATTGTTCTCCGAAGGTCCGAGGCATGTTCTCTTCCAGCTTGAGCTCCTGAGGAGTCAGCCAAGGAAGGTTGTTCAGATTGTGGAGCAGACTGTGAGGAGATCTTCCTGGTATGCTCATCTCGAGGCAGTTTTGCAGACAATGCTCTGCAGTAAGGATGAGGAGGAGAGAAGAGTAGCAGTCAAAAAGATCTTGGATATGAGACTTATGAGAGGATCTGGGCATGACGAATCAGTTGGTGACGATTCCTTCAGGGTCAGGAAGACTCCTGAAGTCAATCTAGGTGCCAAGACCCTCACTGATCTCATAGATCTGGATAACATCCAGGCTGGCAGTGAGCCCCCTCTTACCTGCAGCCACACCAATGTTCAAGTTAGAGCTTTCCTGGACAACCCCATGCATGTCCCTGCCTGGCCCTCGCACACCCAGAGTATAGAGCGTTGTGTACAGCAAGTGAGCGAGGCCAGCAATCACGTGTACAGCCAGGAGAGGAGGGAAGGCTACATCCGAGCTCAGGTGGTCAGCAGGGAGGTGATGAGTAGAAACAGAAGCAAGAAAGACATGTTCTCTATGGTGTGCAGCAACACCGGGTCGTAGTAGTAAAACCGGTTTTTGTATTTGATGATTTTGTTTTCTAAAGGAATATTAAATTTAATAAATGTGTCAAGATCATTCGTTTCACTATTCTGGATCATTTTCATCCTAATAAATTAACCTGATACATTTACTTTACTTTAAATAAGCTATTTAGTGGTGTTGGTAAAAGGGTGGGAATACTGAATTTTCATAAGATTTCAAGTTAAAATTTACCTAGCAAAAAATGAAAACTTTTCAAATCAGAAGATATCACATGATTCTGCATATAGAACTACATCATTAATACCATGGGCCGATTTTTCAAACTCAAAAAAAAAAATTCGCCTCCGTATGACACACCCTAGTACCCCAATATTGCTTCTGCAATCCGACCAGTACCGCACAGTGCTGAACTTCCAGTCCCAAATCCACCGACTGAACAAGAATTGAGTGATTCCGATTCTACCTCTACCTCAATGGAAAACGACTACCAGGATGACTCTGAAAATACCAGGCCTAAACTATTTACTCAAGAAGCGCTTCATGATCTCATCAGGGACCTAAACTTGTCAAAAGAAAAGGCTGAAGTTTTGGGATCCAGACTAAAGCAGCGTAACATGCTAGAAGATGGAGTGCATATCACTACAGCGCGTTACCGACATAGACAGCTGTCTGCATGTTTCAAGATGGCAAACAACCTTTGTTATTGCGAGGACGCAGTATCTCTCATGCAACAACTCTGCAAGTCTGAAACATACAAGACAGAGGATTGGAGGCTGTTTATAGACTCAGGAAAAGACTCTCTGAAAGCTGTTCTTTTACACAATGGCAATCGGCTTCCATCTGTCCCAATAGCACACGCAACAAAAATGACTGAGAGCTATGAAACAATGAAAATTCTGTTGGCCGCTATAGAGTATGAGAAACACCAGTGGAAGATATGTGGCGATCTCAAAGTCATCAGTTTACTACTGGGCCTTCAGAGTGGCTACACAAAGCACATGTGCTTTTTGTGCTTGTGGAACAGCAGAGCTGATGCAGAGCACTATGTGAGAAAGGATTGGCCGACAAGACCAAGAGATGCGCCTGGAAGGTTTAACTGTGCTCACAATCCGCTTGTAGATCCAGAAAAGATATTTTTGCCTCCACTGCATCTAAAGCTCGGTTTGGCTAAAAATCTCATCAAAGCTATGGATCAATTCGGTGCTGGGACTCTATATTTATCTCAGAAACTAGGTGGTGTGGTTTCCGAAGCCAAGTTGAAAGCAGGTGTCTTGAATGGACCACAAATTCGTATACTAGTTAATGATAGCGAATTCACCAAAACATTGAACCCACTGGAGAAAAAAGCATGGGAATCATTTGTCAATGTGTCAAAGAATTTTCTTGGAAACTATCGTGCTGACAACTACAAAGAAATCGTAACAACCATGCTTCAGAATTATCATGCATTGGGAACAAGGATGTCCTTGAAATTGCATTTTTTCCACTCTCATATTGAAATTTTTCCAGGTAACCTTGGAGACGTTAGTGATGAACACGGCGAAAGATTTCATCAATATATCGCCATAATGGAGAGCAGATATCAGGGACAATTCAGTCCTAACATGATGGGCGACTATTGCTGGACACTGCAACGAGAAGAGAGCAAGCTGTACAAGAGAAAGAGTAAAGTTCAGAAGCACTTTTAGAACTTCATATTTTGTCATTATAAAGGATTTGAACTTATGTTTTTTGGTACAATTTTTTATGAGCTTATCTGTGATAGGTTTAAAATTGTATCTTGCATGACGCGATAATGTTACTATATTTACTATTTTTTTATTCTTTAAGAAAGTAGGTCTGATGGTAGAATGAAACATCCTATTAATATTCATTAATATGAAATTAGTCATGAAAGCACAGTCACATGAAATAATCTCATCTTTTGCACGACACGTGATGGAATATTAAATATTTGTACCTATTGATTTTTTTATAAAACCTGGTCTGATAGAACAAAACAAATTTCAGATTCGAATTCAGCAATATGAAATTAGTTGTGTGAGCATGATCTTATATGTGAACCATTTTGGCTGTTGACCAGTGTTATCGTAGGTGTGGCAACCATGTGAGACGATGGTCCACGACCATATCTTGAAAGAGAGTCTACAACACTACCGTTAGTCTTCTGCCATACAGATACAAATCTGGGTTACGAAAGACTCCCCTGAGCAAGGAAAAGTGCATGGATACAGTTCTTAGTCGGTTAAAATCGCAAGCCATGGGAGTCTGCCCATCGGGTAACAAGGGTAAGCGCCAGTTGGATGTGATGTTCGGCCACATCAATGTGGGAAGAGGCATACGATATGGAAAAGTCATCCACGTAAAGAGTGGTCCAAGCATCCCGGGGCACACAAACGCTATGTCATTGGTGGCCAAAGCTAACAGGGTGACACTAAGGATGCTGCACTGAGGAACACCCCTGGCTACCGCTGCTTTTCACTCTTCCCCCATCCCAAGTCTTCTGTGTGATGTGGGTGAGCCCCCTCTGGACCTCCGGCGAAAAATGACTGCATAGCTTTACTACCGTGCTCAGCAGCTCTTTCCTGGCGTGACCTCCACCCGAAATGTCGGCAAGTACCTTCTGTATCGTCCCTCTGGCGTGCGTGCAGGGTATCTCGTCGACGAGCTCGGTCTATCCGGGTTTGTTACTCTGCCTGTTGTATACTCGGCTGTCCTCCACCATGGCTGTCACCGAGGGGTCGAATTTTACCGTCCATTATATTTCGGGTGTAAAGGGTGTTTATCTCCCTGGCCACGTTTGATCGCTTTTTTTTGGAGCATGCTGCCGAAGACGGTATAATGATCGTTTTAAGGATTTTTCTATTTTTAGTGACTCACGTGCACCTGAGTTTTTTTAACTCGTCTCAGCTCCTGGTCGTAAGAATCTTAGAGTGACTCTATTCAAGTGGCGTGGGCAGATGGTCCAATTCTTCTGGGCACCTGCTGACGTCGGGATTGACGGCAATGAGGTGGCCGATGCGGAGGTGAGGCTTGTGCGGCGGCGACTGCAGCCAAGCCCCAAAGGAGACCTCTCCCTCACCTTGATATTCACCCTGTACTCCGAGAGACTGTCCATCACTTGTGGCAGGACCAGTGGGCCATAGTGGGTGTCAAAAAAATGAGGACGATAACTAATGTGGTACAGTTGCGGAAATGTGATCCTATCCCCCTGTGGTAAACCTTGACTCCAACCGGCAACCTTGCAGTAGTGGTATCACTGTTGGTCGTGTAATGACGGACGTGATTGGTGGATAGGTTTGTTATAGGTCATATACGTTGGCCGTTTGGAGACACGGGTTACTGCAGGGGGGATAGGAACACATTTCCGTAATTCTACATCCATGGCGGTACCCGACAATGCCTCGCCAAGTAAAGACTGCCTTGACTCGTCTCCGTATCGACCATTTCCGATTGACACACGGGTACCTCATGGACGATGGTGGTGCTCCCTGCCTGGTCCCCTTCACTGTACGACGCTTACGACACTTGCTGGTCGAAAAATTGAGTATCCCAGTCTGGGGGACCGGTGGCGTAGACACCTCTCCTGGTGCCGTGGGGAGATGGTTCTTACACTCTCTCTGCGTTGCGAGGGGAGAAGTCATACATTTGTTTGCTCAACCTTAACAATAATGGCGTTGTTTGGTTTTACGTATAAAGGCCCGCTTTAATTAACATGATATAATACAACTGCTAGCTCTACCCAGCTCCACCATCACATACCTGTTTGTTCTGCTGACTCCGTCAGCATACATATGAGGCTGTCAACAGCAACACACCATCATGTATGCTGATCATCACAGCCAGGCAACACGCTCCTGTATTATTCAGTGATCTAGATTGCTTTTCTTCACCCAGACACCGTTCTAATGAGTTGATATAACTACCAGCCACAAGTGATGGGAGGAGGGCATCAGAGATTCAGCCACTAGTGATGAGAGGAGGGCACCAGAGACCAGCCACTAGTGTTGGGACGAGAGCATCAGAGACCAGCCACTAGTGATGGAACGAGGGCATCAACGACCAGCCTCTAGTGATGGAATGAGGGTATCAGCGAACCAGCCACTAGTGATGGAACTAGTGATGGAACGAAGGCATCAGTGACCAGCCACTAGTGATGGGACGATTGTATCAGCGACCAGCCACTAGTGATGGATCTAGTGATGGGAGGAGGGCATCAGCGACCAGCCATCAGTGATGGGACAAGGGTATCAGCGACTAGCCAATAGTGATGGGACAAATGCATCAGCGACCAGCCACTAGTGATGGGACGAATGCATTGGCGACCAGTCACTAGTGATGGGACGAGGATATCAGCTACCACCCACTAGTGATGGGACAAGGGTATCAGTGACCAGCCACTAGTGATGGGACGAGGGTATCAGTGACCAGCCATTAGTGATGGGACGAAAGCATCGGCGACCAGCCACTAGTGATGGGAAAATTGTCTCAGAGACCAGCCACCTAGTGATGGGATGAGGGCATCAGCGACCAGCCACTTGTGATGGGACAAGTGCATCAACGACCAGCCACTAGTGATTGGACGAGAGTATCAGCGACCAGCCACCTAGTGATGGGGCGGACGAATGCATCGGCGACCAGCCACTAGCGATAGGACGAGGCATCAACGACCAGCCACTAGTGACGGGACGAGGGAATTAGCGACCAGCCACTAATGATGGGACGAATGCATCGGCGACCAGCCACTAGTGATGGGACGAGGTTATCAGCGACCAGCCGCTAGTGTTGGGACAAGGGTATCAGTGACCAGCCACTAGTAATGGGACGAGGATGGGACGAGGGTATCAGCGACAATCAACCAGATGGGACGAGTGCATCAAAGACCAGCCACTAGTCATAGGACGAAGGTATCAGTGACCAGCCACTAGTGATGGGAGGAGTGCATCAGTGACCAGCCAATAGTGATGGTGTGATCGTGGGTATTGTATATCACACACATTTGTTTTAAATTAGTTCTGGACCTCTTAAGTGGTAGGGCTGATGAAAACACTTATTCTGGAGTTTCTTTATTACAAAAGCCGCTTTAAACACGAGTACTTAGTTTGGGAGAGAATGTATTGTAAATTCTCTCCAGGGAAAGTGTTTTGAGTACACTTTTATAGGAACACTTAAGTGAAGTGTTCACGCCCCTGTAAGTTGCAAGATTTTACCCTCGCCCCTCACTCAGAGCGTGAGAGAGGAAGGAGGAGCGGGCTGCTAAGATTAGTAAGCTTGACCTCGCTCGACTCCTGATGAATTGGTGGACTCAGCATGTATAACATGAACAAATACTGAATCATTGTTGAATAACTTAGTGAATAATTTGGTATTCTACATTTGGGTGAATATTTATATAATACAAATGGTGCTGTTACACTGCTCGGCCACGTCCAATCGAGTCCTCACGGTTTAAATCCTAGGTGTACCTAACCTTGTTACAATAAAGTGTGCTTTAGCTAAACTTTTTCTTCTTGCATATGCCTTTGCAATTCATTCCGAAAAGTCCTCATAGAAACTATTGCGTACCCAGAAGAAATCTTTCTGTAACAAATTATCATAACAATCAAGGAACTGATAAATATGATGGTAGGTATAATGAAACCAGGTAGGATTTTAGTGGAAGATAAATATAAAGGAAGAGAATCCTGTAAGTCAGGAAACTGTGTCTTATAAATATAAGAGAGAATTTTAAGTTTATCAGATACAATATGAAGACTGCTGAAATTTATATTTAGGGAAAATGGTATGGGTTCCAGCTCAGAAGTAATGTTTGTGACAAATTCAAAATGATGGCGAGTAGGCAAGGTTGTGATTGCATTACTGTTAATTTCACAATGGTCTGATGCAAAATGATGACCTTCCACTACTAAATGCTTACCTACATCCTGGCATATAAGTATCACACTGGTTTGATTTGGGAAATAAAAATGTTGCACATTATTAACATGTGCATGAAACACTAACCTATGTGGTATTGGAGTGTATTCATATTAAAGTAGAGCTGTAGAGCCATAAGTTTGCACTATAGCTAATTCACATGTAGATTCTGCAGCCTGTGTGAAAGCGAAAGCACAAGCAAGTGTAAGTATGTTGACTTACAATGATTTAGGACTTCATGCTTAGTCACAGCAACTAATGAAAAATCTTCTGATACTACTATTAGTTCAGTTTGTTTGTTCAGAATTAAAAGATCGTCATTCGTTTTCAATGGAAATGGTTCTAAGTGCCATGCATCAAAAAAAAAAAAAATAAATAATATATATATATATATATATATATATATATATATATATATATATATATATATATATATATATATATATATATATATATATATATATATATATATATATATATATATATATATATATATATTTTAGTGGAATGTGTATTAGTATTTCCTTATGTGTTAAGCTTGCCTCTAAAAAGGGGTGATAATATTCCAGTTCATGCTCCTGAAAGATACGAGTTAGATGATATTTAGTTTTAGTTATATGTAAAGCGGCAATAAGTTGACCAACTGGCAACAGCTGTGCATCAACACGACCTAACCCTGCATTTACTAGATAAGATAGGAACCTACTGTTAGTGTCTATGAAAGCTTGTACAGAGGCTTCAGCTTCATGCATATATTCTGTAAAGCAGTGAAGCCATTCCAGTGTAGAAACTGACTGTGTAAATCCCTGGAAAACGCGTGTTAGTTGATTAGTTTCGTCAACAATAGCATTCATGTGAGAAGTCAGAGTTTGTACTGCCTTGTAGGACTGTTCAATGGCACTGTTTTGTTTCTTAACCGCTTCTGAAACTGCATTCATTCTGTTCCCTAGTTTAGCTACATATTCGGCGGTTGCCGTACCAAACAGCGGGGATGTAACTTATTAATCCAACAAAATTAAATAGGCCACGTTTTTGACGCCACTGAGAATATACCATCTTCCCGATGTCTTCAGGAGAAATAGGGAGCTTTCCCTCGAAGTGATTTACTCGTTTGAGTAGACTATTCATATGGTCGTTCTGAAGTGAGATAGTCTGTCAGAGTGTTATAGAGATTGCAGATTGTTGTTGGAGATCTTGCAGAGTTTATATAGCTGTTTCAATGTGGACAGCTATTGACCTCAGGTGCACTGGCATGAGCATCAGATCGTGGTCCTCGTACTTGACAGTTACAATGTCTTGTACTACAAGTATTTTGCCTAGTGGGGCAACTAAAGCTTCGGATTTGACGACGTCTGCTGGGGATGCTGATGTTGTCACCGCATCCGTTGTAGTAGAAGTAGGATGTATTTGATTTACAATAGGAGTCCCTACTAAGTCTCTGCTGCCTTTTTTTATTCTATCTACATGTCCTATATCTGTGACATTTGACGTTGGCTCAACTACTTGGAATTTGTTTCCATGTCTTTCGCTGTAATCACGTACGGACCTGTGAATTCAGGCGACAGTTTTGATGTGCGTTCCGGCGCTCTTACCATTACTTTGTCTCCTATTTCTAGAGTTATTGGCTTAGCTTTTTTATGTTGCTTGCAGATCATTTCAGCACGTGAGGCTGCAAAATATTTTCGTACTTTTCCATGGATGCTTGTGAAAACATTGATTTGCTTCTTGGCATAGTCATCCATATATTGTACACAGATTGTGGGGTTCCTGCTAGTAGATCATATGGGAAGCGTTTATCGGTACAGTAAATTATGTAGTATGGCGATTTGCCTGTAAAGCTATTTATAGATCCATTGATGAACCCTGCAACTTGTGGAAGTTAGTCTTCCCACAAACTATGCATTGGACTCACCACATGTCGGAGAATCTCAAGAATTTTTCTATTTGTACGCTCGACCAACCCATTTGAAGATGGATGATAGGCGGTTGTGAAGGTTATTTGATGTCATATTGTTGAAATATTGCAGTTACGAGTTGATTCTTAAATTCTGCCCCGTTATCTGAGAGTATCACTCTAGGTGTAGAAAAAGGACAGATAAGATGAGTGACCTATGCATGAGCCACTGATTCGGCCGACTTGTTCTGCAATGGTGCTAGTACCACACATCTAGAGAAGTGGTCAACGCAGACAAGTCCGTAACTAGAGCCTTGATGGTTTTTTGGTAGTTGCAATAAATCGATCGCAACTGTATCCCATGGACGTTCCGACGTCAGGTATTCTAAGATTGGAGCGGGGATCCATCGTTGTTCCCTTGTGTTTTACACAAGATTAATTAACCAATGTGAAGGTGATGTCGGTCCTCATAGTTTTCCAATAATATTTTTGTTTAATTTTTGTTAGACATCTGTCTCGCCCTGGATGACCAGCTTGGGGTGCATCATGGAAGAGGGTGAGGATGTTTTCTTTTAATGATGTAGGAATGTAAATTTGAGAGATTGACTCTTGTTGTGTTTTCACTGAGCGATATAGTATTTCGTTCCGCTGCTCAATCTGCGAGACTGGTAGAGGTAATTTGGGCAAATTTACCTCATCTTCCGATTCTAGGGTATATATAACCTTGGACCACAGTGGATCCTGTAACTGTTCCGCCCTTAACTGTGACAGGGTGAACGTAGGTAGTGGCGTGACACGAGCTATGTGTCTAGATAGCGAATCAGCTACCACGTTTGAACGGACCGGCAAATACTTGAAGTCGGGTGCGAACTCTTGTATGGTCTGATACCAGCGCACTAAGCGCCCTGATAAGTTATTCCTATGAGATAGTTCTGTAACAGCCACATGATCTGTGTGAACTGTGATCGGATATCCAAAAATGAGATCCCGAGAAGGCTTGCGAGCCCACACTACAGCTAATGCTTCTAAGCGAGTAGCTGAATAGCGTATTTCTGCATCGTTGAGGGTGCGACTGGCGTATGCTATTACACGCCACTTTCTCCGATGATCAGTTTGCATGAGCACTGTCCCTAAACCTAGACCTGAGGCATCAGTGTACATGGTAAATCGTTATATGTAGTTCGGAGCGATCGTTAAGGCGCTCTAGGGGGCATTAAAACTGTCCTTTTGTTCTTTATTCCATGTATACTCTACATCCTTTTTGAGGAGTTTAGTGAGTGGTGAGGCTAATTTGACATAACCTTCAATGAAAGAACGGTAGTATCCTGATAAACCTAAGAAACTACGAAGTTGATCAGCCTTCTTGGGGCAAGGGAATTGCTTCACCGTCTTTACCTTACAATCTTGTACTGTGTGAATACCATTGCCATCTACTACGTGTCCGAGAAATTTGATTTTGGATTTTAGAAATTCACATTTGGAAAGTTTTACTTTTAATCCAGCTATTTATAGCTTTGTGAAAACTTCTCGTAGTTTCTTTACATGGCTTTGTAAGTCTTTGCTTACTATGGTAAGATCATCAAGATAGGCATAGACTGTGTCACCTATCATTCCAGCAAAAAAGGGATTTATTATCCTTTGGAATGTTAGCGGCGCATTTCTTAGGCCAAATGGCATTCTTAAGAATTCGAAATGTCCCATTGATGTACTGAACGAAGTTATCTCGGGGGATTCCTCATGTAAGGGAATTTGCCAGTCTGGTACAGTTGCCTGGTTGACTCGTCGAAAATCTATGACTGGTCTCCATCCTCCATCCTTCTTGGGATCTAGGAATAATGGCGAGTTCCATGGTGATGAGGAAGGTTGGATTACCTGTTGGTCCATCCTGTCTTGAACTATCCGTTGGACTACCGCCCTTCTGCTATGGGGTAGCCTATATGCTGGGATGTAGATTGGGTTAGTGTCCGGTTTGAGTGGAATACGATGGTTTGTCAACGTAATGCTATGATTTCCTTGAACTCGGTAAGTAATTTTAAAAGATCACTTTTGCCTTTCACGTGTGGCGCTATTAACGCTACTTTATCTACAATACGTGATTTTCCATTCGATTCCCCCTGTGTTATACTACCTATTAGTAATTCTATTGGCTCTGCGACAACTGGTTTGTCGTATACAAGTAAATTACTTAAACAACATCCCTTTCTTTAGGTAATGGGTCCCCCAGTTCTATTGAGACTACCTAATCTGACTGTGCTTGTGATAGACTCAAGTGACAAATCTTTCACTCTTGAACTTTCTTTCACTCAGACACACCACATCTGTTCCTTCACTCACATTTGGCAAACGTACTGTGACTCTAGTTAGTTCCTGGCTATGTAACCGCTGTACACAAGTTAACACAGCAGGCGTTAGAATCCAGTTCATGCCGCTTTCATCAGAAATGTCCTTTGAGCTACTACGTGGAGTTTCAGGGAGTGACTCCATAACTAATTGCTTCTGTGCCAAAGACTCCCCCGCGCCCGTCGAGGCAGTTATTACACGAACACCTGAAGTAAGCAATGGATGTGAAGTATGCATGGCGTGATATATTTTATAATTATGCGAGATTGTTTGATTTCGTGGCTGAACGTTAATGTTGTTCTCCTTTGAGTAGCAATACCACGTAACCCGTCCGCTGGCAAAGAAAATACTTTCACTATGTAGAAATTCGCCTGAAACGCTTCACTGGACCTAGAAAAACGGATTGGTAGTGTTATCACCCCTGATATGTCTAATTGGATTCCCGACACACCGGACAGAGTAATGTTTGTAGGTCTTATTGGTCACTTATTTGGAGGATATCGTCGTTTGAGTTCATTGAACGATGTTAATGAGATAACAGTGGCACAGGCCCCCGTATCTATATCTAGGGCTAATTGATTTTTACCTATCCTCGCTGGTACAGTCAACACTTCCACTTTGTTTAACGCGGCGATTAATGCGCCAGTGATGGAAGCGTTGTTTTCTTGAAGCGTTGACGCTATCCTAGATCGTGTTGCTGGACGCGTGCCTCTTCCCCCGATGGCTGTGTACTTGTCTCCCGGCGATTTTCAATTTCTTGCCTCATACGTTGTATATTTCTGCAATCTTCTGTGGTGTGGTATGGAGACTGATGTACTATACACCATTTACTCGGAGACATTTAATTTCCTGTGTAATGTCCCTTTGGAGTTTTTAGTTTAGCAGGACTATCTGAATTTTTAAAGTCCTGCGAGGGTCCTTTTCCTCGATCTTGCCACTGGCTGGCGGGGTACTTATCTGCATTTCCTGCAAACCAGCATTTTTCTGTGGTATGTCCCTTACGTTTGCAGACTTTGCAAAAGGTTATCTTTTGGGGTTTGGTTCCGGTGACAGTTTGTGGTTATTCCTTAGAGCTGAGACTGGTTCCACTGACAGAGCCCGAGGAGTACGTTCTGCCGGTTCAGCAATTTCCTCCACGTAGTTTACAAGCTTAGTCCCCTTTTTAAATTCTTTCTTTCGGGCTTCCTCGCATAAGGGTTCATTTGAAGACAAGATAAACTGAAGGAACTCGATAATCCTGTAGAAATTTTCTTTAGACAAGTGGTCATTATTATCGAACCAATCTGAGGATTCCATGTAAGATTTGAGGTCTATCCCACACAAATCTGGACGTCTTGTTCGTCATGTGGGAGCAGAGTGTCACCTGTCCGCTCAGCCATCATAAAAATCCAAGTAAACGGACCTCCCTTGGAACCTGACATAAAAAGGAAATGTATTTGTTTCTTAAACGTTTGGTAATCATCCGTTTCTTCATCAATGGCTAAAGCATAGATGCCTTTATATGCCTGATGAGCGGTTTTGATAAGACTTTGGACGTATGAGATTTTATCTATGTTATTAGTGACATTATTATTTCTCAATACATCATCTTATCTACGCAAAAACGATAAACTAGTATAATCTGGATCCTCGGTAGTAAACTCTTGTACCTTCATGTTATTTGGAAGTATATTTACAGTTTGACGGACCGATGAAGTCTGTGGGTTAGTAGAACCACCTGGTGCCAATTTTGTTGTGTTAGTTAAAGCACTAGCGTTATTAACAGATGAAGGTAATGGGTAAATGTTACCTGACCTTAATTGTCTACTGTATAAATCCTCAAACTGAGAATCTATGAAATTTTTGCAGCTAGCTAAAGAGTCGGTAGGTGTTAACTCTATTTGGCTAATGTGTGGTAATTCTTCCTCACTATATATATATATGCTGATAACCACAAGGAAAGAAGAAAACACGAAGTTCCCAAGCGCTTTCGTGTAATTCACATCTTCAGGGGTGAGTACAGACTAAGAAGAAGTACAAAACAAGGTATATATATATATATATATATATATATATATATATATATATATATATATATATATATATATATATATATATATATATATATATATATATATATATATATATATATATATATATATATATATATATATATATATATATATATATATATATATATATATATATATATATATATATATATATATATATATATATATATATATATATATATATACAGAGGAGGTGAGATCAAGTCCACAATGGTCAGGTATTAGGTATTAGTATTACCATTTCACAAAAATTACTCTCAAATTCCTTTACAACTAAAAACCTGGAATGTCAATGTGGCATTTAAAAACTCATGCACTGTTAAACAAATGTTAATCAAGAACTCCCCCAACAATACAGGTGGCTGCATTTATAAGGTTCCTTGCAAGGAATGTAATATGTTTTACTTAGGCCAGACAGGTAAAGATGTTGTAACTAGACTTAAACAACATAAATATAGTGTTAGGACAGGCCAGGAATCCAATGCTCTGTTTGTTCATCTGAGGGATAATAAGCATTGCATTGACTGGGATAATGCCTCCTCAATATTACCTTGTAATTCAATTGACAGTCGGAACATTATAGAATCTAGTCTCATTAAACATACCGAAGCAGTCAACATGAATTTGAGTAATGGTATGTACAAACTGGATAATTTCGTAATTAAGAAGATTTGTAACCAGGTGAGAAGGTTGGGTCAACTTACCCACTGACCTGTCTACCGACTGCTACGGTGCTTTTTGAAGATTAGCAGGGTCATTACCTAATACCTGACCATTGTTGGTTTGCTTTATTGTAGAAAAATATATTTTCACAGGTACTGAGTTCAGTTGAGAGTATATTGTACCTTCTCTGCTCGGGGAAATGTCTCAGTACACTTGTATAAGAGAGCACTTAAGTGAGATGTTCACTGAGTAACAGGTGATATGATAGTCTCTCTCTCTCCAGGGAGAGGGAGGTGTCAGGCCGGCCTTACAGGATACTCATGGATGAATTACTTGGTGAATATATGGGTAAGATACATTTGGGTAAATATTTATAAAATACTAATTGTGCTGTTACAACTTCACTCACTGTATAAAACTCACAACGTTGCCCTCTCATGGAGTAATGCATAAATATTTATAATGAGTTATGAAAATGAAGAGAAAAATATTTAAATTATTTAAAAGTATTAGAAAGTACTAAAAGTATGTGATAGTATAGAATATATATCTACTTTTTGTAAGTAGAGGACGCTCTTTCTAAATGTGTTTAGTTAATTTTACCTTTGCACATTTGTGCAAGTAAATTATATTTTATATTGACTTCTTGAAGTTCACTTGTGTTTGTGTAGTTTATAAAATAATGATTGTTTGTGATCTACCTGAGTGGAGAGTCCGTATAACTTTGACCTGGCGATGAGGTCAGGAGGCGATGACGTCCTACTCAGGGAGGGATGACGTCACGTCCTACGGGGATCAACCTGGGGGCTGACCTCCTTTTGTGGCGATCAGCCTGGGGGCTGACCGTCTTGCAGTGATCCACCGGAGGGCTTACCTTCTCTTGCAGTGATCAGCCTTGGGACTGACCAGGGGCTATCCTTTGTCTTGCTGAGATCAGCTTGGAGGAAACCTCTATTGCACACAGACGAATCTTGATTGTTTAAGCAAGAGATTGTTTGCTTGTCTGGAACCACTTTGACAACCTTCCTAATCTCCGGTGATGTAGTGTTGGCTGGTAGTGATCTCAGTCCACACACGGGTATACTGTAGGCTCAGCTGCTCTTGGCGCCAGTTGGGGTAACCTTCAGTCTGTTGTATAGTTGAGTATTAGACTGCTATGTTTGCGGTCATTTTTAAAATGTCTTTTACCACTGTTTTTCTGTGTATACGTTTTGCAAGTGTTTCTAGCCACCGTCCACTTATTTTTCTTGTAAATGCTTGTTTGTTGATGATTCACTTAAAGTGCCACTTAAGTCACTGGAATCGCTTGTTATATTTGTTTTTGAGTGTTTGACTGGTTATCGTTTCCGTTTCACTGCACTGCCACCAGTGTGATCGTGGGTATTTTATATCAGACACAATTGCTTTAAATTAGTTCTGGAAAGCTTAAGTGGTATGGCTGATGAAAACACTTATGCTGGTGTTTCTTTATTACAAAAGCGGCCTTATACACAGTTCCTTGGTTTGGGAGAGAATGTATTGTGAATTCTCTCCAGGGGAATTGTTTTGAGTACACTTTTATAGGAACACTTAAGTGAAGTGTTCACGCCCCTGTAAGTTGCAAGATTTTACCCTCTCCCCTCAATCAGAGCGTGAGAGAGGAAGGAGGAGCGGGCTGCTAAGATTACTAAGCTTGACCTCGCTCGACTGCTGATGAATTGATGGACTGAGCATGTATAACATGAACATCTACTGAGTCATAGTTGAATAACTTAGTGAATAATTTTGTATTCTACATTTGGGTGAATATTTATATAATGCAAAAGGTGCTGTTACAATGAGATGAGAGCATCAGAGACAAGCCACTAGTGATAAGACGAGGTTATCAGCGACCAGCCACTAGTGATGGGATGAGGGTATCAGAGACCAGCCACTAGTATTGTGATGAGGGTATTAGCGACCAGCCACTAGTGATGGGACGAGGGTATTAGCGACCAGCCACTAGTGATGGGACGAGGGTATCAGAGACCAGCCACTAGTGATGGGATGAGGGTATCAGAGGCCAGCCACTAGTGTTGTGATGAGGGTATCAGAGGCCAGCCACTAGTGTTGTGATGAGGGTATTGGCGACCAGCCACTAGTGATGGGATGAGGGTATCAGAGGCCAGCCACTAGTGTTGTGATGAGGGTATTGGCGACCAGCCACTAGTGATGGGATGAGGGTATCAGAGGCCAGCCACTAGTGTTGTGATGAGGGTATTGGCGACCAGCCACTAGTGATGGGATGAGGGTATCAGAGGCCAGCCACTAGTGTTGTGATGAGGGTATTGGCGACCAGCCACTAGTGATGGGATGAGGGTATCAGAGGCCAGCCACTAGTGTTGTGATGAGGGTATTGGCGACCAGCCACTAGTGATGGGATGAGGGTATCAGAGACCAGCCACTAGTGATGGGATGAGGGTATTGGCGACCAGCCACTAGTGATGGGACGAGGGTATCAACGACCAGCCACTAGTGATGGGATGAGGGTATCAGAGGCCAGCCACTAGTGTTGTGATGAGGGTATTGGCGACCAGCCACTAGTGATGGGATGAGGGTATCAACGACCAGCCACTAGTGATGGGATGAGGATATCAACGACCAGCCACTAGTGATGGAACGAGGGTATCAGAGACAAGCCACTAGTGTTGTGGCGAGGGTATTAGCGACCAACCACTAGTGTTTTAGCTGAGGTATGATATCAAACTAACTCACTTGTTAACACTTGCCGGAATGAGTGTAGGTTAGTCGCTGGTTCCTTTGATGCAGCTGAGTTTGATGCCAGGTAATCTCACGGCTGTCCTAGGTTGTACTTGTAATTATCTTAGCTTGTAAGACAAACAAGACATATAGGTATTGTTCTCTTCACTCGTTGTTCCTTGGTTTAATGTAAACACACGTGGTGATTTTATTGGGTAGTCATGTCTGTACAATTATTTGGTATTGACAGACTAATGAGCATTAACTATTAGCTTGTAATTAGCTGATCTATTTAGAGAGAGGCACAGCCTGGAGAGCTGGTCTCTCGACACGACATTAAGGCATCGTGCCGGGCTGTGAACTGGTGAGAACTGGGCTGAACTCTCTTGAGTCTGGTGCCTGGTGGTTGGAGGGTAACCACACATCAACATGGTCATTAACTAAACAGCCTACCACACACTGAGGGTTGAGTCTGTAGTTTTATGGGCTGTACACCAGAGAAGGTGTGACAGAACAAATGTTTATGGGCTGTCCTCCCTAAAAGGTGTGACAGAACAAATGCTTATGTAGCTGTATGCTCAATAATCTGGGTGATAGAATGTATATAATGAATACATGTCCTTAGCCCATATTTATATAATATTAATGTGACAGAGGCTAATACAATAGTGATGGGACAAGGGGATCAGCGACCAGCCACTAGTGATGGGATATATATATATATATATATATATATATATATATATATATATATATATATATATATATATATATATATATATATATATATATATATATATATATATATATATATATATATATATATATATATATTTTTTTTTTTTTTTTATTAATGGAATATTAAGTTAGTTTGGATATTATCGTTATCGTGGCGTCTGTTCAAGCTAATGGGAGGAGAAGCACTGAATTAATTATGCATTTTAAATCAATAAATTGTGTTCACATACAGTAGATGAATTAACAGTTAAGAAGTGATGAAGAACTGCGGAAAACTAAAGATAATGTTTGTAATTAAGCTGAATTTCAATTATATGATAATATTTAATAGCAATGGTGTTAATTATAAATTGATTTTTGTGGAGCCAGCGATAAACTCAGGAGTTTGAGGTAAAGCTTAAAAATCGGGTAAGATTATTTATCTTTAACTTGAACAAATTCAGGTTTACCCAAACTTGCCCAACCTATTTAGTTAAGCCTCTTATATATTTTGTTATTGTTTTTATACATAAGATATGGTTTAGTTATATCGATAAATGCTTTCTCTGTAATTATGTTATACATTTGGAAGGTTTCGGAATGTAAACACATGACGTCATTTGTACGGTCATCAGTTTGTGTCTTGTGTGTGTACAATATATTGCAATATATAAATTCAAAGACGACGAGTATAGAGTTTGATATTGTATTTTAAGTTCATATATTTAAAAAAGGAAGAAGAAGAATTACAGATATTTGATTATCAAATTAAACTTCACAGAGGCTTTTGCCTTTTTTAAATCCTTTCAAAACTATTCTTAAATCCAGTCGTTCCTAACATTTGCTGCTATAAATAAACTTGAATGCTAGAACACTGTCACACTACCCAGTATTTCTTTATTAAGTTAAAACAAGTAACTACTCGACACAAATACCTACACCAATCTAAGTCTTTTTAATACCCCAGAATATATAAAGTGACGTTCATATCCAATTATGTTATTTGAAATATTCTCCCTTAATTCTGTAAATCCCAAAATATCCCTCTGATAAAATAATTGAGGATGAACATTTTAGGATTAAAAGAATTAAGGGGAATAGTTCAAATAACATAGGTGAAGATGACGTCACTTTATATATTGTGGTGTTAAAACACCTTTGGACTTTACAATTCATATTAACGAGATTCACTGGAAACTGAGGTTTAATAGGAGTACGTCTTGGAATAATTAAGCGCCTGGTAGGGTCACATAATCATGGTATAGTCACTGCATGACATAATATTATGGAATAAACGAACCCTGATGTTATGCAAAGATGTATCATGAGAAACTGTTGACCCCTTGTGGCATTCAGTACTGCTTGTTGGAAGCAGCCATATATGTGTGTGTGTGTGTGTGTATGTGTGTACAATGCACATATGTACGTATGTATATTGTATATACGTATATAATTGTGTGTGGGTGTGTTTATGTACGTTTGTGTGAGTGCTTGTGAGTGTGCGCGCGTTAGTTAGTCTTGCTCTTTTTTCCCACTAGCCCCTTGTACACCATTAACTCCTCAGCCAAACTTAATTTTAGTAATTTGTATTCACGAACAAAAAACATCCCCAGTCATTCTTAACAAGCGTTGCTAATGGCATCAGTAAATCACACTTGAAACATTAAATTTACAGGACTATATATTTTTGTTTTCACTTAATTAGACGAGCATTAAAAATTTACATTATTAGTATCTCGAGTCTTTATTTTTACCGCTACTTCAGCCTTCCCCTTCCTATGACAACCAGTGGTCACTAAATTATGCATATTTATGAGCGCATACCAGCATAACTATTTATCTATGTAATTTCACTTTAATATATGAAAATATGAGAACTAGAGACAGATAAATGCACAAGAACCTACAACATTTACTGTAGAGTGGAGTCAATAAACACCATCCCCACCATCACAACCATCCTCACCATCACCACCACCACCACCACTATTACCGCCGCCGCCACTTATATCACCACCATCACAATTACCACCATCACCTCCATCACCACCACCAACATCCAAAGAACCACCACCACCATCATCCTCTCCACCACCACCACCACCCACATCACCGTCATCACCACCGCTACCACTAATACCATCTTCATCACCACCATAACCGACATCACCACCATCATCATCCTCACCAGGTTTACCACCATCACCACCACCATCTCCATCACCTCCATCACCCTCACCGCAGAGAAAAGTAAAAATTCACACTGACCTCCGACCCTTACATTCTTGGTACAATCTGCCTCGCCAAGCCTCGACATGTGACTCTCGTAAGCACAGCCCCCACCAACAACAACAACCATCTTCTGCTGCTTGACTCTTATCGTATCGTGTTCCATTGACCTGTTCCTATTGGCTGAAGATTTAAGACAGTCATTCAAGATGTCATAAAGCCTAGAAACGGGTGACAGTTAGTATGGGATGGTTATCGGGTCAGATGACTGTCACAAGCCAGTTTAAGTGAGCAAGTGGAAGGAGGAGCGGGGGGGATGAGAGGGGGGATGAGAGGGGGAGTGGGAGGGACAAGGTGAGAGTAAGTGGGAGGGAACTTAGGGAGACAGGGAGATGATGAAGGATGTAGGGAGTAAGAAGATGAAAAAAACAGGAACCAGGGAATAGAGGTAGGGGGAATGGGATAAGGGGGGTAGAATAAAAGAGGGAGAGGAAATTAAAAGAAAATGAGGTGAAAGAGTGGGAAGGAAAAAATGGAGTGAAAAAAGCAGGGAAGAGAGGTAAAGAGGGGGGTAGTGAGGGGCGACAGGAGAGAGGGAGTGCGAGACGACGGGGAGAGAGGGAGGCGTGAGAGCCGACAGGGAGAGAGAGGAGGGTGATAAACGTAAAAGGAAGAGAAGGAGTGAGAGACGACAAGGGGAGAGGGAGAGAGGCAGGAGTGAGAGACCTCAAGGGGAGAGGGAGAGAGGCAGGAGTGAGAGGCGACAAGGAGAGAGGGAGTGAGAGAGGAGTGAGAGGAGACAAGGAGAGACGAAGAGAGGGAGGAGTTAGAGGCGACAAGGAGAGAGGGAGTGAAGGAGAGAGGAAAGAGTGAAAGGCGTCAAAGAGAGAGGGGAGGGGGGCTGAGAGACGACAGGGAGAGAGGGGGAGTGAGAGACGAAAGGGAGAGAGCGAGGAGTGAGAGACGACAGGGAGAGAGGGAGGGGTGTGACTCGAAAGGGAGAGACGACAGGAAAAGAAGGAGAAGTTACAGACGACAAGGAGAGAGGGAGAGAGGGAGAGGAGAGACGAAAGATAGAGAACGAGAAGTAAGAAACAACAGGAAGAGAGGGAGAGAGGGAGGAGTGAAAGGCGACAAGAAGAGAGGAAAAGAGGGAGGAGTGATAGGCGACAAGGAGAGAGGCAGAGAGGGAGGAGTGAGAGCCGACAGGGAGAGAGGTAGGAGTAAGAAACGACAAGAAGAGAAGGTTTGAAAGACGACAAGGAAAGACGGAGAGAGGGAGGAGTGAGAGACGACAAGGAGAGGCGGAGAGAGGGAGGAGTGTGAGACGAAAGGGAGAGAGGGAGGAGTGAGAAACGACAGGAAGAGGAGTGAAAGACGACAAGGAGAGACGGAGAGAGGGAGGAGTGAGAGACGACAAGGGGAGAGAGAGAGAGGTTTGGTCAGGCCAGGTTGTGCAGGAGATCCCGTTGGTATCGTCATACCTGTTCTTATAAGTTTTAATGGACGTCAGTGATTGTTTTGGTTGTCAAATTTCTGTTGATTGTCAAAAACTTTGCTGGTTATCGAATGTACTAATGGTGATCAAAATATCTGTTGGTTATTAAAAGTTCACCTGCTTATCAAAGGTTCTCCTGATTTACTAAATTTCTGCTGGTATTAACCAGCAGAAATTTTGCTGGTCATCAAAGATTCTGTTAAACAAATACTGGAGGATTTCATAAGTTCCTCTGTCCTGAAAATTTATAATGAACGTCTAAAGTCACGCTACAGGTAACATTCAAACCTAACCTCACTTGTCTTGGCTAATATTACATGAGCCAAGGAAGAATAAAGTAATAAGGCAAAATAATCCAAATATTTTTAAGTCAAAATTGAATTTTCCTCAGTCCAATTTTCCTTTTCTCACTCTCATTATATTTTCAAAAGATTCTCTTCGAGTGGACGAAACGAACATCACAATAAAATTAAAATCTGAAGGAAAGTTCTTTAATGGAATTTAATTCTTTACTCTTGTGTAAACTTATATGTTCTGCGTATGGTCGAGTCCTCCTCTAGTTTAAAGTTTACTCCTCATTATATCCGTGTTGTCAAAAGACCTGCTGCTTTCTGTCCTCGATTGACTTCTTACAAGAGTTGCTTTAATTCATATTTATAATTATTATAAAAAATCCATACTGAAAGTAAAAGCATCTGAACGTCGCACATAATTTAAACAGCTTATTACATGCCAAAGTTATTTATCACATTGATACAAAAACTTCGTGTTAATGCCTCACTATTAATCACAAGTCACCTGCCAACCCAACATTGTTCATGATCAGATCATCACTAAGTTCAACCAAAGGTCAGTCAGAGGTTATTACTTAACTAAGAAGATCATCACCAACTTCCCAAGCGATCACTGTTCAGTTCTTGGAATTATTGATAATAGCCACTGTTACCTTTAATGCCAGGGTCATCACATGCACAGCTGTTGTACTCTGTAACACAGGCGACGACCCGTTTGTTGATATGTATCATGGAGGAGGAGAGGTGCAAGGTGGGAAATGAGGAATCAGAAAGGCTAAGGAAACTGGAAAGAAAATTATTATTGAAGATGCCAACATTAACAGGAATCGGACCAGATCGTCTTCATTCCTGTTATGGGCCACAGAAGGTATCTCAAGTAAATTGGTTGAAATTTCACGAAAAATAATTACCCATGATCCAATATTGAGCATTTTTGGGTGTTTTTTTTCATGTAAAATAGCCAAAAATGCACGATTTATTTTTTTACATCATAGTTTATAACCTGCGTAAATAACCAAGTCCATTATATATTGGTTGGATTACGACAGAAAAGTGGACGAAAATTCCCCAAATCCGTTATTTTTATGAAGTTTGACCAAATAAGAAAAATACGTATTTGTCTTTTTTTTTAACATTACGAAGATCTTACTGCAAGGTACATTTCGTACCAACTTTCATCTGAACTGGTTTGAATATGGGGTTTTGGTGTTGACCTTTAATTCCCATAAAACCCATGAAAAGACCAAAAGAAGCAAGGAATGAAAAATATATCCGGTTGTATTAGGTCAAGTCACAAGCTTCCCACGTTTAAATATAAATGACATACAATTGAAGGAATGGCGAATAATTGTTATTTATTTTTAAGAAGATGGTAAAGCAATATACTTCGCTCCTTAAAGTGGATACAGAGATACATGTATGCAACAATTGAGGAGATGGATTGGATTTCATTAGTAAGGAAACGAAGGATCATTGTATTTAAAAGGTGGAAGTATAGATAGCTAGGAATATTAAGATTCTTATAGAAAGAGAGACAGAGGAAGTTAGTTAGATCGGTGACAGGTGCAACTTCGCACTAAAACTATGTTTATCTCGGTAATGAGGTTCTTTGAGTCACCCACACTACCTCACTCCACACTGCATCAGGTGGTAGAAGCGGTACCGTTCTTGCCTCGCAAGCGAGATGTCCCGGGTTCGATTCCCGGGCCGGTGGAAGTTGTTTGGACATACTTCCTAGCCCACATTAGTTCCTGTTCACCTAGCAGTAAAGTAGGTACCTGGTGTAAGTCGAAAGTTGCGAATTCGTATTCAGGGACAAGTTGTTGGAGCTTCCAATAACTTGAGGACATAAACCACTGACTCTTCAGGCTTCTGTGCCCTTAACTCATGAGACATAAAGGCAAGCATGAACTTAGCATGCTTCCCTGTTGGGCGCTGTAAACGCTTCTGCGCTTCACCTTACACAATAATGTAGGGGAGTGCCCAATAAAAAAAAAAAAAAGTATGCATAATGACACACACACACACATACACATCACAACCTCAGAATTACCAATCCCCAAAATTCCTACGATAGTATCTTCACTTCAGCATGGGGTCAGAGAGGGCACATCAGGTTATGGTTGAGTCTTAGTCCTATTTTTGTGTAATTTTGACTACATATTTCCCATCGTATATATGCTGAATATAAAATTAGTCATTTCTCTTAACTAAGGTTTGGGAGAAAAATTTCTATGTACGAACTTTTGAGAAACTAGCCTTTGATTATCACAATCCTTGGCAAAGGTTGCTTACCTTCCTTTCTTATTTACAAGTCAACCTGAAACTGATATGGCCAATTAAGAGAAAGGTTATCCCATTAGCCACGCCCAGTGCTCGATACCAACCAATCATCGGCCATGTTACAAAAGAGCCGAAACATGCCGAACTAGAGCGGGAAATCGTGATAAGCGGGAATCAATATGCAAAACTCATTCTAATGAGTATCACCAACTGATAATCCAGTTAGTGATACCATCAACACGGCCAGAAGAGGAAGCGGGGTAACGTCCCCCTGATTAGTAGCTACATGGTCACCAAATATTCTTTATTGGTCGTTAATTGGCCAACTAAAAAGATGGTATCATGGTTTCCGGAAAGTCACCAGGAGTTGGATAGTTTTAAGTGGTAGAGGGGTGTGTGTGTGTGTCGCTTTCAGCTGCCGCCGCTGGGTAGAACTCGTAGTGAACAGGGAAGCAACCTTGCATAAGTCTTCCCTTGCCAGTAAACAGCCTCTTCAGCATCAAGACTCCTGCTGTGAACCGTCGTGACAACACACGGTACCTGGGTGCCTCGCGGTCCCAGGCGATACCAGCAGAGGATCTCGGAGTAGCAGTGCGCCCCAGATGGACGGTGCACACTGCATAGGCCTACCAGCATGTGGACACACCCTGGCGCCTAACAACCAATGCCCCACTGCCTTGCAGATTAACTTTGATAAGTGTAAGACTACGGTAGTAAACCCCGAACGAAAAATCTGCGGTGGAGCCCAGCATCAAGCTGACATGACTACAAAGCTCCAATAGACTCCAACAGCGGAATAGGCGGAAGAGGTGAGCAACACAGGAACCCAACTACTACACCGGCGAAACCCAACAAACTGGGCTTTTGGCAGTCCATTACAACTCTCCCTCTCCCCAGTTGTTTTAGCTACCTGCACCACTGGATCAGGAAAAGGGAGAGCCAAGATGTGTGGTTGCATTTCGTGTTCCTGTCTCACCTATAAATCAACTCACACGCAGCCATCATCCAGCTCATCATATTTTCATCATCAGAACACCCTAAACCCCAAAAGTCCTATAGCAACAGACGATTGATGACTGAAACAGGCATAGATGACGCCCGAGAGTCTCTAGTCACAACTTTGCAAATAAGCGGCATAGATATGATGTCGTTTATCCTCTGGTATCTAGGCTGCAGTGCAAACCGCTCCACTATGCAAATGAGCAGCCAATTCCAGGAGTCACTCTGCTCACCCCACATGGGAAGGGGAGCTAGAAGAGGTGCCCTAAACATACTCCCCTCCCCCCCAAAATGACTAGACAAGCACACCCAATAAAGTCATCCTAATTCGGTCGAATACATAATTACAGATCAAATCAAAAACAAATTATACAACATCTTATGGTCACTGCATAGAATGTCAGGACACTTCTGGACACTGGCATAAATGAGCAACCTGAAAGAAAAACCGGTCTTGTGGCAAGAGCTGGCTAGGTATAACATCGACATAGCAGCCAATAACGAGTCCCAACTCCCAGACGAGGGTCGACTCACAGAACTGGGGTAAGGCTGCTGTGGAGAGAAACCGCATTTATGGAGTTGGCTTTGCCATTCGCAAGTCCATCCTACATAGGCTAACTAAAATGCCTGTTGGGGTTAACAAGCGCCTAATGACGCTCTGAGTCCCAGTGAATTACTCATATCAGCCTTCTTCAACAGTACATACGCCCCAACACTGGATGCAGAGGATGACATCATGGTGGCCCTTTAAGCCGATCTTGACAGAGAGGTAACTACTATCCCCAGAGAAGGTAAGGTTGTGCTCCGAGGTGGCATATGGCAGGGAACCATAGGGAGAAATGGAGTGGGGAAAGTGCATTCCCAACGGCCTAGTCTTACTCAGCAAGTGTACTGAACACATCCTCACTATTACTAACACCTTGATTAGGCAGGCCAACAAATTCAAGGAGTCTTGGCAACACCTACGATCCAAACATTGGCATCTCATTGACTACAGTCTACACCATTGTCAGAGATAGAGATCGCCGAGATGTGACTTTAGGCCATCACGTGGCACTACTGGTATGATCTTTGCTGCCAGTCAGATACAGGAAAAGTGCAGAAACAGTGCTATCACTTGTACTATCGTGCACCAAAGTCGTGTCCACCACCCAGCCACAGTGAAGATTCGAATAGCCTTGAGTCTGAAGTTTCGAAACAGCTGGGGGAAATGCTATGGTCGGCCAACAGATGTCGCCCACTGTAGTGTGTGGGGGGGGAATAGAGAAGGTGGGGGTTAGTCTAGTAACAGGCTGTGTGTAGGTGGAGCATAACATCGTAAATACCGCAATCACTGATAACAATAAGAATGTCATGAAGATAGTTAATATTATTAAGCAATGTGAGAGATGTGTAACAGGTAAATAAAAGCACTACAACGACCATATCTCTGCCGTTCATGGCTACGACGGTGAGACTGATGGGCACACCAGTAATTAATTCTCCGTGACTACCATTACTGGTAGTCACGGAGAATACACAAGTTGTTACAAAGGTTGGCGCCACCCACACCAGGGGAAGGAGGTGATGTCGAACACTGAAACATGCCGAGGTCTCATTCCTACCATCGTCGTCACCAACAGGTAAGTCATATTAATTTGTCAGCATAGCCCATGTCGTCCTTATACAATTGCAGGGTGTCCCGTGAGTGACAGCAGATATTTGTAGAGGTGAAAAAATATGATATTGAGTTGAAAATCTTCTATACACATAAGCATTTTTCGGTTTACTTTAGGCGTGAGGTGGGTTGTAAAAATTACGCAGGGCAAAAATTTTGCCATGTTATATTTTATTTTTCTTACCAATTGCAGCCATACTGTGTGCTGTTGTAATCCTTATTGGTGGATTACATAAGGCCTATTAATAGCGTGAAAACCAGGTTGAAGATACTGTGATGTTCCATAACTTGCATTAAACAACATCATACGTTCACGAGCTCCAAATCCGCGCCTAGCCTCCCACCCCCCCGCCTCTACCCACCCAACTATTAAACCTCATAATTTGAGCATCGTGGGTTACCACACCTAAACACTAATCGACTACTTATTCTCTCCCCACACTCCCCCTACACCATCCCCCACTCCACTCCTCCCTCCCCGACCTCTTCCCTTCATCCCTCCCCCAAGACTAACGTCAATCGAATATTCCATCCCATCACATTACCTTCCCCTGCATTCCCGAACCCCCCTCCGCCTATTCTACCCATGGCGACGAATTGGACTACTGTAATGAACACTCACAGAACCGACGACATGGCTCCTCCCCCTTGTATTTAGAGTTAAAACCCTTACAACAAAGTCAATCCCACGTAACCAGAGCCGGATTAAGATACGTGGAAAAAAAACAAGCATCACCCATGGCCACCCCCCCCCCATACCCCAACCTAAAATCATAGCCACCACGTCTCTATATCCATCCTTTCCCTCTCTCTATAATAAAAAGTATAACCCTACTCAGAAAAAATAATGAATGGGCTCTCCAAACAAATTAAAGATGAGGTGCACCCCACCCAAATAGGGATGGCTGAGCCAGTTAAGAACCTGAGCTCTGCCTGTATCTTCCCCCTTTCTGCCTGTAATTGCATTTTCTTAAATTCAAATTCTAATTTTAACTTTTCCATTGCCACTTGTTCACTTATCTGTTTATAAACACCACTAAAATTACCAACTCCTTCAACTTCCTCCAATATTGACAGACACCAATTCATCAATTAACTCCCTCTGCATATCATTTTTTGATATATGACGACCAGAGAAATTTCATACCTAGATGCCACCTCAATTAGTTCCTCCTTATTACACTGGTTCAAAAAGTGAACATCACTGGTTTCCTGAAATTTATCAACATTTCCTGCCATGTTTCCATTTTTTTTTCAGTAATCACCTAACCTCACATTTTTTTTACAAGTATTAACACTTTCTTGTTTAGAGAACTCTTCACCAGCACACCACACGAAAGCACAGTAACTAACCTTCAAACACTTCGGTACAGCTTGGTTACACTGGGACAATTAGTATACTTGACTCAATCCACTCCCGGACACAGGCCCCCATGTAACAACCTTCACACCCTCTTCTAGGACTCACTAGAGGATGTAAAGTCAGCCCATAGGCCCAATATATCAGAGGAGACTTTGAAATAACAGCTTCTATTAACAGAGAGGTTAAATGTTAAACTCAGACCCTTACCTTATTTCTGGCTAACAACCTCCTGATAGCTGGTAGGTGTTTATTTCAATACCACTGTTTCCATTAAAACTGGTTTAATCAAAACACATCTTTAGAATTACAACAAAATATATTTAAAAACAAAATAAAATAAATATGTGCTCTCCATCCATGTGCATACAAAAGGCCACAAATCAATTCACTCAGAATAATTTATCTCCGCCAGATGCAGTGCTCTCTCACTGCTACAATACTCTTTAGACTACATGAACATATTGCACTTCAGTTAACACTGTAATTATCCATGATTGCCCAGATAATAATAGATAAATGCACCACACAAGCTTGACCCTCCTATCCTATTCAACCTAGCTACCGAGAGACCGCCAAAACCAAAACAATGTTCCAATACTTTTTTTTTTTTACAGGCTTAGTTGGAATATAACAAAGCCTAGGATTGCTTTTGTTGTCCTTGTGGCGCGCTAGAAGTGATCCTTGTCCACACGCAGAGGTCCAGGGTTCGATTCCCGACAAGTGAGGGATTGTTTGTATATGTGTATGTGTGTGTGTGTGTGTGTGTGTGTGTGTGTGTAATAATAATAATAATAGTAATAATAATAATAATTAACGGTTTATTGAAAGAGCATGGCAGCCAGAAGGCTGAAAATATACAGTTACATAATTGGGGAATGGGTCACTTAGTTGACAAATATTATACAAGTAATATAAGTTATACAAATATGATATATATTAACAAGGTGGGGAGAAGGTCATACTACAGGTCATTTCAACATAGTATCAGCGAAAACAGGTAAGATTAGCTAGGAGTGAACACACTGGTTAATTACGAGTTGTTGATAATATTTACAATGGTTGAGACTGGGCTGTTAATAGAGCGATCAGTATACTGTATGCTCCTATAGGCTGGATGCTGTTGTGGTGTCTAACAGCAATTCGCGGAAGAGGGATCTCGGACGGAAGTAGGAGCCTATGTCGAGGATGGTGCAGAAGCTTCTCACCAAATTTGCAGATGAGGTCGTGGTAATGGTCAGAGAGAGCGGGAAGGGTCAGTGTGTTGAGTGCATCTTTATACGTGCAGTAGGAAGGGGAGAGAATAATCTTGCATGCCCTATTCTGCACCTTTTCTAGGTGTTTCTGTTGTATGGCATTGAGGGAAGAAGACCAGGCAGGGGAGGCATAAATGCGCTTGGGAAATATGAATGTTGAGTAATCACTGAGGAGCTCGGGAGAAGGAACTCCGAGGCACTTGAGTCGGTGGAGGAGGTGGAGACGAAATCTGGAGGATTTGACAATTGTACTGACGTGGGTTTCAAATTTACTTTGTTATCTACAGCGATGCCGAGGAGCTTGATGGAGTCCACAACCTGGAGTGTGTTGGGGCCCAAAGTAATGGAGGGAGGTGGGACAATATCAGAGGAGAGATTGATGTACACTCGGAAACCATATTCTCTAGCCCACCTGGGTCGGTGCTGGAGGTTAGTAAAGTGTTCTTTCTGGACGGGGGCCCACTCTAACTATCACGACGAGGCAACACACGCACGAACACACACAGTCATAGTACAGCTGTATAGATGATATTATGCATAAATATTGTATATGGCATTTCATACTCCGCATTATCTTCATTATATGTGAACACGAAGAAAAATTAAATTACCATAGGTTGTAGTTACGAAAGTATAAATGGAAATAAACACTTCCAAACCACCCAGTGAATCCACACGTTTACTGCACTTGTGGCCAGACCACTATGATTCCACCACACCCCATCTATATCTTTTATTTCCCATCATTCGAGTAACTATATGAAAAATCGTGTTTAATTTAACTACATATTTCAAAAACCTTAAATTACATGTGGATCAGTCACTCCTCATTTGACACACACTTATAGTGAAATACTTTGACCATCCCACCTGGAAACATGGAGGCCCACGGTAACTCTCAGGGGGCAACATCCTTGCATTTGTTGAGAAGAGTTAAATATATATATATATATATATATATATATATATATATATATATATATATATATATATATATATATATATATATATATATATATATATATATACACTTTCCCTCACCCTAGCAAACTAGTTAGCATAGCATAACCAAACAGCCTCGCAAGGACCAATAGGTCTGTATATAATATGTGTGCACGCGCTAAAATGACCTAGTATATTTTACTAATGTCTCATTGTCCATGGGTTTTCTTATAGTTTGGCTGTGAGTTTTCTATTTTGTCTACCTGCCAGTTCAACAGGACTGTTAACCATCCTCCCAGCAGCTCATATGCCATCCCAGACCCACAGCCTATATGTATGGTGCAAGACCGCAGTCCAATACATACAAGTCAGGCAGTCAAGCGTTGGTTTGAGGCGCTCCCGCAGATTATTCTATTGGACTGGCCCCCTAAAGGAACCGATTGTAATCCAATAGAAAATCTATGGGCGCATATGGTTGTTGAATGGGATGTTGAGGAGAAAACGAGTGAGGCAGTGAGGAGACACGCACATAATGTATGGGAGGGAATAAGGAGGAGGCCGAACATCTGCAGCAATCTGGTAGATTCCATGCCCACCAGATTGCATGAAGTTATAGCAGCAGATGGAGGTTGGACACGGTATTAACCTGTGGTCAAGAATTAAATCTCCGCCCACGACGGTGCCTTGTAGGGGGTGGCGGAGGAGTTAGCTCTCTGGTGTAACCTCGTTGGGGCCACATAGACTTCATTTCCTAACTCTCGGGAATTTGTCCAGGTATTTTACTATGTGGTTTTACGGCACTTCGCATAAATATGCTTACAAAATCTATGCATTAATATGCATAACTCTTGGGAATCTGTCCAGACATTAAATTTATGTTATATACTACAATAATCACATAGATATGTTTACAATGTTTATGCATAATAAATGTGAAAAATATTTTTGGGGTTTCAATTAACCAATAGTCATGCCTACGATACAATCTTGATGCTCTAAGTGCATGTATGTGTTAAATAACGAGTAACTGATCCACATTATTTTGGTAAATAAAGAAATGAAAAGCAAGCACTTAGCCATATGGATATAGTTACACGGAAGAAGGGAAATCAGGATGAACCATGGTTTTGATGGAAACAATGTGCTCTGGGACGATGCTCACAATGACGAATGGGAGAAACCTCTTTATGAAACATCTTACCTACTAAGGATGAAGCTTAATGTTACAGAACACAAACACACACACACCATCTGTGAGGGAATCGTACACCACGTGATGCCCCTCATAACACCATCTGTGAGGGAGTTACTACACCACGTGAGGCCCCTCATAACACCATCTGTGAGGGAATTACTACACCACGTGACGCCCCTCATAACACCATCTGTGAGGGAATTACTACACCACGTGAGGCCCATCATAACACCATCTGTGAGGTAATTACTACACCACGTGAGGTCCCTCATAACACCATCTGTGAGGGAATTACTACACCACGTGGTCCCTCATAACACCATCTGTGAGGGAATTACTACACCACGTGAGGCCCCTCATAACACCATCTGTGAGGTAATTACTACACCACGTGAGGTCCCTCATAACACCATCTGTGAGGGAATTACTACACCACGTGAGGCCCATCATAACACCATCTGTGAGGGAATTACTACACCACGTGGTCCCTCATAACACCCTCTGAGAGAACTACTACACCACGTGAGGTCCCTCCTAATACTATCTGGGAGAGAGTTACTACACTACGTGTTTGCTGTTCAACACCTACATTAATCTTTATGTTCACTGTATGTTCCTTTACCCTTCTCTAATGAAGGCTTTTGTTAAACCACCAATGTATGTAATGAGTCATTTATGTCCAATGTATATTTTCAGCCTTTGGGCTGCAGAACTTTTTCAATAAACCGTTAATTATTATTATTATTATTATTACACACACACAGTGTAACTTTGTGTGACGCGTTGTCTGACTTGGGGTGCCTTTGAGCGAACCATACACTTGATATTACAATTTATGTATCCTTCCTGTCCATGATTTACAACAATAACTGTAGGGCAAAAGTTACAATATTATAATAATAACACTGTCATGTATTGATACTATGACTAGTTACCAAGATACAGACCACGATGAACAGAACATGATAATGATAGTGAAGCCTGGAAGGGTTCATATCAAAAGTTGTGTGTTCGTGCGTATGTTGCCCGGTGAAAGTTACCGTGGGCCTCCATGTGCCCAGGTGAGATGGTCAAAGTATTACACTATAAGTGTGTCAAATGAGGAGTGACTGATCCACATGTAGAATATAAGGTTTTTGAAATATGTAGTTAATTTAAACACGATTTTTCATATAGTTATGTGGATGATGGGAAGCATCGTGGTTTGGCACACACACACACACACACAAGCGCTGTAAACGTTGTGTGGAGTCACTGGGTGGTTTGGAAGTGTTTATTTCCATTCATACTTTCGTAACTACAACCTATGGTGTTTTTTCTTCGTGTTCATATATAATGAAGATAATGCAGAGTATAAAATGCCATATACAATATTTATACATAATATCATCTATACAGCCGTACTATGACTGTGTGTGTTCGTGCGTGTGTTGCCTCGTGATAGTTAGAGTGGGCCCCCGTCCAGAAATGACACTGTACTAACCTCCAGCACCGACCCAGATGGGCTAGAGATTATGGTTTCCTAGTTTACATAACCATGGTCTTGGTATGGTTGATGGTGACATGCATGGTTATTCGTAGCCCAATTTTGGAGATTTTTCAATATATTCTGGAGGGCGGTGGAGTCGTCGACATATTTCCAGCGAGCAGAGGTTTCTCTTAGGGAATCATTGATAACCATGAGGAAACAGAGTTGTCACATCTTGGTCATGGACATTGGAGGGTGTTAT
>NW_024713129.1:37283635-37301967 GCF_018991925.1 Homarus americanus | reverse complement strand
ATCTTCGTCGTACCTCACGAACCCTGGAAGGTCGCTTCCATGTCTTGTCTTACTTCTCTGGCAATTGAAACAGCCCCCATCGGTGATTCCGCGTGAACCACCGGAGCCAGACAATGTTGAAGAAACCCCTACGGTTTCAGAGTCCCCAGCTTAGTGTTTACATATATGTTTATAACATTGTTAGGGTTAAGTATAGGATGTAGTCTGCGAGTTTATTTAGTCCTCCTCAGCAATGTGCTGCACACAACCTCACTATCACCAATACCTTGTTTAGGCAGGCCGACAAGTTCAAGGGTTCGTGGCAACACCTACGATCCAAACACCAGCATCTCATTGACTGCATCATTTTCAGAGAAAGGGATCACCGAGATGTTCTGATCAACCGAACCATGCGTGGCTCAGATCACTGCAACACTGATCATCCATCAGAGCCAAGCTCTCACTTCGAATCGCCCCAAAATGGCGAAGGCAACAAGCCTCCAGAAGAAGTTTTAACTCTTAGCTTCTGGAGGATCCAGTGGTAGCCCATGCTTTCAGAGAGCTGTTCGAACATGGGCTGATAAACAACCCAACAACAAACAAGCCAAACCCTAGTGCTGAATGGAGTATTCTAGACACTGTCATGACCAAAACCTGCAGAGAGACCCTCGGCCAGATCGAAGAAATATATCAGGACTGGTTTGATGAAAATTACTAAGAAATGAATGTACTAGTCGACGATAAGTGTGTTGCTTTACCTGACTGGCAGAGCATACCTCAGTCTCGGACCAAAGCTGATACCTTCCACAAGAAGAAATCGGCGACCTTAGTGAACTTTGCAATCTAAAGAACGAGTGGTTTAAAAATAAATCATGTGAAAAGCAAAAACTTGCAGATCAGTACAAGATGCACGGATTTTTAAATCTCACTAAAACATTCTATTGGCCAATCACTCATGGTGAAGCCCCCTCCGCTCAAGAAGGCATCCTTCAGCGTTGGAAAGAGCACTACCATTCGCTGCTCAACTGAAACACCGACGTGGATGTCCTGACTACCCAGCAGGTCCTTCAGCATCCAGACCTAACTCACCTCAGCTATTCTCCATCCCTGGATGAGGTACCTACTCCAATCAAACAGGTGAAGAATAACAAAGTCTCAGGGCCTGGCGGAATCCTAGCCGAGGTGTATAAATAAGGAGGACCTCTGCTTAGCCAGCCATCTCCATTCTCTCCTGGGAATATATAGGAAAAATGAGGAAATCCCCCAAGCTCTAAAAGACGCCTCCATTGTCAATATTTATAAGAACAAGGGAGACCAGTCAGACTGTGGCAACTACCTCAGGATCTCGCTGCTGTCCATAGCAGGCATGATTATCTCCCGAATCTTCCTAAACAGTCTTCTTCCTGAGGCGCAAAACTTCCTCCCAGAATCTCAATGTGGCTTTAGAAGTTTAAACCACCAAATGGCACCACTAACATGATCTTTGCTGCCCCCAAGATACAGGAAAAGTGCAGAGAATAGCGTCAAGACCTATGCATGGAGTTCAACGACCTATCACAATTCTTCAGATCGGTCAACAGGGAATCCCTCTGGTGGACCCTCAGCCGTTTTGGCTGGCCACCAAAATTCATCGCCATTGTGAGGCAACTCCACGATGGCTTTAACGGCAGTGTCCTGCACAATGGCACCCAGTCTGGGTTCTTCCCTATCCAAACGGGGCTTAAACAAGGGTGTGTACTGTCACCAACTCTGTTTTCCATTTTCATGGGTGCCTTCCTTACTCGTGCCAGCACCAAGTTAGCCGGCGGGGTGGACATCGAATACCGAATGAAGAGTCTTTTCAACATATCGGCTCCCACCTGTCCACCACCGCAGACATTGAAGAAGAGATTCAGCATCGGATCAGATGTGCATCTCAAGCCCTCTTCAGACTCCGACACCGTGTCTTCAGGTGTAGAGAGCTGAAATTATCTACAAAGTTACACGTATATCGACCAGTAGTCCTCCCCATCCTGCTATATGGCAGCCACGTATGGTTCACATACGGGAGGCATCTCAAGGCACTTGAAAACTTTCACCAACGTAGTCTACGTTCCATCCGTCGAGTTCGCTGGGAAGACATGAGAACAAATGCCAGTATTCTTGCTGACACCAACTATAGGAACATCGAGGCTAGCATTGTCCTTGAACAACTACGCTGCACTGGCCATGTTACCCGCATGGACGACAGTGGACTGCCAAAGCAGCTACTGTACAGTCACTTGACGAATAGTAAATGTAGCGCTGGTGAACAACTGAAAAGGTATAAGGATAGTCTTAATACAAACCTGAAAAGTGCTTAATCGACCCCCTCACCTGGGAGACGATTACTCTACACCGTAACGCTTGGACGATCACCACACAAGAAGATGTCAACACTTTCGAATTAAACTGACTGCAGAGAGAGGCAGAAAAGCGCCAACGCCGGAAAGACGCTGCCGCCGCCCCTCCCGCACTAGATGTAGCCCCCTACATGTGATCGACCCTGCCGGTCCCGTATCGGACTCTTGAGTCATCTCAGATATCACCAACATTTGCCCGAAGTTGAATCTCTTCATCGAGATCCGTGGTGGTGGACAGGTGAGAGCCGAGATACTGAAAGTGAGTAACATTAGAGAGAGTACTACCATTAAGCTGGATGAATGGTGGTGTGGCTGAATCAGGGGCAGGTTGAAAGAAAATTTGAGTCTTATGTACATTCAACGAAAGGCCAAAAAGTGCATATACATCTGCCTAGGTGTTTAGGATCTCCTGTAGGTCACGTTCAGTGTAAGCGACAAGGGTAACATCGTCTGCATACTGAATTTCAGTTATGGACGCTGCCGACATCTTTCTTCCTGCCTCCAGTCGTCTTTTGTTGAAAAGACCCTTCATCCAGCACTGGATGTTCACCCCGACCGGCTAAATTGGCACTGGCATGAGTAAGGAAGGCAGTAAGGAAAAATAGAAAAAAGGGTTGGTAACAGTACACATTCTCCTTTTACCCCCGTTTAGGCGGGAAAAACTCAGATTGGGTGCCATTGTGCAGGACACTGCCGTTCCTGCCATTGAGGAGTTGCCTCACAATGGCGCTAAATTTTGGTGGGCAGCTGAAACGGCTGAGGGTCCGCCAGAGGGCTTTCCCATAGACCGAATCGAATGCCTTGGTTAGTTTGATGAAAGACATGTCCAGGCCACGACCCTATTCTCTGCACTTTTCCTGTATCTGGCGAGCACTACTATTCGCTGCTCAACTGAAACACCAATGTGGATGTCCTGACTACCCAGCAGGTCCCTCAGCATCCAGACCTGACTCACCTCAGCTATTCTAAATCCCTGCATGAGGTAGCTACTCCAATCGAACAAATGAAGAATAACAAAGCATCAGGGCCTGCTGGAATCCCAGCCGGGGTTTATAAAGCGGAAGGACAAATGCTTACCAGCCATCTCCACTCTCTCCTGGAGAATATAAGAGAAAAGGAGGAATTTCCCAGAGCTCTTAAAGATGCCTCCATCGTCAATATTTATAAGAACAAGGGAGACCGGTCTGACTGTGGCAATAACCGCGGGATCTTGCTGCTCTCTGTAGCTTTCGAATTAGTCCAACTGCAAACCGAGGCAGACAAGTGCCAACGCTGGAAAGATACTTCAGATTCCCTCACTAGATGTAGCCATCCGCATGTACAACATCTGTGAATGATCCTGAGGGTTCCGTATCTGCCTCTTTAGTCACATTAAAACTCAACAACGAAGGTGAGATCCTTAAGTTATATCATTGTCTCATTGCTGGATAATCGCCTGAACCCTCCTAAACAGGAAGAGGTCTGTTTAGGAGACGGCTGGGAAGTAGAAGTTCTCCTGCTTTATACACCTCGGCTGGGATTCCGTCAGGCCCTGAGGCTTTGTTATTTTCATCTGTTTGATGGCAGTAGCTACTTCATCCAGGGATGGAGGATAGCAGAGGTGGGTCATCTCTCAATGCTGATGGACCTGCTGGGTAGTCAGAACATCCATATCAGTGTTTCGGTTGAGCAGTGAATGGTAGTGCTCTTTCCAGCGCTGAAGGAGGCCTTCCTCGTCTTTAATTGTGGAGTTACTATCGGATGAGCAGAGGGGGCTGTGCCACTAGTGATTTGACCATAAAATGTTTTAGCGGAATTGAAAAATTCACACATCTTGTGCTGATCTGCAAATTTTGTGTTTCACATGCTTTATTTTTAAACCAGTAGTTCTTTACATTACGAAGTTCCCGCTGGGCCACCGCTCTCTTCTTGTGGAAGGTATCAGCTTTGGTCCGAGACTGAGGGTTGTTCTGCCATTCGGTTAAAGCAGCACGTTTATCATCGATGAGTACATTGATTGCCGGGTCATTTTCATCAAACCAGTCCTGGTGTATTCTTTCGATCTGGCTGAGGGTCTCTCTGCAGGTTTTTGTGATGACAGTGTCGAAATATCCCAATTGGCACTGGGGTTTGGATTATTTGTTGTTGGGTTACTTGTCAGCCCATGTTCGAGCTGCTCTCTGAAAGCATGTGCAACTGCTGGATCCTCCAGACACTTAGTGTTAAAATCTCTTTTGGAGGCTTGTTGCCTTCGCCGTTTTGGGGCGACGTGAAGTGAGAGCAGTGGTCTGAGCCACACATGGCACGGGTGATGAGAACAACTCGGCAATCTCTTTCTCTGACAATGATGTAGTCAATGAGATGCCGGTGTCTGGATCGTGAGTGTTGCCACGAACCTTTGAAATTGTCGGCCTGCCTAAACAAGGTATTGGTGATATTGAGGTTGTGTGCAACATACTTGCTGAGGAGAAGTAGGCTGTTGGGATTACACTTGCCAAGTCCATTTCTCCCTATGGTTCCCTGCCAAATGTCAGCATCTATGCCAACTCTAGCATTGAAATCATCAAGGAGTACAGCCTTATCATCTCTGGGGATAGAGGTTAGCACTCTGTCGAGGTTGGCGTAAAAAGCCTTCTTTTTTTTTTGTATGTGCCTGATGTGATCTTCTGTATGTAATGATGAAAAAGGCATTACGTGAGTGATTCAGGGGACTAAGAGGGTCATCAGGAGCTCGGTAATCCTAGTAGGCATTTCAGATAGCCTGTGTAGGATGCGTTGGCGGATGGCAGAGCTAACTCCATAAATGCGGTTTCTCTCCTCAGTAGGCTTACCCTTCCAGAAGAAGGTATAGCCAGACCCCTGTTCTGTGAGTTAACCCTCGTCTGGGAGCCGGGACTCACTAATGGCTGCTATGTCGATGTTATAGCCTAGCCACCTCTTTTGCCACAAGGGCGGTTCTTCTTTTGAGGACTCTCATTTGTGCCAGTATCCAGAAGGGTCCTGACATTCCATGCAGCGACCATAAGAGGTTGCATAATTTGTTTTTGTTTGGATCTGGTATTTTGACTGTGTTTTTGACCGCATTAGGATGACCTTACTGGTTGAGGTTGCCCAGTCAGGTTGGTTTTTTAGTCAGGCTATGTATAAGGCACCTTTTCTAGCCCCCTCCCCCTGTAAGGTGAGCAGAGTGTCTCCTCGAAAGGGCTGCTCAGTCTCACACACAGGACCGGATTGCACTGCTGCCTAGATCCCAGTGCATAAACGACCATCTTAACTGTGCCGCCTATGTGCAGAGTTGTGACTAGAGACTCCCGGCAGTCACCTCTGCTTGTCGCCGTCGCCACTCGTTCGTCGCCATAGGACTTTTGGGGGTATAGGGTTTTGATGGTGATGAGAGGTATGATTTATGTGATGAGGCCGGAGTGCAGGCTGCAACCACACATCTTGGCTCTCCCTTTCCTTGATCCAGTAGTGCAAGTGTTGCAACGACTAGGGAGTAGGAGAGGTGCAACGATAGCCCAGTTTATTGGGTTTCGCCTGAGTAGCCTGTTCATCATGCATTGCCTTCGTCTGTCGGTGTAGTCGTTAGGTTCCCATGGTGGTCACCTTTTCCGCCTATACCGCCTTTGGAGTCTTCTTGGAGCTCTGTAAGCATGTCTGCCTGATGCTGGGTTCCACAGCAGATTTTTCTTTCGGGATTTACTCCCGTAGCCTTATATCAACCAAGGTTAATCCACAGGGCAGCGGGGCAATGGTCTGTAGGCGCCAGGGCGTGTCCACATCCCAGAGGGACTATGCAGCGTCCCTCTGAAGCCCACCGCTACTCCGAAATCCCCTGCTGTTCTAGCCTGATCTCACGAGGCACCCAGTTACTATGTGTTGCCACGAGGATGCACAGCAGGAGTCTTGATGGTAAAGAGGCTGTGTACTGGCAGGGGAAGACTTATGCAAGTTGCTTCCCTTATCGAAACGAGGGCTAGCCAGTGGCTGTAGCTGAAAGCGAGAGGGAGCAAGCAGTGCTTGCACCTTAACACTAACATAGTGCTGTCACACAAGACGTATTTCACCACCCTGTGTGCGATCACACACACACACATACACACACGCATTACAGTATATGGTTTGCTTCATTTAGTAAACATATTAGGGTCATTCCTTAGTAATATCGTCGGTTCATATTTATAAATATCCTCCTTCCCATCTCGTGTGTCGAGGCTTGACCCGAAACAATCTGCTTCGTTACCATTTTCGCACTGTATATTAGTGGGGAGGTTCGGCACAGCGACTCGACGTCAAGTAAGGTTGGAACGGCCTGCTCACTCTCCAGCCCGACTGTATCACGGATTTCTGACCCCGACTTTACATAACCTGCTGTCGAGAGGAACTTCTTCTGCTTAACTCGGAACAATACTGTATATTGCATTGATTCTGCTGTTCCATGGATACAAGGGATTAATGGATATTAATTACAAACACCTGTTTATCTGTCTTTGTTAATATAACGTGAATGAATATGAATATAATGTTAACATTCTACAGGTATTATCGGTGGAATATATATACAGTATATATATATATATATATATATATATATATATATATATATATATATATATATATATATATATATATATATATATATATATATATATATATATATATATATATATATATATATATATATATATATATATTTTTTTTTTTTTTTTTTTTTTTAACATCCTTGTGTAAAGTGAAGCGCAGAAGCGTTTACAGCGCCCAACAGGGAAGCATGCTAAGTTCATGCTTGCCTTTATGTCTCATGAGTTAAGGGCGTAGAAGCCTGAAGAGTCAAGGGCGTAGAAGCCTGAAGAGTCAATGGTTTATGTCATCAAGTTATTGGAAGCTCCAACAACTTGTCCCTGAATACGAATTCGCAACTTTCGACTTACAACAGGTACCTACTTTACTGCTAGGTGAACAGGGACTAATGGGGGCTAGGAAGTATGTCCAAACAACTTCCACCGGCCCGGGAATCGAACCCGTGACATCTTGCTTGCGAGGCAAGAGCGATACCGCTCTACCCCATATATATATATATATATATATATATATATATATATATATATATATATATATATATATATATATATATATATATATATATATATATATATATATATATATATATATATATATATATATATATATATATATATATATATATATATATATATATATATATATATATATACACATATATTTTTTTTTTTTTTTAGGTGGTCCTTATTTTGGGGCAAAAAACAAAATTTGCATTTTTTTGTCACAGACCCTGGCAAAAGTTTTCATTTGGGGTAGAAACATTGCCTGTAAAATATTTTTTAAATATCTTAATAATTAGAGGTTGCTCAAGTCAAATTAAATTTAACAATATTATGCCTATGCTTAATGTTCATAACACATCATTTCCTAGCCCCCAAGCCTGCCCCCCCCCCCCACTTAGTCTAAGTGGGTATTAGCTGCTCAAGGCAGGGGTCGCATGATGACCAGTCTCACTCTTTGTCGCCCAGTAAGGTCTGCTTGAGGGCATTAGGTAATGATTTTCTGTGGTCAGCAACTGCCCGCAGTAGATACTGCAGTTGCTGTTCGTCCTTGGTGATGGGGCCTGAGAAATCTTGGACTAAGGCTACTCCTCTTTCTGCCTGATCATTGATCACAGACAAAGCTTGTACACTGGCTTTTGCATTTTGGAAGCCAGGATCATCTTTCCACTGTTCTACTGGGAGGGCCAGGAAATCTGTATTCAAGTTGAGCTTTTTGAAAAATGACTTTGTGTTCTTTGTCGTTAAATCATATAGGTTCTTCACTTGGGGTGTGTCTGGATTGATTGTAACCCGTTTGACATGCTTTTCTTCTCCAATAACGATGTTCATAGCTTCCAACATGCGGTCCTTCACTGCTGGGAGAACTTCGTCATCAAAGATGGCCATTGCAACTAACTCGTCTGGCAAGTACCAGAGGTGTCTCATCATTTTGTGGAAAGTTGCCTTTGATATGGCATCGCTGATGGTACTGTAGTCTTGTAGAGCTTTAAGCAACATCAGATCTCCTTTTGGTGCCTTTGCAGCAAGTGGAGCAGTTGTCCAAGCCTTCACATATATTCGGGCAAAGAAAATGCACAAATCTCTTAGTCCTCTGTTCTCCTTTGGAGTAAGCTTAAACTGAGAACGGAATAACCACACTTTGAAGGAATAATTGGTCTTTGCCATCCATCGTGCTTGGGGCATTGCACCAGGAGCAGAAAATCGTACTCCCCGAGAAGGTGATGTGCCAAGGAAGATGGAGGCCAGCTCTAGCAGCTCTCGATAATCATCTCGAAGCTGTGTCTCCAATAGAGCCTTCTCAATGAAGTTGGTTAGATCGTCCCTAACATCTCTGACCGATTCTTCTGCCAGATCGTCGGTGGAGGAGTCTTCAAACTTCTGCTTGTCAATTTGTTCCCATTTGGCTTGAAATCTTCGGAGCATCTGTACGTCAGGAGCAGCTGAGTGCCCCATTACAGCTTCAAAGGCAGCTCCAGCTACAAGTTCTAGTACATGGTGGCGGCAGGCAAAATATAGCAAATCACGATCCAGCAACTGCTCAATTTTGACACACGACCCCCTTGTGGTGACCAGTATTTGAGCTTGTTGTATCAAAACACATGCCATGCACGATGTCTGCAATGTGCCATTGCTGCAAAGCCTTCACAACAGCTTTTACTTGTTCATCACCGGTACCAGAGGGAAGTTTTGGAACAGCAAGAAGTTGGGAGGTGCCATTGCCTGAGACAAGAACTGGGAGTCTGTCAACATGGCCCCCATGATCTTCAAATCAGGCATCAATTTACCATCCCAGTGAACAATCAAAACTGACTCTGGTTTAAAGTTTGAAAGGATTTCAGCTGCCCTGCTACTCCGATGATGCTGACGTTTCCTCCTGATGCTTGATCGATTCAGAATCAATTCACTGACATCATGGCCCAGACTCCGAGCAGTTTGGGTGACAATGTGCATGGCCATTCTATCTGAGGACTTGGTCTGATCTAATGCTGGAAAAAGTTCTGGAGTTAGAACTTCTTTTCGCCCACGCTTCTTGACAGTAGGTGGAGTTTGAAGTCCTGATGGGCCAGGAACTGGGTTGGATTCCTCAGAAGAAGACGTACTACTGCTGTCCAAGACAACGATGGCCTGGCATTTTTTGGCTTCTTCCTCTGCACTGTCTGCAGCCTACTTCCTTTTCACTGCTTTCTTGAGAGTTTTTTCTCGTCGTTTCTGTCTTTTCAGGAATACTTTGTCAAGAGATGACATTGCCCCACGACGCCCTTTTTCTCGTTGCCCTATTAAGAAATCCTTATCCTCCTGAACTGTCATCATATTCAAAGCATTCACATGTGCAATGTCAAAGAGATCTTCAAATGTATCAGTGAACTCTTTCTATTTCTGCTTTTGAGTTTCTGTCTTTCTTGAAGAGTTCTTTTTCAAACTACTCCACTTGACAAACATTTTGTGCACTTGATTCACACAATCTGGTTTGTGGTGTGTGGGAATGTTTGCTTTTGTCCAAAATTGAAGAACTTTGTCTGTGACTTCCCCAGCTGCCACTCTGATGGGTTTTTTTCTGTATGCGATGCAGGCTTAAAAAATACTGTAACACTTGCCTGTTTGAAGGTAACTTACCCCCTGTAATGTCATCACATAATGTCTTTATCAAATACACATTTTCTCGGGTTTTTACTCCTGCATTAGCCATTTTGACCTGAGGAATAAAGAAATTAACTATTAATATAAATTAATAATGAGAATACTCTGCAGAACTGTTTCTAATTTCCCCAATCATCAATCACGACCAGCAAAAACTCACCACAATCGTACCAAATGCGACGCACTAGTGGTGGGCGTAATCGGCTAAAAAGTACTCGACTACATCGATTACTTAATTTTTGACAGCTTTGAGCAACCTCTAAATATTAATATATTTACAAATAACTCTACACACAATGTTTTTGTCCTAAATGGACACTCTTAGCAGGGTCTGTGGTAAAAAAATTCTAAAGTTGAAAATAAGGACCACCCTAATATATACTGTATATACTGTATATATATATATATATATATATATATATATATATATATATATATATATATATATATATATATATATATATATATATATATATATATATATATATATATATATAATGAAGAGGAGAACGAGGGTAAACACAAACATCTTGAAGTAGGGCTTCTTTTAATTACTTACGTTTCGGAAATAATCCTTTTCCTTCATCAGAGCCTAAAAAGTTTTGAAAAAGTTTAAAAATACAGGTAATATACAATAAAAACATAATATTATGCGAAAATTTACCTTCGATAAATTTAAAAAATTTAAAAAAGAGCAATCCAATTCAAAACCGACAAAAATGACGAGAGACCTACATACAAAGCTAAAATCAGGAAATAAAAAGTATGAAATAAAATGAACAGGGGGGTATTACCTTAATTCAGACGAGCCTTAATGTGAAAAACATAACAATTCACTAGAGGCCATATCACAAAGCGATGGCTTTTCTTTGTACTGGTGTAATGCCTCCATAATGAGGAGGTCTGTATCACAGTCGCTCTTGCCAAGGACTGAGAAATCAGACGGCGAAAACGGGTGGTCATGTTGGTGGGCGTGGTCACGAATGTGATGGTTGTGTTATTAACTGGCCTGTTCGAACGGAACGGCCCAAGTGTTCATGGATGCGAGTTATCAAATGTCTCTTAGTTTTACCTATATATGCTGCCCTACAGCCAGCACACGTAAATTGATAAACAACTTAGGATTGCAGGTGTGTGGGTATGATGTCTTTAATTTTAAAGTATTTCTTAATTGATATGCTTATCATGAGAAATGGCCAAAACTACAAATTTAAGGTATACAGAAAGCCCACACAGGTAGACAGTTTCATTCACTTTTTATCGAATCACCTGGAGTCTACCAAAATGTCAGTTTTTTCTGCTATGTTCTTAAGATGTCTGCGTATTTGTGACTCTGAATTTATTGACGATGAATTGAAACACATTCGTTCCATTGCACAGAAACTCGGGTACCCTTCTGTGTTTGTTGATCGTTGTTTTAAAAGGGCTAAAAAATCCTTTCATTCCTCTCAAACCAGGCAAATTCCTACACTTAAGAATATTTTGACTCTGCCCTATCGTAATGAATTTGTCCCGTTAGTTCGGTCCATCAAGCTTCTAAATATTAATGTTGTTTTCAAGTATGACTCAACCATTACCAATATGTTAATAAGATATAATATAATTGCAATAACGGAAACATGGATAAATTCAAACAGCAAACATTTTTTAGCAGAATTTCATATTCCAGGATATAACCTATTTAAATTTGACAGAGTAGGAAGGAGAGGGGGCGGTGTAGCAGTGTATATCAGGGTGTCATTAAAAAGCTGCAATAAATCAAACATTAAAACAAATAGCGACAATGAAAGTATTTGGGTAGAGATTGGTGAGGGCAATGAGTCCGTAGTCATTGGTGTTATATATAGACCACCTAATTTGAGTAGGAACGATGGTAAATTGCTATGGGAGGAAATAAAGAAGGCATCTGATAGAAACAATGTATGTATTCTAGGCGATTTCAACTTTTCAGGCTTAGATTGGAAAAATCAACTTAGCGATAATGAATCTGAAGATTTTCTAGAAGTAGTACAAGATAGTTTTTTATATCAATTCATAAACTCGCTCACTAGAGGAAATAATATCCTCGATTTAGTTCTCAGTAATAATGAAAATCTAGTAAAAGATGTTGGGATTGGAGACGAACTAGGAAACAGTGATCATAAAGCCATATATTTTAACATAATATGGAATGGCAGGAAGAAGGAAAATTCGGCCTTGATCCCGGATTTTAGGAAGGCTAATTACGGTAGCTTAAGGAGAGACCTAAGGGATGACCCTATGGTCAAAAGATTAATCCCCCCCACACCTCCAGAAACTTTCAACTTAGGACGGGAGAACCCCGAATTTAATTTAGCAGCTACTTATGAATAATTTATTGCGACAATCCATAATGCTCAAAATAAACACATCCCTAAAAGAAAATTGAGATCGATATGGAACCAACCAAAATGGATGAATAATTACTGGTCAACATAAAAAAAAAATTCTCATGGTTCTGGATCAAAACAATCTGATTCTAGTGTAATTGTATGTGCTGAACTCAATTATGACATTTGTATAGCTGTATCAGGCTCAGTTTTCCAGAACCAGCATATCTATATATTTAGTGTACCATGCTATTCATACAGTAATTTATATGCTCATTGGCTCCAATTATGCAATTATTTTGTCCTGATTTGTGCTTTTTTGTTTGTTTCAGTTTGCTGATTCATGATATTGCATATCTACACCTGCATGATTTGTAATTACTCTGAAATTAACAAAACATGGAACGTCGCAAGTGTGTGAACGGTGCTGACAGTTTTTGCTACATATGTGGTGCCTTCACTCCTGGTAGCCTCAAGAAACCAATCACAAAAGCTGTTCGACTGAACTACAAAAGTTACTTCAAATGTCATTTGGGTGACCAAGACAAGAAATGGGCACCTCAAGTAGCCTGTAAGTCTTGTGTTAACCACCTGAGCGAGTGGATGTGTGGTAAACGAAGTTCAGGAATGCCGTTTGTTGTACCAATGATATGGCGTGAACCTAAAGACCACAGTAGTGACTGCTACTTCTGTCTCACAAATATTAAGGGAATAAAAATCAAGACACGAGGCAAGGTACAGTACCCCAATATTGCTTCTGCAATCCGACCAGTACCGCACAGTGCTGAACTTCCAGTCCCAAATCCACCGACTGAACAAGAATTGAGTGATTCCGATTCTACCTCTACCTCAATGGAAAACGACTACCAGGATGACTCTGAAAATACCAGGCCTAAACTATTTACTCAAGAAGCGCTTCATGATCTCATCAGGGACCTAAACTTGTCAAAAGAAAAGGCTGAAGTTTTGGGATCCAGACTAAAGCAGCGTAACCTGCTAGAAGATGGAGTGCATATCACTACAGCGCGTTACCGACATAGACAGCTGTCTGCATTTTTCAAGATGGCAAATAACCTTTGTTATTGCGAGGACGCAGTATCTCTCATGCAACAACTCTGCAAGTCTGAAACATACAAGACAGAGGATTGGAGGCTGTTTATAGACTCAGGAAAAGACTCTCTGAAAGCTGTTCTTTTACACAATGGCAATCAGCTTCCATCTGTCCCAATAGCACACGCAACAAAAATGACTGAGAGCTATGAAACAATGAAAATTCTGTTGGCCGCTATAGAGTATGAGAAACACCAGTGGAAGATATGTGGCGATCTCAAAGTCATCAGTTTACTACTGGGCCTTCAGAGTGGCTACACAAAGCACATGTGCTTTTTGTGCTTGTGGAACAGCAGAGCTGATGCAGAGCACTATGTGAGAAAGGATTGGCCGACAAGACCAAGAGATGTGCCTGTAAGGTTTAACTGTGCTCACAATCCGCTTGTAGATCCAGAAAAGATATTTTTGCCTCCACTGCATCTAAAGCTCGGTTTGGCTAAAAATTTCATCAAAGCTATGGATCAATTCGGTGCTGGGACTCTATACTTACCTCAGAAACTAGGTGGTGTGGTTTCCGAAGCCAAGTTGAAAGCAGGTGTCTTGAATGGACCACAAATTCGTATACTAGTTAATGATAGCGAATTCACCAAAACATTGAACCCACTGGAGAGAAAAGTATGGGAATCATTTGTCAATGTGTCAAAGAATTTTCTTGGAAACTATCGTGCTGACAACTACAAAGAAATCGTAACAACCATGCTTCAGAATTATCATGCATTGGGAGCAAGGATGTCCTTAAAATTGCATTTTTTCCACTCTCATATTGAATTTTTCCCAGGTAACCTTGGAGACGTTAGTGATGAACACGGCGAAAGATTTCATCAAGATATCGCCATAATGGAGAGCAGATATCAGGGACAATTCAGTCCTAACATGATGGGCGACTATTGCTGGACACTGCAATGAGAAGAGAGCAAGCTGTACAAGAGAAAGAGTAAAGTTCAGAAGCACTTTTAGAACTTCATATTTTGTCATTATAAAGGATTTGAACTTATGTTTTTTGGTACAATTTTTTATGAACTTATCTGTGATAGGTTTAAAATTGTATCTTGCATGACACGATAATGTTACTATATTTACTATTTTTTTTATTCATTAAGAAAGTAGGTCTGATGAAACATCCAATTAATATTCATTAATATGAAATTAGTCATGAAAGCACAGTCACATGAGATAATCTCATCTTTTGCACGACACGTGATGGAATATTAAATATTTGTACCTATTGATTTTTTTATAAAACCTGGTCTGATAGAACAAAACAAATATCACATTCGAATTCAGCAATATGAAATTAGTTGTGTGAGCATGATCTCATATGTGAACCATTTTGGCTGTTGACCAGTATAATAGACTCTTAGATCTTCTAGGGAAAAAGAAAGGAGTATATAGAAAAGTTAAGAAAGGCGAAAATCACTTACTTGGTTACTATCAGAACCTAACAAGACAGGTAAAAACAGAAATTAGGAAAGCAAAGAGAAATTATGAAATCAAGGTAGCAAACGAATCGAAAAATAACCACAAAGCTTTTTATCAACTGTATAAATCAAAGGTTAGAGATACAATAGGTCCCCTTAAAACTACGACAGGAGAAATGACTGATGATGAGTTAGAAATGTGTAGTACGTTAAATAGTCATTTTCGCTCCGTATTCACAAATGAAAACCTAGCACAGTTTCCAGAAGTTCATAAGGTATATAACGACAGTATAGAAAATATGTTGATGAATATCAATATTAATAGTAACGATGTGCTTAAAGAAATTAACAAACTGAAGCCTCATAAATCGCCTGGTCCAGACGAGGTATATGCTAGAATATTAAAAGAATGTAGAGATGAATTGAGTAATCCATTAGCAGTTTTATTTAATAAGTCATAAGAATCGGGCCTAGTGCCAGAAGCTTGGAAACTTGCAAATGTAGTTCCGATTTTCAAAAAAGGTGATAAATCAATTGCATTAAATTACCGTCCCATTAGTCTCACATCAATGATAGGCAAGTTGCTAGAGTCAATTATTGCTACGAAAATCAGAAGCCACCTTGAAACATTCAACTTAATTCATTCTTCTCAGCACGGGTTCACCCAGGGACGTTCTTGTCTCACAAATTTGCTTAGCTTTTTCTCAGAAGTATATGAAGCGGTAGATAATGATAAGTCATATGATATAATTTATTTAGATTTCAGTAAAGCATTCGATAGAGTCCCTCATGAGAGATTGATAAGAAAGGTAGAAGCACATGGAATAGGTGGATCATTATTAAAATGGATTAGGTCATGGTTAACTGGTAGGAAACAAAGAGTCAGCATAAATGGATTTAAGTCAGACTGGGGTGCGGTCAAAAGCGGAGTTCCCCAGGGATCTGTATTAGGCCCTCTGCTGTTTGTTATATTCATTAATGATCTTGATTTAGGTATAACTAGTAGGATTAGTAAATTTGCAGATGATACCAAAATGGGGAGAGTGATAAATTCAGACAGTGACTTTGAACACCTTCAAAGAGATCTAGATACCTTACATGAGTGGTCAGTAGACTGGCAAATGAATTTTAATACTGATAAATGCAAGGTACTACAGATAGGGAAGACGAATACAAACGTTAAGTATAAACTAGGTAACACGGAAATAGAAAACTCAGATTGTGAAAAAGATCTAGGTGTATTTGTTAGCAACGACTTGAAACCTAGTAAACAATGTATTAGCGTTCGCAACAAGGCAAACAGGATTCTTGGGTTCATATCTAGGAGTGTGAGTAACAGAACTGCTGACGTTATCTTGACACTTTACCTAGCATTAGTGAGGCCACACATGGATTATGCGGTTCAATTCTGGTGTCCTTATTATAGAATAGGGTGTGTCATACGGAGGCGAATTTTTTTTTTTTGAGTTTGAAAAATCGGCCCATGGTATTGATGATGTAGTTCTATGTGCAGAATCATGTGATATCTTCAGATTTGAAAAGTTTTCATTTTTTGCTAGGTAAATTTTAACTTGAAATCTTATGAAAATTCAGTATTCCCACCCTTTCACCAACACCACTAAATAGCTTATTTAAAATAAAGTAAATGTATCAGGTTAATTTATTAGGATGAAAATGATCCAGAATAGTGAAACGAATGATCTTGACACATTTATTAAATTTAATATTCCTTTAGAAAACAAAATCATCAAATACAAAAACCGGTTTTACTACTACGACCCGGTGTTGCTGCACACCATAGAGAACATGTCTTTCTTGCTTCTGTTTCTACTCATCACCTCCCTGCTGACCACCTGAGCTCGGATGTAGCCTTCCCTCCTCTCCTGGCTGTACACGTGACTGCTGGCCTCGCTCACTTGCTGTACACAACGCTCTATACTCTGGGTGTGCGAGGGCCAGGCAGGGACATGCATGGGGTTGTCCAGGAAAGCTCTGACTTGAACATTGGTGAGGCTGCAGGTAAGAGGGGGCTCACTGCCAGCTTGGATGTTATCCAGATCTATGAGATCAGTGAGGGTCTTGGCACCTAGATTGACTTCAGGAGTCTTCCTAACCCTGAAGGAATCGTCTCACCAACTGATTCATGCCCAGATCCTCCTCATAAGTCTCATATCCAAGATCTTTTGACTGCCTCGGGATGAGCATACCAGGAAGATCTCCTCACAGTCTGCTCCACAATCTGAACAACCTTCCTTGGCTGACTCTCAGGAGCTGTTGGAAGAGAACATGCCTCGGACCTTCGGAGAACGATGATTTGACCTTGGTGTTGAACCAATTTGGCAAGTAGACACTCACGATGAATTGGACAATAAGTCTCAGGTTGTGAAGCTGGTTCCCTTTCAGTTTATGATGAGCGACCCAAATTCTGCAGAACCTGAGAGCCGTTGTGAGCCACCTAGAATGTGAGACTGGACCTATCTGCAGGTAAGCAAGTCTATCAGGCATGACCCTAGTTTTGATGGCACTGCAAATCATGTAACCATAGTACTGGTCAGTACTCAGGTCGTCAATGACAGTATAGCAAGCTCAACGAGTGGAGGGCCAACTGTGATTTTTTCAAAGCTCGGATTTATTTCTAACTCAGTGGCAGAGTCCAGCATCTTGCCAAGAGGACCAGACCATCTGTTGTTTGAAAGAGTCTTGCCATCCAGCTCCTGGATCAGATGTCTGAGTGGCAACTCGTTGGTGTGGAGGTCACAAAAAATCCAGACCAGCTTCCTCCCAATCTTCCGCTCTACCCACTGTATGACCCCCCTTGCCACCCTGTGTTCGTGTTGGTGCTGTCCCCTCCAATGGCCTGCAGGGTCTGGTCTACGTTCCTCTCTCTGAGCCAGTTCACAATGTTATCTGCCACTATCTCAGCTGGTTTCCTGATGTCATCTTTCTCTGGAGTGAAATGCCACAAATATTTCCCTCCTGGTTCACTGCAGCAGGAGTAGTGTTCTCCTTCACCATGGCAGGGAACAACTTGTCAGAATCTCCAACTCTTCATGAACACTTTAGTGTCATCCTCTTCCCTGAACAAAGAACAAACAATTGATTCCATTTTCTCTTATCCCCTTATCAAACTCCTCTTCTAGGTTACTGACAAGTTTCTCCTGAGCACTCCTTACTTTGTTATGATCTATCACCAGGTGAACATCATCAGGTGTTATCAAACCACCGTCAATCCAGGCAGCTGTTGCTATCTCTGCAGTTTCTCTGAGACCAGTGTGGTGTCGCATGCTGGCCAGAGCTATGCTCGGGATATCTTTCCTATTTCGAATGTTATGCCTGGAAGGTTTGGGATCATTATTTTCTGGGTTAGGGACAAAGTCACCATTCTCCTGGTCAGCA
>NW_024713129.1:37179310-37283535 GCF_018991925.1 Homarus americanus | reverse complement strand
ATATATATATATATATATATATATATATATATATATATATATATATATATATATATATATATATATGTAATATTCAGAAAGTTCAAGTGGTTTCAAATGCCCCGCCATTAGCGATACTGAGCGTTCAAGGTCATCTGAGGGAAGAGAGCGCTCCCTCACATAGTGGGAGGTTGTGGAACTAGGCCTATATGTTATTAAATGTAATTTGCCGAATTAATAATGATGCGATTGGTGAAGTTATGACTATTGAATTTGAAATTATCAAGATCGTTTATCAGTCTGAATAATGTTAAGGTGTCCCAAGGAGTTATTAGTTAGCCGAAAAATATGTCACGTAGGCCTGCTAACGCCTTGAGAGACACGAGGCGGGTTCTTCTGTCACGTGAAAGCTATTGGACCTACAGGACATCCCGCGCGTCCTTCCACAGAAATAGTCACATGGCCTAGTCACCTGTGTTGCACTGTTGCAGTATAACAAGGTTTCCGTCAGGAACCCACTTGACCGGAGTTTGACTGCGAGAGTTGACTGCCGTTTGAAGACCGATCAGTGTAGGCCTGTCACTGTTTAGCGGGTATCAGGATCTCTTGAGGGAATCTAGCCGTCTGGGTGCCCAGCTGACGACGGGACAATCGTTGGGGTCATCAGCCCTCCTCTACCTCGGCTCACAACCCCACATGTCTCGAGCAGCTTAGTGAAACCCTCTTGCTAACGGAAGCTAAAGCTTCTCTCAACTGTACAAGGTCTGATTGGCTTACTCCTCCGCTTTATGGATGTACTGGGGGTAAAGTGAGGCCAGCTGAGTGATACAGGGTCGCACACTGAGACCATGAGTCTAGAGGAACATTTTATCTCCTTTTTACGGGTTGTATGTTGAGTTGATGGAGCATGGTTCACGTATTGGTGGACCCAGTAACAACCAATAATAGTGACAATATATTTGGGTGTAGTTGATACCATTTCTCAGTTACTAATATTTTTCTTGACGTGTGTAGTTTAATATTTAAACAATTTTGATAGTATTGTTTGAATGTTTGTGTCACTAAGTGGAACCAGAGTGATACTGTGATTTGATTCTTTAATGCATCTAATTTTTCTTCATAATTCCGATCTCAGGTATAACCTTTCTTCCCCAGAGTAGTGGTTAAGTTAGGTTAGGAAGTGTGCATCTGTTGGGGTATATAATTTTGTTGAGTGCCCTTATGGCCTATTCACTGTAGAGTATTTAATTTCTATTTTTTATTATCATTCCTCAGTGACTGATATTATTTTGTTGAAAGCCCTTAAGGCCTATTCATTGTAGAGTATTTAATTTCTTATTTTTTAATACCATTTCCTAAGTGACTGATATTATTTTGTTGAAAGCCCTTAAGGCCTATTCATTGTAGAGTATTTAATTTCTTATTTTTGGATACCATTTCCTAAGTGACTGATATTATTTTGTTGAAACCCTTAAGGCCTGCATCTGTTGGTGTAACATAATTATATTGAGTGCCCTTTAGGCCTATTCATGGTGGAATTAATAATTTCTTATTTTTATACCACTTCCGCAGTGGTGGATATTATTCTGTGAAAGGTTAAGGCCTGTTTCATGTGTAAGCAACATTTCTTGATACTTCAAATTTATTGTTGCCTGAGTCTCTAATTATTTCTATATCATGTATAACTTTATTCCCAGAGTAGTGTTTTAAGTTCAAGTTAAGAGGTGAAAAATTCATTATTTGATTGTGTTTGTAGTGTTGGAGGGAATATAAGTGTCTAAATTTTACAGTGTGTCTCATTCATCCCAGTCACAGACGCTATCCTTCCACGGGTCACGGACAATTCATTTTGTTTAGTAGATTTAGTGTTCTTGTGCTGGTTCGGGCTCAAAGGGGCGCTTCCACTGCCATTACCATCTATTAATCTTTAATAAACCCCAAGTCAAGTGAGAAAATAAAGTCCAGTAAATTCCGACCGGTTACATATATATATATATATATATATATATATATATATATATATATATATATATATATATATATATATATATATATATATATATATGTTACAGGTTATCAGTATATACCTAGATCACGCGCACTACAGTGATTTGTATATATATATATATATATATATATATATATATATATATATATATATATATATATATATATATATATATATATATATACTCGTATATACAGTATTGTGACATAGAAAGGACACTCTCTTATGTACTCGGCACATTACACCTTTCCACGAACTGCTATTGTATTTTTTATTTTTTCTACTGGGATTAGCCTGTAGGGTTACGTGATATTATTTTGTCTAGCACTCAGGATGGGATTGATGGAAACTCTAGGTGGTGGTTTTCTTATATAAAATATATTATTTGAAAGACAGTCTGGTGCTGGAGATGCCGTGAGAAGCTCGTGGTGAGAGACATGTTCAGTGAGAAGCGTGCTTGAGGTATCTGTGCAGGAGCTTCATTAGAGATGTTGCGTGTTACGAACCACGCCATCTATTGTCATGATCTACCTACCCAGGACCACAAGCAACGCCATCTAGGGACGCGACCCGAGTTTGACTAGTCTTAGTCACCACTCCAGGTTTCCCTTCTCCATATCCTGGTTGTTGCGTCACCTCCTCCAACTCTTCCTCATCAGCTCCAGATCGAGGAGAGTTCAGTTCATTCTGGGAAGTGACCACACTAGGATCACCTGTCCTGGAAACCAACGGCACAGTGACTACCTACCATCTTCTTCAATACTCAGCCTTACTCGTCAGACATCTCAGCTCCGCACTTAAGTATTTGTTATCCTATATTGCCTTCCCACCTCCATTTGCTTCAGAATGTTGTATGTTGTATAAATATGTATATACTGTTACACCAATGTTGCAAAAAAATTTGGGTTAAGTATGGTTAAGGGTAAATTATAGAAAGCTGAATATTTTGTTAAGGAATTTATGGTACTTTATTATACACAACAAAAACTCACATCCTTTGTTTACCCTTTTATAGTCAGATTGTCTTTGTTTTTTTATTGTTGTTGCCTGTTAGGATCTGGGTAGACTTTTAACTATATTCTAAATCCCCAACTCGTAACATGCGTGTTGCTGTCCTCCAGGTTGAATGAGGGCTGGACAGCGAGGTGCTTGCTTGGAGGTGTTGCGTGTTCAGGAACGTAGGCCAGACTGAATCTCAATGGAAAGAATTCGAGCTTATATACACAGCAGCCAGACGTAAACCCGTGGGAACTCGCCGGTTTCTTGACTCCATTGCTAGGCTAGACGTAGCAGGTGGCGATCCCTTCCCCCGTGTTGCTAGGATACGGTAGCAGCTGGTGACGCCCCCCCTGGGCCGCTCGTTTGGTTGCTAGGATACTGTCCAATTGGAATGCTATGTAGTTTGTAGGGGAGAGATCCACTACAATACTCCCCCTCCCCTGGGGCACTGCAGGAGACTTGTTGTCGGCAGGGTTGTATCTCACATGTGAGACATAACGGGCAGGGGTGTGGACGACTCGGCCGCTACGGGTGACGATTCCATCTGGAGGCACGAGATCTGTGGGAGAAGCAGAGGGAGAAAGAGGGTTGTGGATAGGAGAAGGTTGTACTGGCGAGGAAAGTGGTGCTTCTCTCGCTGCAAGTGCTGGGGTGCCGGGTGGGGTATCTGGGTCATTAGGGCTGGCTGCCGGGTCGTCAGGAGCAGTAGGTACCTCAGGATAAAAAGAAGGTATGCAGAAATGTTGAGGGCGAGGTGGTGCTCTACGTGGCAATGGTGGGTAGACTGGCGGAGAAGGTCCGGGATGAATGTGTTCAGGGCGGTGGGAAGGCTGGCGTGGGGCAGTAGCCTTGAATGCAGAAACCGCCTAATGTAGTATTTGTAGTAGGTCGTGACGGGCAGCAGGAGTGAAGTGGTCAAGGTCAGAAGTAAGGCGTGTGATGTGCTGCTTGATAGTGGCGGAGGTTATGGCGCCTACCAGTCTCCGTCGATGTTGCTTCGCTGTGTAGTTGCAGGGAGCCTCACAGCGTCTAGCTTTAGCGCCAAGACGTTGATGGTACCAACAGAAGGTAGGTACATTGTGCTGGGGGCTGGCGGCGGGGTCTGGGGCAGGACGGGGGTGTTGGGGTTGGTAGGACACAGTGCGTAGGGCAGGAACAGGAGAAGAAGCAGGCATGGAGGAGCAGAGCTGTTCAATGGTGTCCATCCTGCTGTTCAAAATTTGCAACAGGTCCCTGATGTCTTGCTTGTCTGGTGGAACGCTACTTCTCTGAGGAGCGTTGATCAGGTTGACGAAACCGGGGCTAAGTGGAGGTGTAACCACTGAGTGGTTTGCGGCAATATGGCACACAGCAGTGTATTCGTTGAATATTCTATCTGCCGCGGTTGCGAAAAGACAAAGAATTAAAAAATAATAATTACTTATCAATAATCATGTCTCGATTCATTATTGCTGAGTTCATAGCTGATCATATTGTTGACAGACTCGAAGATGTAAACCTGAGGAAAGAAGACTGGAAAAATCCAGTCTCGTCAAGTTTGCGTAAAGACTAATTATAAGAAGCCGCTATCAAAGGATTAACATTAAGTGGTGTTTTTTCTGATGAAGCTTTCTGTCTTATTACTAGTCCTGGGGACTTCGGGGAATATGTGGTCGGTTCTCCTCTTCAGCTGAAGATAACGGAAAGAGTAAGTGTGGAAGCTTGAACAGTAGTTGACCTTGAAAGAGAGAATTTGTCATTTGAACGAGAGAAGTTTGAGAAAGAGAAAAGGGAAAGAAAGAAGGAGAGATAAAGAGAAAGGGAGAGAAAACATGAATTGAAAGTGTTGGAACTCCAAAACCGAGTACAAAGAGAAAAACAAAGCCACTTTGATTGGTCTCGTAATGTAAACTTGGTACCTAATTTTGAATAAACTTACTGGGAAAGCAGCACAGGTTTTTAATAGCCTAGAATATTACTCTTATTTCGAGTTTGTCAAGGATAGTATTTTAAATGCTTATGCTATCACTCCAAAGTCATACCGTCAGACTTTCCGAAATTTACTACTGAAAAATTACTATCACTTTTGATGACCTTGTCGATCTAGTGGACTGTGGGGAATTCAAAAGACGAATTCCCTTCAATATCATGGCATATTTAGAAGTGAAAATTATCTGATGAAGGTGGCCGATAGATATGTGTTAGAGCAAAGGTTTAGGGGGGAGAATAAGACGCCGAACATTGTAAAGTCACCCTCAGGACAAAAGCTTGGGACTAAAAGTGATGGTATGTAGAGTTTTGCAGCTAATGCTAAAACTACTGTGACTTGTCAGTTGAGGTCCCTGGGTCGGCCCTGGGATCCACAACCTTCCCGACCAGTGGGACCCATTCGAGAAAGCCCGGCTTTAATATTATTGTCAACTGATTTCATAGGAGAATAAAAGCATAGAAAGACTAAAGCAGATCAAGAGTGATTACGGTTATATATGTTGTGTTGTCAATACAGTAGTAAGAGACAATTGAGATCCTGCAATTGTGTGTAAGTGAGGCAGAAAGACAGAGCAGCAACCTGGGACTTGGTCACATTTTTTGTGATGCCATATGGCAGCAGGGTCTACCATTAGACAACACATTATGCTTCCAATATCTTTCCAGGCGGTAGTACCTCCTTGTTTGATAGCTGCCTACTACCTACTAGCTGACTGGGTATTGGTTAATGTATAGGGGGCCTAGCTCGTTTAAGTCTTGTGGGTTCGTTGTATTGGGCACTGTTGAAATATATGAAGTCATCCAGTCAGCTGGGCATCTTGCTTGTCTGAGAGAAGCATTGATAAGGGAGCAGGCGGTTTTAGCTCGTTCCGGGAGAACTCCTTGTACATTTTCATTGGTAGAGCAATGAGAGTGGTGGAGCGCTTGATCCTGAGTTTGTCTAATCGCCTTTTGGCTGGTTGTGCCAAGCAAGGGGAGCGTTTGGCATATAGTTGCAAAATTATTATCACCTTTTTCAGCTGACGCAGCTGAGGAAGGGGAGGGGATGCATCTTAATTAAGTTTACCATACCACTGTTGGATATGTGTGTGTGGGTGTGTGTGTATTTGTATGTGTGTGTGTGTGTGTGTTCAGAAGAATGTCAGCTAAGAAGAACCAGTTAGTCGATTTAATGTTCGATATCCTGGATAATACTCAAGTATTACTTTTAAAACTCTCAATGATGCCTCGGCTGCTGAACAACTGTTTACGAACACCTCTAATATTCTCTGATTACTCTTATCGGCGAGCGTAATGTCTACCTTTATCTAGGTTTACGACCCCATGCTACCAGCCACCACCACCACTAAACCATCATCATCTCAGAGCTCTGTACGTTTATTATATCCCGTAACTTGTAACCTTGGATACTCGCCTGACTGTCTTTAAGCTACGGCAAGATGGTACAGGTAAAAATAGCTATGAAATTACGTTGAAACTATGCTGTAACTTGATATGTTATCGTTACCTCCAGTTACAAAGGATACAATTTTCCTAAAGATTCCTTAGGAGTTTAGATCCAAATCTGTTGAATCATACTGTCCATCCGTCATCCGTCCGCCTGTCTCTCTCTCCCTCTGCCCACTCGCTCACTTTCTCTGTTTTTGTTTCTCGTTTGTCTGTCTTCTGGTCTTCTAATTCCTGTTTTTTTTGTGTGTGTGCGCGTGTGTGTTTGTATCTGACTGGTTTTTCTGATTCACCCCCGCAAGTTTTCATCCTTCGTGAGTTCTAACTCCCCTTTTTAGTTCTATTCCCTCTGTTATTTCGGCATGGGATTTTTTTTTTTTTTAGATTTCCCACGAGGGGGCTAGTTTATTGGGCATTCTCTTACATCGTGCAAGGTGAAGCGCAGAAGCATTTACAGCGCCCATCTGGGAAGCATACGGAGTTCATGCTTGCCTTTATGACTCATGCATTAAGGGCGTAAAAGCCTGAAGGGTCATGGGTTTTGTCAGCAAGTTACATAAAGTGACAGAACGATGAGTGTGTGGGGAATTCCCGGAACAATTTATCTGTTTATGGCAAAGTGTGGCAGGTCCCTAATAATGTCAAGTGCCAGGTCTGTCACTAGGAGGAGGGATATCTGGTCACGGAGGGAAGAGGTGTTGGTAACGGCTGGGGACCTGTAGGAGGAGGTCATAGGGCAAGTGAGGATGTAGTGAGAGAGGGTGTGAGAGTCGGTTGACCACAAAGTTTACAAACAGTGCAACCAGGCTCAGGGTTGCCAATGTACTAGGCGTGGCATAGTACAGTGGGGGTGGAGGTGATATGGTGTGGTGGGACAGGTACAGTAGGGGTGGAGGGAGGCACATAGGCATTGGCATTATTGAGATATATTCCTGTTAGTGTGATTGTGATGGTGTGTGCGTCGACATGCCGGTGGGGTACGGGTAGCCGGGGGTGGTGACCTCAAGCCCTGGTGGAGACAGTACAGACACAGTAGCGGGTGCGGCTTGCGGTGGGTGGAGGACAGGTTGAGACACCACGTGTCGTGAAGATAAGGCAGGACTTCGCTTAGGGGTAGCAAGACACACCAGGGCAGGCCCGGTAGGCGCTACACCAGTGGTGAAGGCCGCCGGCGGTGGAGTAGGCCGTGAGCAGGGGTAGCTCACAGGGGGACTACCAGCTTGTGTCAAACCAGAAGAGAGGAGTGACTGGGTGGCAACAGAGGGCAAGAGTAGGTCGGAGATGGTGGTACAGAGTGTAGCGAAGAGTTTTTCAATACGGTTGGTAAATTCTTGGAAGAGGGATATGATCTGTGTCATGTCACTGGAGGGGGGTTGTGGGGGGGCACCGGTGGGAGCACAAGTCCTGACAGCTTCAGATTACAGACGGGGAGAAGGCCCAGTAGTATTTGAGTTAGGAGACGGCCAGGACTGCTGTGTTGCAGCCAGGTGAGGCCAGGCAGGGGCAGGTGTTGTTGAAGAAGGCATTGCTGGAGACAGAAGGGTGCAGCGGCCGTAGGGATACAACACTAGCTTCTTGTCTTAAGGGCAGCTGGGTCAATCCCGAGGCATTCCTAATCCTCCCAAGCATTACAAGTGGGGAAGTGTAGGAAGCCGAGTGCAGTGATTACTGTACAGTATGCTGTATCCACACTGTCCGTAACGGGAAATCATGCCACTGAAACCCAACTTCACATGGATGGATGAATTATTCCCGTGCCTGTGTAGGGGCAAATCTGGAAATCTATACCAGGTAAGCACATACAGTATGTACATCCATCAAAAGGGGAATCATGACTCTAGGGTCCAATGGAAATCGGAACGAGCAAGTCCGTTTAGACGCAGGCAATGCCGTAACTAGGGTGCAGCTGGTTGGGGGGCCCACACCCAGGGCTATGTGCAGGGTCTTCTTCCTATCTCAACATGTGACAAATTTTGGCAAGCTGCTTCTTTGTTACAATTTTTCAATCTTAAGATAGTTAAGTCTTTATGATATGCCATTTTCAAATAACAAAACTTATTGACTTAATATTTTATCTAATTTTATTTTACTATTATATTTTTTACTTCTAATTATTAATATAGTTATGTCGAGTCATAATTTAGTATTAATTTTTTTGTGAACTAGGTGTTTTGATCATTTTCTATTCCAAGCAGCAATTATTTTGGCAAGTTTGGGGAGATTTTCTTGTATAAATTGATGTATTACCTATGTAAGAATTTTCTAGAATATATTGCTTAATTTTGTTATTATTTACTTACATATTGTAACCCTAGATCAAAGTAGATCATTCTAGAACTGTCCAGGCGTATTTCGTTCTGACCTGAAACGCCTAGATGACGCTAGGATGCTCTAGGCGTTTGAGGAGAAGTATATAAACACCAGCTAGGTGTCCACTGGGAAGGGCCTATCGGGGTTCTGGGTTCGAGCTGTGGCAGTGTGAGTCTTTCGCATCCGTCATGATCCTGGGAGTCTGAATTACAATCCTATAACATTCAAATATATTGTGTTAAGCCACGGTACCTATTTGTACTCTTACTACTCACCTTTATCCACTTGTTATCCTTCCACTGAAACTTTTTCACCCCTGTCACTTGGGATTTTTGTGGGTATGTATGTCTGGTGGAGCAGTTGCCTGTTTCTGCCCATACTGTAGTGTGAAGTACACCCCTAGTTAGAGCTAATGATATAATTGGTGATCAATTATTTTGGAATTGTTGTGAACGATATAAAGTGAATAGACTAAGGAATTGTACACTGGTAGTATGCTGGTAGTATTCGAAGTGAGTTGCAAGGAAAAACTCTGTGAAAATTTTTTGTGAAGATTTAGTGATCTTTAAAGAGACAACAGTTCACAGGTATGATTTTGTTACCTGGTGGAAATCTACCTGCTTGTTATTTTGTCTCTACACTGATACCGATCGTCAGGAAATTACCGGAGACTGCTGGGACAGCTAGTAGTAATTCGACGACACTTGTGATACATCTACTGCTTCTGTATATACGACCTGGCCACAGGTAACCAGTGGTGAAAGCTGGTAAGAGGCGAAAGGGGTTTGTAACACTAGTCCCAGGAGTGGGATAGCCGAGCAGTGAGATATTAGTCAAGATGGAAGAAGGTGAAGGTGTCCAGACCAGAAACCAGGCCAGGCAAGGGGAGATTTCCATGGCTGATCTGATTCAATTCTAAGCACTCACAACAAGAAGAACAGAAGGAGCAACAAACAGGGCAAGAACAGATAAATCACAATGAGAATAGCTGAAACAACTCCTGCAAGGACAACGAGAAGAGCAGAAACATGAAAATGTGCAGCTGCAAGTGAAAATTCAGGAATAAATGCAGGAACAGAGAAGAACAAAAGCAACAACCACAGCAGCTACAGTAAGAGATCGACAAGAATATTAATGAATGGGATGAGGCTCTGCAAATGATGTGTGACTAGCTTCTCAGAGCACACAGTGGCTCAGAGACGAGAGTCGAACTGGCGATAGCCGGCTACTTAATTGATGACTCTGCAGTCAAGATGTGAGGTCACAGAGGGAATACACTGCCACATGTCAAGATGATCAACACTCCTGTCTCATAGGAAAGTTACCATGGGTGATGTACTGTAATTTTATAAACCTAATCTATGTAACCGACATTTATATAAGTATTTCTGTCTGTTAGACAGGGGCTAATACATTGAAATCACAGAGGTACACCCTCCCACACTTCCGCTTGCTACAGTCAGCGTTGCCAATCCTCGTCTTCGAGAGTCGTGAACCACGGGAGAATGAACCCGCGTCCGAAGCATTCACTTGTGATACGGAGTGGTTGATTTTGATTTTGTGCACCCCACACTCATCCTGTGAGCGGTAGCGCAAAAGGATTACAGAGTAGGGCTTACAAAGGGTCATAATTTAACCCCCGTTCAGGATATTATGGCACTGAATGTTACACAGTATTTAATTTACATTATTTGTTTAGTTCTATACATAAAGGGTAACTTATTCACAAATGCGTGAGTACAGGCGTGTGAGGTAGTATGTCTGGCCTCACACTTTGTTATTCACATTTACGTGAGAGGTATTCAAGCACATTGCGTATTTGGTTCTGTACATGAGAATTGATATAGTTACGAAGTGCAAAAAAGTGGATACAATCTTAATATGTCGGCTATCTTGCCATTAGAGATGAAGTGTTGTGCCATTTCACACACAGTGTGCTTGGACCTGTCCCTAAAAGGTTCTATCTTCACACAGTCGAGGACGTAGTGTTCAAGTGTGTGGCCATATGTATAGCCACACACTTTACATTTAGTTTTGTTTACATCTGCTTGAGGAACATACTGCCAAAGGTACTTATATCCTAACCTTAATCTAGCGGTTACAACATCTTGTAATCTAGTGATCTTGTTACTTGCTCCATATATATGTTTCACTTGATACATCTCATCATGGTAACCTATGGATCGACTAGTGCCTGTTTGCACTTGTCTACTTGCGTCAAACTCATCAATAAGTTCTTTCCTAATTACAGTTTTAAGGGTTCTTTTTGACAGACCCAAATTGTATTCAACGGTGTCTTTGCTAGACGTGAGTTTGGCGAGGACATCAACTGTCAAGGTTTATGAGGCCTATGTGAGAGGGGATCCACAACAATTTGACCTTGACACCCCGGTCAACAAGGCACGCACATTTGTGTCTGGCTTCAGAGACAAGAGCGTGACAACCTGAGTCGAGGGTGCCAAGGGCAAGTAGTGAAGATAGAGAGTCAGTGATGATAAGACTGTCAGTAACAATGGTTTCAATGAATTTAATAGCTGTGAGTATGGCAACTAATTCAGTTTGTAGAGTGGATGCCCAGTTGTTAATTCTAACCCCTTTCTCAATTATATTACCGTCAGGTTGAGTCACAACAATAGCACGTCCAGCCTTCCCACAGGCGGTGTTAAGAGATCCATCAGTGTAGATGGTCTGTGTGATATTATCATCAGTCTGTAGAGTGTGTATGTGTTCAAGAGCTCTCAATTTGGCAGTGTGTTGGAGATAAATGCTTTGTATAAGTAATTTTTAGGCGGATACGTCGGTATTGTGATATCGAAGGGAACTGTCCGCCAGGGTGGCAGGAAGCGCTGTTGTGTCTCAACTGTGTACAGGTGGTCTAGTCCAAACATCTTCATATGTGTAGCTGTAGTTTGGATCCATTTAGACTCAGTAGTCCCACGTTTCATACATTCTAGCAATTTTAAGGAAACAATGTTATCAGGATCACCACGCAGAAGCCTCAGGGCTATCATGAGGTTGACTTCAATTATTCTATCTTTAACACTGGGTATACCTAGTTCTTTCCTCATATTAAGTACTTTAGTGCTCATGGGACATCCTAGGATAATTCTGAGAGCTTTATTTTCCATTTTCTCGAGCTTGTCAACGCCTTTCCCATCACGAATGACCAAGGCTGGTGCGTGGTAATCTATCAGATCTTATATAGCCTGGGTACATTGTTTTAACAATTCTAATATTAGCACCATAGTGCGGGCTGTACCCCGCTACACTTCTAAGAGGTCTCAGTCTGTCAGTACATTGGCGGGTTTGCTGTTGTATGGCAGGTAGGGTACAAGGGACGGAGACACCAAGATATTTAAAAGAAGAAACATAGTCAATAGTGTTGTTACCTATCTTGAACTTGGCGGGGCCGCGTTTGTTGTTACCAGCTTGTTTGTTGAACACCTTAGTTCTCTCAGTGGAGATAATAAGACCGAGGTTCTCACAGGCTGCGTATACATGGTTCAGGGTGGTTTGCATTCCACGATGAGTTTTAGTATGTATAAGAATATCATCAGCATAGCTGATTGAAATATTGCTGGGGTTGTCTGGTATTAAATTTAATAATACATTCATAAGAACATTGAACAAAGTGGGGCTAAGTACTCCACCTTGAGGGGTACCAAGTTGCATATCTTTAACTTCACTTTTGTAACCCTGAAACAGTGCAGCAGCCCTTCTGTTGGTTAAGTAACCACTTATCCAGTGTAACAGCCTACCTCCTATATCCATTTTGGCTAGTTCGTACAATATCCGTTGCCTATTGGGAATATCAAATGCAGCTTTTAGGTCAAGAAATGTGGTGTATCTGTGCCTTTCATCACCATGCACAGTTAGGAATGTGGTCATGCAATTATGAACACCTTTACCATGGGTGAAGCCATTTATGTTAGGAGACATGTGTTCTCTGATTCTATATAAGAGTGTGCCAAGAACCATCCTCTCAAAGGTTTTACACGGGCAGCTGGTTAGTGATATGGGAAGAAAAGCATCAGGCTGTCCTGGTTTCGGTATTGGTACAACAATACTGCTGGTCCATGATGTGGGTAGTTGGCCCTCGGCATGACTCATATTGTACAATACCAACAATGGATTGCCTGGCACGCGCCTTAGTAGTCTAACGATGTTGTAGGTGACTCCGTCCTCTCCAGGGGAAGTAGACCTACCCCTGGCGAGGGCGGCGTCAAGCTCCCACTCAGTATATGGAACATCACACTCATCGTGCTGTTTGCCCAGCATAAAGCTAATAAGATTACTTCTCTCTACAGACTTCGCATCAAGGAGTCCCCGAGTCCCAGCTGGTAACATGTCATAGCTAGACACATGAGCCCACTTTGTTATTAGCTCATTCGACTTTTGCAGAGGGTTTGGATGGGAGACGTGTCTACTGTTTTTACCTCTGATTATGTTTGTCTTTCCAGGCTTTGCTGAGGGATGTGTGTTGGTTCAGGCTGTTGACATATGTCTCCCATCCATTTTGTCTGAGTTCGTTTACACGTTCCCTGACAGCAGCAAGGGAAGCTTGATACAATTATAACATTTGAGCTGTTGTAATTTGTCTGTAACCCTTTCCCACCCTCCTGACCCTAGCCCTGAGTTTTTTCAGCTCAGGGTCATTATAGCACTGCTGTTGCCTGTTCCCATTATGCTGACCACGTTTTCTCCTTTTTTTGGTGGAGGCATTGTTGGTGAAGTATGCATAAGTCCTATCTATCAGATCGTCATGGAAACTATGGTAGTTGTCAGGCTTGTAGTCCTTGTACCAGTCATGGATGAAGTCTATGAACTGGCTTTCATGTTCTTGCTTGACTGTGATTCTACGTCTGTTGAGTTTATCACCAGTGGGGGTGTCATTAGGCTACATGTATACTAGCTTGGATTGGGCTGTGGTCAGACATAAGATCAGTGACAACATCAGAGCTATGAGTTGTGTATGATAGATTAAAGCCAATACATTTGTCTAGACCCCCGCCATAGATGTGTGTTGGTTCATTATTACCTATAATTTGAACATCTTCATATGCGCTGAGAAGTGAGATAAGTCTCCTACCATTGGTGTTAGTGGTGGAGTCACCTAATTTCTTGTGTCTAGTATTCAGGTCACACATCAGGACAGTGGGCTCAGTGTCCAAAAAGTCTGGGAGATCTGTGTACTGAAGCTGATCTGAGGGAGCATAGGCGTTTAGCACGTTGAGTGTGGAGTTGCCCAGGTACTGAAGGTTGGTAGTCTTTTTGGATACAAGAGGTACATGTGGGAGTGACTTCTTAACATCAAACATGTGTGAGTAGAACTAGGATCATAATACACATAATTGGGCAGACTGGGTGGGGGCTTACCATTAGGTGTGAGACACTCCTGCAGACAAACAATATCGATGTCCTCAGTCACAACTTTGTGGTGTAGGTCAGGGTATCGTTTTCTAAGGGATGAGATGTTCCAACTCATCACCTTCACCGCTCTGTATCTTTGTCTGGTATTAACACTGGCCATTATGAAATGTATTTGGAACTTTGTCTGGTATTAACACTGGCCATTATGAAATGTATTTGGAAAGAAGCAAAAGGCACTGTATGATGCTGTTCTTTTCTGCGCTGCCTGTCCCTTCGGCAGGCAGTAGGCCAGTTAACCTTTTTGAAACATTTCTGGAGCATGTACGGCTCAACAATTGTTGTATTTCAGTGGCAGACAACAACACACTTTGGTTACACTCGACATCACCACCATTTTCTGTTTGTGTTTGTTCATCTTCACTGACCATGTCCACAGAGGCATCAGTAGAACTGTTACCAGTATCACTATTTTCCTCTGCGTGGACACTAGTACCTGGTGGGTCTCGAGTTTCCACATCTGGTACTGACATCTGAATGTCTTCAGTTTGACTGTAATTTTTCCGTAGCTGCTGCACTGTGTTGGTGGTGTTTTTTTCCTTTAGTGAATCACAGAGGCTCCTTAACATTTCAGTTTGAGCTGTAAATTGAGCTTTGAGTTCTTTAATTTCATTTTTCAAATCATTCATCTCGTCACGTTGTGCGTGTTCACGGAGTGTGTTGGCAGCTACCTGTTGTGTCGGTACGTCTGTGTTGCCCCATACTGATCTTTCGATGACTCCTGGTGATGATCCAGGAGCTTTGGTGGGGAGGGCGGGCCAGGTGTTGGCCGTAGGTAGTACCCTAGCAAATTAGTGTTTCTTGAGACTTGCCTGGGTGGCGGGTCTGGGCGCTGAAGGGGTGTAGGAACTCTAGAACAGTCAGGGTGCCATACAGGAACGCCAACTGTTTTGCAGTTAATACACTTCTGTTGGATGACACCCCCTTGAACAACTGTATCTCTGCAAACCTGTGTTACATGTTGCCTTGAGCAGAGACCACACCACGGCTTAGTCGAGGGGCATAACCGGGCCACATGGCCCCAGTGCTGACAATTGTAACACCTCCGGTTAGGGGGCTGATAGAGAGTTACATTCAGAGTCCGATAGGCACCACGGACTCGAATGGTCTTGGGTGGGTCTTCCGAGCCAACCCAGTCTGCAATGACTGCATTCTTGCCCCTGAGTCGCTTCGTCCTTCTGATGTCGGGATGAGCTTCTAGTAGTGTAGGGGTCTGGTACTGGTTGAGCCCTATGATTATGATAGTTTTCTTGCTCGATGGTTGGGATGATTGTTCCATGGTTATTCCCCTTATGCTATTGGTGAGGAGATCCTGTATGACTGCTGGGTCGTTTCTAATCAGAACATGATCTTGTGTACCGACTCTGAACTGAAACTCAGCCTCTGGGTGTTTGTCTTCCGCATCGTTCAGCCAGAGATACTTGTCTTCAGGTGATGTACCTTCAGGGAAGTATAATCTTACTCTCATGGGGGGGTTGAGGTTGTAGTTGATGGTCTCTAAGTTTTTCTGCCTTTCGGCCTTCCGTTTGTTCCTGGACTGAACTAGTTGAAAGCGATCCTCTCTGTTGGTGTCAAGGTCAACACCACAGTCGCCTGGCTCACTCAGTGCATCAGGAGAGTTAAAGCGAGTAGCTGGGTCTCCAGTCAACTCAGACATGGTGGAGTTACAGGACTCGACTTATATGCCTACGTCAGGGGGCCGAGGACTGCTTGGCACTCCTAGGAAGCCAGCGGTGGTTGGGAGGCGTAACCCTCTTAGAGGACAAAGGAGACTGGCATCTACAGCGCATTAGCGGTGTGAGGGGAGGCCATGAGCGGGCCTCCGGCGGAGGGAGTGTGGTGTCGCGGGGACTAAGGTAACAGGAGTATTCTCAGTTTATAAACACTTTTATTACACTACACTTGTTCTTAATAGTATCTCTGTTTTTCTGGTTAGATACAGTATCAAAGTCAATTTTAGTTTCAAAAGAACTAACCAGCTTGGCACACTATGAGGAGGGGGGTTTGTGTAAACAAACCCTCACCACATGGCCGAGCGTGACCACAAGGGTATAGGCCTTGCCTAGCGGGCACCTACACCTACACCCGACACAGTGCTCAACCCACGGTAGTTCACTTGTTATACAGGCAACATATTTGCAGTTGTTGACCTATTCTCACCCTACTGGGTGGTGTTGTGTTATTTCGAAGTCAAGTGTGAAGCCGACCCACTGTTGCTCTCAGGGTGGACTGATTAGCACCTCCTTGTCAGGAGATGGCGGTCAGTTCCCAGGGGTGCTTATCTCACTGGTGAGTCACGGTTCTCACTGGTACTGTCTAGTGCTGAATTCACTGGCTTAAACACTGTTCATAACTGTTCAACACTGGTTCCACTTCTTTCCAAACGAAATTGTCACTTTTGATTATGTTGATATCCCAGTGGTAAGTATGGGTCGGGGAGAGGGACGTGGGGAATGGGCCGAACATTGGCCAAGTGGGAGAGCTGCTCAGCAGGAGCAGCGCCTAAATAGGTCTTGACCCTACGGTGGTCAGGTCATCACTGGAGTGGGGGACCGGGGGCCGGTGTGAGAAGAGGGTGACGGGTTAGTGGGTGGGGGAGAGAGGGGGGTGAGGAGGGTAGGAGTGGTAGGTGGCAACAGTGATGGGAGAAGGCAAAGAAAAATGCCCCCAGCTACAACCTAGTATTTATTAAGCAAACTATTAATACATAATAAAGAGAATAATGTGGTATCGGAAATTAATAAGTCTATGCCTGTTCCTAGTGTGGTTAATTACATATTCATATATTACTGACCAAATGTTGTAAGACAATAAATAAGCCAAAATAATACTACACTCTCTCTCCTGCCACCCCCGCCCCTCCCCTACACACCAGGCCATCAGCCGTGCTCTGTTCCTCCAGATCTTCCCCCCCCGCAGAAATGTGAGGAACTGCCACCAGTATATTTTTCTTTTCCGATGGGATGACTTTCTCACAAAATGAGTAACAGATGCATTTGATTATGGCTATAAGCAATGTAATATTAATGGAGTGTAACAATACAGCAATCCGAATTGCCAAGCACATATAGAATAACACACAACTATGATTGCTAAGCAGTTCCACATTTTCAGTGGATGTTTATATTATTACAGCTTACAACAACACGAAACACAGCCTCAGTGGTTTATATATTCTGTCTACTGAACGATAGCACTCTTATGAGATGATGTGGTGACAGCATGAGGGGGAAGGGGAGCACCATAGCACCAATATGCTGTCGCACGTAGTAAGGAATACTCAATATGTGGATATAATATACTAGTTTAGATTGGGATAAACTAAAAACACGCTATTGCATCCTATTCAAAGTAATGTTTGCACATATACTCTTGTTAGCTTTGGCCAGCCTGAGACATGTGTGTTGTTACATGGGGGAGACACGTTATAAGAACATGTATGATACTTTATCAGCATAGGGATTCAATGATATGCTGGTATGGACCAGAGGTTATTCATGACAGTCGCTAGTCAATATATGTGCTGAAATTGGTAAACAATATAAAATCAGCAGAGCCGACTGGATATTGCCCAAGACTAGGCGACATTAGTTTTCCTTTTAACTAAGATCCTCTTGTTGATGCTGGGAGATTTCTATGCTCACCTCCATTCGACCTAATGAACAAATCTGTAATCTTGGCAGCTAATATCACGCTCGATATATATATATATATATGATTCTGATGGTTACAAGTGTCCCCTGAAGAATGCAGTGATGGGTAGGGAAACACCGGGTAACACTGAAGTCCGTTTATTATGGATGAGAGAAATACAATTGGTGACTAGCGTGTGCCATGCACGGCTCACACAGTCAGACTGAGGCTGCCTTGCCATATGGCAGCCTCGGGGCAATGTTGCCACATAACACGTGCAGTGTTGCCACGTAATTATATATATAAATGCTACTCGGCACAGTAGCTTATTTACAAGGTTGCTACTCGGTACAGTAGCTTAGATGCATAACCTACAGATTCATCATGAGAGCTGTGAGTTGACATGTTAATACTTTGACCATTACAAAACCTAATGCAAAACATAATCACACCACACTCATCAAAAATTTGAATTGAATTGAATTGAAACAGTTTATTTAGCCAGAAAAACACAGAAACAGAATAGATAATAATAAGTTAATAACAATATTAACATGGCTGAGCCAGTTGAGAACCTGAGCTCTCTTTTAGGCACCTGATATATACTATACATTTATCTCAAGGAAGTATTATGTAACATTTAGTATCATCTGGAATAGTACAATAGTATGGTGGTAATGAGAACATCTCATATTGTTACCACGGTTATCACTTCAATATTATTATTATTTCTTTTTTTTTCTTTTTTCTTTTTTAAGGAGGTGTGGGACTGAGAGGAGCACATATGGGGTGGTCTTAGTAGCTCTGGGTACCTTAAGTTGTATCTCTGATTATTCCGGAACTGGAAATAATTATTGTCAAGCAAGTGATTGATAGATTTGTAAACAAAGAGGGCACAGCAGTAGGTGTTAATATCTTCGAATGTTAAAATTTTCAATGTAACAAATTTCTCATTTGTGAGATCTGTTTTTTTCAAGTAGGTCATTGTCCGTACAACTCTTTTTTGTGCAGTAACCAGAGATTGTGTTTTTGAAGAGCCAGAGGCCCCCATAGTGTGTGACAGTGTATCAGGTGTTGGTAGACAAGATCATGATAGATTTCTTTCATTGCTGTGAGAGTGAGTGACTGTCGAGTGTGATACATGATACCGCACTGTTTATTGACTTTACTGTGAATGGCTTGTTCGTGGTTTATCCAATTAAGTTTCTCATCAACAATAACTCCGAGGAATTTAGTATTTTGTTCGCATTTGAGGACTGTATTACCAAGGTACAGGGGGTCCAAGTCTAGGGGTAAGGTTTTCCTTCTGTAAAAGATCGTGTAGTGGGTTTTCTCAAGGTTTAAGGTCAGATTATTACGTATTACCCAGCTCCTGACTTTAGTTAATTCAGTGTTCATAGTTCTCATCAAGGAATGGAGGTCTGAGTTGCTGGCATAGAGATTACTATCGTCTGAAAATAAGTCGTATTTTATGAGTGAGCTGGCGTGGACTATGTCGTTTATGTACAACAAAAACAGTACTGGACCGAGAATGGAACCTTCGGGGACTCCATACAAGATTGGCGAGGAGTCAGATTGGGGGTTATTATAGCAGACATACTGCATCCAGTTGGACAGATATGAGGTATACCAATTGTGGGACAGGCCCCTAATGCCGTAATGTTCAAGTTTTGAGAGGAGGATGGTATGGTCGACAGTATCGAAGGCTATAGAGAGGTCCAAGAATACACCGACTGTGAACTGACTGTCATCAAAGGAATTTAAGATGTCATTCGTAAAGGATAGCAGAGCACTCTCAGTCGACCTTCCAGCTCTAAATCCAAACTGGGAGTCTGTAAAGATGTTAATGGCATTGCAGAATGCATTTAATCTATTACATGCTAGTTTTTCCAGTGTCTTACTCAAGGCTGGGAGGACTGATATGGGGCGGTAATTCTTGAAGAGACCTTTGTCCCCAGATTTTTTATATGCTGGGTAAACTTTGGCAATTGTCAGTTTATCCGGAAAGACACCACTAGTGAAGGAGGAGTTACAAATGTGTAGGAGAACAGGTAGTAATAAGTGGGCTACTTTATAAATGATGCTCATTGGTATATTGTCTTCGCCTGCTGCTGCATCTTTGGACATTTTTATGATGGCCAATAATTCATCTGCTGTGACAGGGGATAAGAACAGCTCATTTTGCTGTCTGTTTTGGAGGTAGGCTCTAAATTCCTCATGGTGATCTGGGATGCTCTCTGCAAGATTTTTGCCAACATTAATAAAATATTCATTGAAGTGGTTGGCAATGGGAGAGTGTTCCGTTACAACTGAATCACTTATCTTAAAAGCTGAGTGGGGGGCTGAAGGCTGAGTGTTCCTGTTCTGAATAGAATTTATGACATTCCAGGTTTTCTTACTTTCGCCTGATGCTGACTGGAGCTTATTTGTATAATAGTTACTTCTGGCGTTTCTAACTGCTTGAGTTACTCTATTTCTGATACTTCGGTAAGCATCATCAAAAGTTATGGGTCTTTTTGCAAATTTCCTTCGGAGTTTTTGTTTTTCCTTTATCATTATCATAATTCCGTTTGTGATATAGGGTTTGGAAATGGATACAATTTTCACTGACTTAGTCTTGAGCGGGAAGCATTTATCAAAGCAAGCATTGAAGATGCAAGGGAAGTTACAGCTGTTCACGTTAGGGTTGTTGGAGGCATAGACAAGATCCCAGTTAGCATTCATTAGGTTGTTTTAAAAAAGGAGCATGTTGTCGGTGCAGTAGTCTCTGTATTGGATTGAGACTCTACTAAACCTTTCAGGTCTTGTGCCTGTTTGAGTGTTTTATACAGGACAAAAACTGGGAAGTGATCTGAGATATTGTTATAAATAATTCCACTTGAATGATTGTTAGGAGTGTTGTTAGTCCATGTATGATCTATCACAGTGGCAGAGGTGGCAGTTACTCTAGTGGATTTGGTTATAGTGTTGAAGAAGAGTTTAGAATGACAGGTAGCAAGAAGGTTTAATACTGAGATGTCAGTTTCTGATTTTAATAGATCAAGGTTGAAATCTCCTGTAATGTAGCAATGTTTCCTCTCTGTACTTATGATAGTGATAAGCTCCGAAAATTTATCAAGAAAATTCCTTACATAGTGTGGAGTCTTCTGTAGATTACTCCAACTAGGATATTTACGTAATTCAAAGAAAACACTCTCCATGTACTCCTCCTGAACCTTTAAATCATCTCTTACAGAAGTGTTATACTTGATATCAACATATAGGGCGACACCACCACTGTGTCGTGACGTGTTGACACAGAATCCAAGTACATCAAATATGTGGGCAATAGAAGATAAACACTAATCTAAAAAGGTGTCTAGATGAAGGGGAATACTGCCGATGTTATGGCTATTCAAGGAGAAGGAATGAGGCATTTGGAGAATAGAACTAATCTCGGGGGAGTCAGGAAAGTAATAGTTACAGTTTGGGTTGGTGTAACCCAGTGAGTTTTGAATAAAGACATCAGGATCGATATGAGGGAGTATTGTGTCGACACCATGGGTAAATGGGGTGTAACACATACGATCTAGCACATCTAAGGGAATGACACTAGCATCATCATTGTGGGAACATTGATACTGATTAAGGAACAGTAAAAACTCAAGGTCACTGAGGTGTGAAAAAGGAAGATTATAATAGGGGGGGTAACGTACTCACAAGTGCTACAACCAACAGAATTAGGATGACCGGTACTGCTGTGGGTGATTCCCAGATGGAGTGGGAGGTGCTCCTGTCACTCGGTTTTGAGGGCTGCTGGTTTTCACCACAGAGGGGAGACGTGTAGTATTCGAGTTGGCCGGCAGGGGGAGGGGGGGAAATCTGCAGGTGACAGCGACAGTGGCTGGTTCCCCCTCAGTGGGGAGGGGGTTCTCGAGGGGCTTGGGGGGGGGTGGGTGGTACAGAGGGTGGGTGAGTGGGCGGGTGTCCACTTGCCCAATCCCTCACAACAAGGGTTTTATGATTGAGCGTCACGTGTTTCCCTTGTTTCCTGGCTTCTTTAAACTGGTCCATTTGCTGTAGACGGGCTTTAGTCGTAGCTAGGCAGAGATCTTCGTTGAAGAAGATAGTGGTGCCTTTCAGTTTACTGCGTTGATAAAATACTTTGTCACGGTCAGAGGGGGATGAGAATTTTGTTATGATGTCGCGGGGACGGGAGGAGTTGGGTTTCCCGACGCATTGAGCACGATCAAACGTGACTTCAGGAAGTTTAAAATGTTCATTCAGCAGGCATGAGATTTTGCGTTAGGATGAATCCCAGTTCTCGTGGGTGTCTTCAGGGATATCGGCAATCTTGAGGTTGTTTCGCCGCCGTATGGCATCCACATAATCCACCCGGTCTGCTGTTGTCCACAATTTTGTCAGTGTAAGTTACAATAGTTGTTCACTGAAGTCGATCATCACTAGCTCTTAATTACAGGAAATATTGACATTTGGTTTGTGTTTCTACCACAATCAGGACATGTACTTAATAACAATATTGTAATATTGGATTTTTACCTTCCCTTCTATACCCCAACTGTTGTTCATCAATGTAATAATTTTTCTGTTTCTTAGCCCTTTGACCAATCAGAGTGAGAACTAGGTTTTCCAGACAGCCAATCACGGATAAACAGAGGTGTTGTCTGGCTTCTGGCCATGAAGGCACACTCATCTTCTGACATAGATAGGCAGCTATTTCGGGGTCAGATCATCGCCCTGCGAGACAACGGCCTCAGTATAAGGGTCATCGCTCACCAGTTAGGTGTCTCGCCTAAGTGTGTTTCCAAGTGGATGCAGAGATGGGAGGAGACGGGAAACGTGATAGATCTGGGTATGTGTGTATGAATGCAGAAATGTCCTATGCATAATTTTTACATACTCCTAATGTTAATTGATTTTTTGTAATTATAATAAGAAATTTGTGCCGGTATAAACGGTTTACCCTTCCCTTCAGCCAGGAGAACCCGTTCCAGAGTTGCTACTCCCCAGGAGGACTAGCGCATTCGGCAGGCAGTGAAAGAAAATTCCTTCACGGATGTTGTTGCAATCAGAGACGAAATGCAGCTCAACGTGTCCAATGAGACTGTGCCAGAGATTTGATTTTTGATTTTGCCGCTTACAGCGGCTACTTTATTGTGCACCCCACACTCATCCTGTGAGCGGTAGCGCAAAAGGATTACAGAGTAGGGCTTACAAAGGGTCATAATAATTAACCCCCGTTGTCAGGATATTATGGCACTGAATGTTACACAGTATTTCATTTACATTATTTGTTTAGTTCTATACATAAAGGGTAACTTATTCACAAATGCGTGAGTACAGGCGTGTGATGCAGTATGTCTGGCCTCACACTTTGTTATTCACATTTACGTGAGAGGTATTCAAGCACATTGCGTATTTGGTTCTGTACATGAGAATTGATATAGTTGCTAAGTGCAAAAAAGTGGATATAATCTTAATATGTCGGCTATCTTGCCATTAGAGATGAAGTGTTGTGCCATTTCACACATCTAGTGATCTTGTTACTTGCTCCATATACATGTTTCACTTGATACATCTCATCATGGTAACCTATGGATCGACTAGTGCCTGTTTGCACTTGTCTACTTGCGTCAAACTCATCAATAAGTTCTTTCCTAATTACAGTTTTAAGGGTTCTTTTTGACAGACCCAAATTGTATTCAACGGTGTCTTTGCTAGACGTGAGTTTGGCGAGGACATCAACTGTCAAGTTTTATGAGGCCTATGTGAGAGGGGATCCACAACAATTTGACCTTGACACCCCGGTCAACAAGGCACGCACATTTGTGTCTGGCTTCAGAGACAAGAGCGTGACAACCTGAGTCGAGGGTGCCAAGGGCAAGTAGTGAGGATAGAGAGTCAGTGATGATGAGACTCGGTAACAGTGGTTTCAATGAATTTAATAGCTGTGAGTACGGCAACTAATTCAGTTTGTAGAGTGGATGCCCAGTTGTTAATTCTACCTCCTTTTTCAATAATATTACCGTTAGGGTGAGTCACAACAATAGCACTTCCAGCCCTCCCACAGGCGGTGTTAAGAGATCCATCAGTGTAGATGGTCTGTGTGATATTATCATCAGTCTGTAGAGTGTGTATGTGTTCAAGAGCTCTCAATTTGGCAGTGTGTTGGAGATAAATGCTTTGTATAATTATTTTTTTAGGCGGATACGTCGGTATTGTGATATCGAAGGGAACTGTCCGCCAGAGTGGCAGGAAGCGCTGTTGTGTCTCAACTTTGTACAGGTGGTCTAGTCCAAACATCTTCATATGTGTAGCTGTAGTTTGGATCCATTTAGACTCAGCCGTCCCATGGTTCATACATTCTAGCAATTTTAAGGAAACAATGTTATCAGGATCACCATGCAGAAGCCTCAGGGCTATCATGAAGTTGACTTCAATTATTCTATCTTTAACACTGGGTATACCTAGTACTTTCCTCATATTAAGTACTTTAGTGCTCATGGGACATCCTAGGATAATTCTGAGAGCTTTATTTTGCATTTTCTTGAGCTTGTCAACGCCTTTCCCGTCACGAATGAACAGGGCTGGTGCGTGGTAATCTATCAGATATCTTATATTGCCTAGGTACATTGTTTTAACAATTCTAATATTAGCACCATAGTGCGGGCTGTACCCCGCTACACTTCTAAGAGGTCTCAGTCTGTTAGTACATTGGCGGGTTAGCTGTTGTATGTCAGGTAGGGTACAAGGGACGGAAACACCAAGATATTTAAAAAAAGAAACATAGTCAATAGTGTTGTTACCTATCTTGAACTTGGCCGGGCCGCGTTTGCGGTTACCAGCTTTTTTGTTGAACACCTTAGTTTTCTCAGTGGAGATAATAAGACCGAGGTTCTCATAGGCTGCGTATACATGGTTCAGGGTGGTTTGCATTTCACGATGAGTTTTAGTATGTATAAGAATATCATCAGCATAGCTGATTGAGATATTGCTGTGGTTGTCTGGTATTAAATTTAATAATGCATTCATAAGAACATTGAACAAAGAGGGACTAAGTACTCCACCTTGAAGGGTACCAAGTTGCATATCTTTAACTTCACTTTTGTAACCCTGAAACAGTGCAGCAGCCCTTCTGTTGGTTAGGTAACCACTTATCCAGTGTAACAGCCTACCTCCTATATCCATTTTGGCTAGTTCGTACAATATCAGTTGCCTATTGGCAGTATCAAATGCAGGTTTTAGGTCAAGAAATGTGGTGTATCTGTGCCTTTCATCACCATGCACAGTTAGGAATGTGGTGATGCAATTATGTACACCTTTACCATGGGTGAAGCCATTTATGTTAGGAGACATATGTTCTCTGATTCTATATAAGAGTCTGCCAAGAACCATCCTCTCAAAGGTTTTACACAGGCAGCTGGTTAGTGATATGGTACGAAAAGCATCAGGCTGTCCTGGTTTCGGTATTGGTACAACAATACTGCTGGTCCATGATGTGGGTAGTTGGCCCTCGGCATGACTCATATTGTACAATACCGACAATGGATTGCCTGGCACGCGCCTTAGTAGTCTACCGATGTTGTAGGTGACTCCGTCCTCTCCAGGGGAAGTAGACCTACCCCTGGCGAGGGCGGCGTCAAGCTAACACTCAGTATATGGAACATCACACTCATCGTGCTGTTTGCCCAGCATAAAGCTAATAAGATTACTTCTCTCTACAGACTTCGCATCAAGGAGTCCCCGAGTCCCAGCTGGTAACATGTCATAGCTAGACACATGAGCCCACTTTGTTATTAGCTCATTCGACTTTTGCAGAGAGTTTGGATGGGAGACGTGTCTACTGTTTTTACCTCTGATTATGTTTATGTCTTTCCAGGCTTTGCTGAGGGATGTGTGTTGGTTCAGGCTGTTGACATATGTCTCCCATCCATTTTGTCTGAGTTCGTTTACACGTTCCCTGACAGCAGCAAGGGAAGCTTGATACAATTATAACATTTGAGCTGTTCTAATTTGTCTGTTACCCTTACCCACCCTCCTGACCCTAGCCCTGAGTTTTTTCAGCTCAGGGTCATTATAGCACTGCTGTTGCCTGTTCCCATTATGCTGACCACGTTTTCTCCTTTTTTGGTGGAGGCATTGTTGGTGAAGTATGCATAAGTCCTATCTATCAGATCGTCATGGAAACTTTGGTAGTTGTCAGGCTTGTAGTCCTTGTACCAGTCATGGATGAAGTCTATGAACTGGCTTTCATGTTCTTGCTTGACTGTGATTCTACGTCTGTTGAGTTTACCACCAGTGGGGGTGTCATTGGCTACATGTATACTAGCTTGGATTGGGCTGTGGTCAGACATAAGATCAGTGACAACATCAGAGCTATGAGTTGTGTATGATAGATTAAAGCCAATACATTTGTCTAGACCCCCGCCATAGATGTGTGTTGGTTCATTATTACCTATAATTTGAACATCTTCATATGCGCTGAGAAGTGAGATAAGTCTCCTACCATTGGTGTTAGTGGTGGAGTCACCTTATTTCTTGTGTCTAGTATTCAGGTCACCCATCAGGACAGTGGACTCAGTGTGTAAAAAGTCTGGGAGATCTGTGTACTGAAGCTGATGTGAAGGAGCATAGGCGTTTAGCACGTTGAGTGTGGAGTTGCCCAGGTGGATAGTGATCCCATGGTACTGAAGGTTGGTAGTCTTTTTGGATACAAGAGGTACATGCGGGAGTGACTTCTTAACATACATCAAACATGTGTGAGTAGAACTAGGATCATAACACACATAATTGGGCAGACTGGGTGGGGGCTTACCATTAGGTGTGAGACACTCCTGCAGACAAACAATATCGATGTCCTCAGTCACAACTTTGTGGTGTAGGTCAGGGTATCGTTTTCTAAGGGATGAGATGTTCCAACTCATCACCTTCACCGCTCTGTATCTTTGTCTGGTATTAACACTGGCCATTATGAAATGTATTTGGAACTTTGTCTGGTATTAACACTGGCCATTATGAAATGTATTTGGAAAGAAGCAAAAGGCACTGTATGATACTGTTCTTTTCTGCGCTGCCTGTCCCTTCGGCAGGCAGTAGGCCAGTTAACCTTTTTGAAACATTTCTGGAGCATGTACGGCTCAACAATTGTTGTATTTCAGTGGCAGACAACAACACACTTTGGTTACACTCGACATCACCACCATATTCTGTTTGTGTTTGTTCATCTTCACTGACCATGTCCACAGAGGCATCAGTAGAACTGTTACCAGTATCACTATATTCCTCTGCGTGGACACGAGTTTCTGGTGGGTCTTGAGTTTCCACATCTGGTACTGACATCTGAATGTCTTCAGTTTGACTGCACATTTTCCGTAGCTGCTGCACTGTGTTGGTGGTGTTTTTTTTCTTTAGTGTATCACAGAGGCTCCTTAACATTTCAGTTTGAGCTGTAAATTGAGCTTTGAGTTCTTTAATTTCATTTTTCAAATCATTCATCTCTTCACTTTGTACGTGTTCACGGAGTGTGTTGGCAGCTACTTGTTGTGTCGGTACGTCTGTGTTGCCCCATACTGATCTTTCGATGACTGCTGGTGATGATCCTGGAGCTTTGGTGGGGAGGGCGGGCCAGGGGTTGGCCGTAGGGAGTACCCTAGCAGCATTAGCGTTTCTTGAGACCTGCCTGTGCGGTGGGTCTGGGCGCTGAAGGGGTGTAGGAGCTCTAGAACAATCAGGGTGCCATACAGGAACGCCAACTGTTTTGCAGTTAATACATTTCTGTTGAATGACACCCCTTTGAGCAACTGTATCTCTGCAAACCTGTGTTACATGTTGCCTTGAGCAGAGACCACACCACGGCTTAGTCGAGGGGCATAACCGGGCCCCATGGCCCCAGTGCTGACAATTGTAACACCTCCGGTTAGGAGGCTGATAGAGAGTTACCTTCAGAGTCCGATAGGCACCACGGACTCGAATGATCTTGGGTGGGTCTTCCGAGCTAACCCAGTCTGCAATGACTGCATTCTTGCCCCTGAGTCGCTTCGTCCTTCTGATGTCGAGATGAGCTTCTAGTAGTGTAGGGGTCTGGTACTGGTCGAGCCCTCTGATTAAGATGGTTTTCTTGCTCGATGGTTGGGATGATTGTTCCATGGTTATTCCCCTTATGCTATTGGTGAGGAGATCCTGTATGACCTGCTGGGTCGCTTCTAATCAGAACATGATCTTGTGTACCGACTCTGAACTGAAACTCAGCCTCTGGGTGTTTGTCTTCCGCATCGTTCAGCCAGAGATACTTGTCTTCAGGTGATGTACCTTCAGGGATGTATAATCTTACTCTCATGGGGGGTTGAGGTTGTAGTTGATGGTCTCTAAGTTTTTCTGCCTTTCGGCCTTCCGTTTGTTCCTGGACTGAACTAGTTGAAAACCATCCTCTTCGTTGGTGTCAAGGTCAACACCATAGTCACCTGGCTCACTCAGTGCATCAGGAGAGTTAAAGCGAGTAGCTGGGTCTCCAGTCAACTCAGACATGGTGGAGTTACAGGACTCGACTTATATGCCTACGTCAGGGGGCCGAGGACTGCTTGGCACTCCTAGGAAGTCAGCGGTGGTTGGGAGGCGTAACCCTCTTAGAGGACAAAGGAGACTGGCATCTACAGCGTATTAGCGGTGTGAGGGGAGGCCATGAGCGGGCCTCCAGCGGAGGGAGTGTGGTGTCGCGGGGACTAAGGTAACAGGAGTATTCTCAGTTTATAAACACTTTTATTACACTACATTTGTTCTTAATAGTATCTCTGTTTTTCTGGTTAGATACAGTATCAAAGTCAATTTTAGTTTCAAAAGAACTAACCAGCTTGGCACACTATGAGGAGGGGGGTTTGTGTAAACAAACCCTCACCACATGGCCGAGCGTGACCACAAGGGTATAGGCCTTGCCTCGCGGGCACCTACACCTACACCCGACACAGTGCTCAACCCACGGTAGTTCACTTGTTATACAGGCAACATATTTGCAGTTGTTGACCTATTCCCACCCTACTGGGTGGTGTTGTGTTATTTCGAAGTCAAGTGTGAAGCCGACCCACTGTTGCTCTCAGGGTGGACTGATTAGCACTCCTTGTCAGAAGATGGCGGTCAGTTCCCAGGGGTGCTTATCTCACTGGTGAGTCACGGTTCTCACTGGTACTGTCTAGTGCTGAATTCACTGGCTTAAACACTGTTCATAACTGTTCAACACTGGTTCCACTTCTTTCCGAAACGAAATTGTCACTTTGATTATGTTGATATCCTGGTGGTGAGGATGGGTCGGGGAGAGGGACGTGGGGAATGGGCGGAACATTGGCCAAGGGGGAGAGCTTGTAGTGGATTTCTCCCCTACAAACGCTGTTTGTCGCTGAGTAGCCGACCCCACCAATTCCCCAGTGTATGCCTCGTGGTCTAGGTTAACCAGCGCCGCCATACATCACGGAGCGGGGGTCAACTACTAAGCCACGCCTACCCCCCCACTATTTAAGACCTGACCTCGTGTTGACCTGTCTCTTTCTACCTACAGCCGCAGCCAGCAACACCTCCTCCTCCGCCGCTGCCTTGCGGCCCTCGCTCCTCCTCCGCCTGCCTGGCGGTCCTCTCTCCCGCTGGCGAGCATGGCGACCCACAAGCTGTCCTTCTCTGAGCGTCCTCACCAACCAGCTCTCTCTACATCACGCTTGTAACCATGCTGCCTTCCCAGCACCAAGCTGCATTGTACATCCAATACAACATGTATATAGAGAGCACATTGTGAGTTTCCTTTCTCCATCCCATCCTGAGTGTGAAACAAACAATCACAATCCCCACAAGCTTCTCAGCAGGAGCAGCGCCTAAATAGGTCTTGACCCTATGGTGGTCAGGTCATCACTGTGTGCGGAGATGGCTGCATGAGGCGGGAAGCCACCATAGGTAGGGCATGGTAATGAATAAGCGGTTAACCATTTATATATGTGTGCAATGTAAATATACATATTATAATTTTTACTTTACATTCAGAAAACAGTCTCAGTGCAGCATGAGTATTGAATAACTTACGTCTGCAAGGTCGTGGACTCGTAACACTCGTCTTGCCCGCAGTGCCCACCGTTTCTCTGTACATCCTTCTTCCTCACACAGTCAAACTGTTGAATGCTCTGCCTTTTTCTGTGTTTCCATACTCATAAAATTTGTCTCCCTCAAAAAGCGGGTTTTTCGGCATCTTCGTGGTGTAGATGTCAAGGCTGTAACGAGCAGGATGGTTGCCCACCGCTCATTTGCTTGTTCGCGTCCCCAACTTGGAGGGGTAGACTGAGGTGAGAACGTGACTGCTGCCTCGACACACAGAGCAGACACTACCCAGCCGTCAACACAGCTGTACTTGCACCTCGCTGTTCGTTCAAATTCTGGTTTTGTTCTCATCTGAGGTCCTGGACTTATGGGTTGTTTCCTCAGACCTTCACTATTCGGCTGTCAATCTCCGGATACGTACCCTAGCTACTACCGGGACTGCCAAGTCATCGCCAGCTCCTCCACACAGTCCGTACACCTGGCCATTTCTCCTGTGTAGCAAGGCATCGCCCGCCGGCGCTCAAGTGAGGAAGCTGACTTGACCTTCCCCTTGAGAGTGGATCACTGCTTTCCAGAACCTTCCCCAGGGCTGCCGCCGTAGGAAATATCTGTTCATTGTTTGATTCCATTAATTGTTTGACTCCCTTAATTGTTTGACTCCATTAATTGTTTGATTCTCTTAATTGTTTGATTCCATTAATCGTTGAATCCAGTAATTGTTTGACTCCCGCTAATTATTTGATTCCCTTAATTGTTTGATTCCCTTAATTGTTTGACTCCCGTAATTGCTTGACTCCCGTAAATTGTTATTTGATGTTTGTGTGAGTGGTGTCAGTTTTTGTCATATTTTCATAGTAAAGAGATGTCAATCTCGAACGGTTTTTTGTTATCCCTCTGAAAACCATGGTTCTTGACTTTCCTCTTATAAGATCCTGATTAGGCTGGCGAGGGATTTCTATCCCTAAGTCCCAGGCCTTTACAGTTAGCATAATCATTTGTTCCTTTTTAGTAAGCTTTGGACAATTTCTGATCACATGGCCAGATTGCTTACAATAAAAACAGATCACATTACCCTTACAATAGGGGAAATGCAGACTTACTAGATGTAGATATTAAGTTCTGTTTCGATGCAGAACAATGCATAAGAGGCGGCTGGTTTTCCCTCAGCTCACCACATGGGTTACCACCCGAAACATTGGTTGCTACCTTCTCAGACTGCACAGGATAAGACAGGGTCCTGTGAAAATATCCTGTATGAGTTAGGGCATAATTTTCAGACAGTGTGGCTGCTTGGGTCAATGATTTTACCTCCTTTTCCTCCAGGCAGATCTTAACTTTGTGTGGAATTGCTTTCTTAAACTGTTCTAAAAATACTAGCTCCTTCAATTCATCTAAAGTACATTATTAGCATTTATGCATCTATCTCCCAACTTTTTGACAAGATAAGACAACTCATTATATGACTGGTACTCTTCTTTCTTTAAAAATCGAAATTTCTGTCTAAAATACTCTGGAGTAAGTTGATATGCCGAAGAATATTATCCTTCACCGTTTGATAAACACTTACTTTGTTCTATAGTTAATGCAATGTACATTGATCTTGCCTTTCCTGTCAAAACTACTTGAATCAAAATTGGCCACTGATCTAAAGGCCAGATTAGGGAGGAGGCAGCTTTCTCAAACTGTTGGAAAATTTCTAGGGGAAACTTTGGGACCATCTGAGCATAACAGGTGACATCAAATACATTTTCTTTGGTGTCTGGTCCTTGGCTTTGAGCAAGAGCTTGTTTGTCTAAAGGAGCTAGCTGAAACTGCCGTTCCTTTTCATTTTCTTCTCTCTCCTTTTCCCTTTCTTCTCTTTCCTTTTCTTTTTCTTCTTTCTGTCTCTCAAACAATTAACTTTTCCTTTATACCATGTGTTACGCCGTCTCTTAATTTACTTTGATATCCAGGTTCTAGGCGTAACCAAACAAAAAGAAAGTAAAGTAAATCAAAAGGGAATAAAAATAAATAAAGTAAACCTTTAAGAATTTAATTAAATTAAATATTAACACAATAAAGAGCCTCGTAGGCTGTCACAACAAATTGATTCACTATCGAAACCTTTAAGACACAAATGATGCTAAACATCGAAACATCACAAGAATAAAAATAAAGCACTGGATTACGTAAACACTACATAAACATATAAAATAACTAACACTGAAATTAACTAACGTGAAACAACACTGGATTACTTAAATGTAACTAAGCAAGCACTGATGGACACATAAGAGACATAAATAGGTACTCACATAGATATACCACATTGGTGGCGACAGGAACAACACAGAAATAAAATGAAGTATAAGTAACAGGTGACAAGTGTCACTCAAAAGAACGTGAACTGAATGACGAGAGGACTGAACTGAACTCTGTCTACAGGTGGAATACTATATATAGGGTCGTTTCCCGCCAATGCGACCAGCCGGTGAAATAGGGTTGTTTAACGATGCAGATGGTCGCTAGAGAAACAAAGAATGCTTTTTACAATACTAAATGAAGAAATAAGATGGGCTTGAACAAATAACAGTTAAAAACCTTAACAGCACAGGGTAAGGTGACTACATTATATAATAGTAAATATAACACATCATTACAAGAATAATATGGAACAACATGGAAGCATGTTATATAAGAAAACATAGAAAAATTCGACACGTTCGTAACACATGGCATAAATTCAAATCTACAGTATATGAACACCCGAAAGTTCTTTAACTAAATTTGCCTTTAAATTATCTTTATACATGGGATGGTCAATTTGTTATTGAAACGTATTTTCATAATCTGTAATTAATTCTACCATTTCTTGCATTTAATTATTTTTTTGTCTCAGATCTTGTTGATACGACGGGCTGGCCGGTCAACACTGATTTAAGACACAGTACACAGATGAAGTAATTATGTCTCGTGCCTTACGCAGTCGTGGAGCCAACGCCCGGATGAGTCAGTCGGATGACAGCTCGGCAGAGATGGATGACCAGGCGGGACAGGACGCTCCAGCTCCCACCACATCGCGCAGCCCTTCACCTCGATCTTCAGCGTTGTCTAGAGATAATTGCTTTAATGAAGTTTATGAGGGATGAAAGGCGTCACGACTTTGCTAAAAGACGTGTGGAGGACGAAGAAAGAAGACAAGCAGAGGCAGAGAGAGACCACCAACGGAGATTGGAAGACAGTGCACGGTTTGAAGCTTTGATATCTCGCCTCACTGTCAACCAAGCCCCTGGCTCTAACATTGCCTCGGTATCTACTGGTTCGGATACCTCATCAACGCTTTCTTCACGCCCCCCAGCCCCACCTAAAGCGGCTGCTCAAACACCGCCCATCTTGAAGCCTGATGTGAATTTCCAGACTTTTCGTGAATGGCGGCGACGATGGACTGATTATGCTACAATGGTGGATCTCCAGAGTTTGTCACAGCCTAAACAACGTATTCAGCGGCGTATGTGCCTGTCCTTGGAAACTCAGCGTGTCTTGGAACATACGTTGCAGGTACCTCCGACCTCTTCTTTGTCTGTAGAGGAGGTACTGGACATTCTACAATGGCACATCAAAGGGCAGCGGAATGAAGCTCTACGCAGGAGGGAATTGTTTAGCTGCAGACAGATGGAGGGCGAGACTTTCGATGCCTTTTATGTACGACTCAAGAGAGCCTCGGAAGAGGTAGATATATGCCTAGGTAACCACCAGCAGTGCGAGGAGACCCAGTTGAAGCAGGTGATCCTGATGGGTGTTAAGGACGAGGAACTTGTCCAACGCCTCACCTCCTATGAGGCTGCCAGGTGTGCCACCTCTGCCATCCGAGCTCCCCCTACAGCTGTACGTGCTGTGTCCCGGTACAAGAAGGACAAGAAGTCTACTCCAACACCTTCGCCCACTACGCCCACGCCCGGTTCATTTTGTAACAACTGTGGTAAGCAGCACGGAACACAGGTGTGTCCAGCTGCTGAGTCTACCTGCAACAGTTGTGACCGTAAGGGCCACTGGTCACTCACAGTACGGTGCCCAGCTAAACGCGTCCAGTGCAATGTGTGCGGTCGTCTGGGCCACTACGACAAGTGTTGCCCTACCAAGGGACAGCGTCGGCGGAAGCTTCAGCGCCCTTCCACCAGTGAGGGCCGCCCACAGTCTTCCAATCAGAAGCATGACGACCCTGGACAACGCTCAAGCCATATTAGGAATGTGTGCTCCCCCTTGCGTCCCAGGACCAAAGTCCCCCAGTACATCAGTGTCATTGTGACCTACGGCAGTGTGTCATCCCGTCTTCAGATGTTGCCCGACACCGGCGCTGATGCTACAGTCATCGGTCCCCAGCATTTGCAATGCTTGGGGCTCTCTCCAAGTGATCTAGGACCGCCCCCCAAGGATCTCCGCTTCACGGCAGATGGTTCACAGATGGCCCCAGCCCTAGGTTCACTCCAAGCACAAGTCACCTTTGGCAACAGGTCGTGTCAAGCCTGGATTGATGTGCATAACGGTGTCCCGACTCCTTTGCTGTCCTACAGACATTGTCAAGAGTTAGCCATCATCTCCCAGGGCTTCCCCAAACCTATTCTCGAGGTAAGACACGCCAACAGGGTGCAAGAAGGGAGCAGCAACTACCCTGCTGCCGCCCTACCCCTGCCTCTTGCCAGTGACACCTCTCCTTCGGATGCTCGGAAGTACTTCCTAAAGGAATTCAGCGACGTTCTGGTTACCAAGTCCGCTCTGGAATCCAAGCCTCTCAAGAAGATGGTAGGTCCCCCCATGAGGATCCACCTGAGGGACGACGCGAAGCCCTTCGCTATCTACACCCCTCGACTGGTCCCCCTGGCCTTCCGCGAGGCGGTCAAAAACGAGCTGGACTCCATGGTCGCCCAAGAAATTATTGCACCAGCCGGTGATGACCCGTCTCCATGGTGTCACCCTATGGTAGTCGTCGCAAAACCCAAAGGTGGTGTTCGGATCACCACTGACCTCTCCAAGCTCAACAGCCAGGTGTCTCGTCCTGCGCACCCTTCTCCCACGCCCTTTGTAGCTATACGCAGTGTGAACCCGAAGGCGCGCTTCTTCACGACGATGGACGCTCTGTGTGGATACTGGCAGATAGAGCTTGCCGAAGAAGACCGACCACTTACAACTTTCATTACCCCGCATGGACGTTACAGTTATTGCCGTGGCCCCATGGGATTCGCTGCTACAGGAGACGCTTTCTGTCTTCGAGGTGATATGGCTCTACAAGGTCTGGCAAACTGCGTGAAAGTGGTCAATGACATACTCGTGTACGATGAGGATTACATGGATCACCTCTGCCATATCTACGAGGCACTCAACAGGTGCCGGAAGCACGGCATCATCCTAAATGCCGACAAGTTTGTTCTGGCCAGCTCTTCAGTTGACTTTTGTGGGTACACCCTCTCAGGGGATGGTATCGCAGCTGACCCGGAAAAGGTCCGCGCCATCACGGATTTTCCCACCCCTGCTAACCTCACCGACTTGAGGTCCTTTATCGGTCTCGTCAACCAGTTAGCAGAGTTTTCGCCGGAACATCTCCGGAGCTGCCCAACCACTTCGCCCCCTGATGAGCCCCAAGAGGACATTCCTGTGGACCCTCGACCACGACAAGGCCTTCCAGCAAGTGAAACAGGCCCTGTCTAGTCCACCTGTCCTCGCCACGTTTGACTCAGCCTTGCCGACGGTTCTGCAGACAGATGCCTCACGCTTGTACGGCGTGGGATAATTAAAGGGTGTGTCATAGGAGGGAAGATCAGCTAAAACTAATGGCCCATCACTTTTTTGGTAGATTTTAGTGTATATAAACAGAAAATAATTTCAGTTTCAATATTTTGCAACCTTTTGCTAGGTAAATTTTAGCGTGAAATTTATCGAAAATCTAACGTACAGCTGCATTAGTGCATTACAATTAAATAGTGAACATTGCTTTCTGACTTCATTCTTTAACAACCCAACTAACAATATTTTTTCTGTTTCAGATTCTGATGCATTTATAAGTTGATAATATTTGCGATGGCTGCTTGTGTCAGGACGAGGAACCAAAAATCCAGCCATCTCAGTCACTATCTTGGGTCTGGGAGAGAGCTCCTGAAGTCGGAGTTGCCTACATTGAGAGATGCTTTGAGATACGGTGTTTTAATCAGGCAAATCAGTGAAAAGAACCAAAGAACTTACACAAACAAAGACATTACCAGTGATATGACCAAAGCTGTCTTGGCACAGTACACTCTGGCTAACGCTCAGTTCAAGCCTCCAGTCATAACAAGTCAGAAGAAGATTAGTGAGAGACTGCTAGCCAGTTGGGAAAAGGCAAGAGATATCTCTCTTGGGAGAGGAAAACTTGCAGTTAAGGACAGCTTTGCCAAGCAACTGGACCAGTTATTTGACATAATTACTTGCAAGTGCCCAATTGTTCTCTGTCCTGAGTTTGGATGCGATCGTGACTGTAAATCCGAGGCCCACATCCCCTGTATTTGCAAGCGTGAACTGAAGATTCCTGTGATCGAACTGGCATTTGTCATAGCACAGAGAGAGATGACTGGCAGTATAGGGGCTCTCATGATTTCTAGCCAAGATATTCCGGAGTCCAAGAGACAGGAGGCTGCCACAGAGAGACAGAAGAGGAGAAGAGATGCCGAGGAAAAGAGACTTGAGAAGGCCCAGGGTGAGGTAAAAAAGGCCGATGATTGGAGTCAAGCTGATTCAGAGTTTAATGACTTCCCCATGGCTGATCCGAGTGCTGACCAGGAGAATGGTGACTTTGTCCCTAACCCAGAAAATAATGATCCCAAACCTTCCAGGCATAAGATTCGAAATAGGAAAGATATCCCGAACATAGCTCTGGCCAGCATGCGACACCACACTGGTCTCAGAGAAACTGCAGAGATAGCAACAGCTGCCTGGATTGACGGTGGTTTGATAACACCTGATGAAGTTCACCTGGTGATAGATCATAACAAAGTAAGGAGAGCTCAGGAGAAACTTGTCAGTAACCTAGAAGAGGAGTTTGATAAGGGGATAAGAGAAAATGGAATCAATTATTTGTTCTTTGATGGGAGAAGGGATGACACTAAAGTGTTCATGAAAGTTGGAGATTCTGACAAGTTGTTCCCTGCCATGGTGAAGGAGGAACACTACTCCTGCTGCAGTGAACCAGGAGGGAAGTATTTGTGGCATTTCACTCCAGAGAAAGATGACATCAGGAAACCAGCTGAGATAGTGGCAGATAACATTGTGAACTGGCTCAGAGAGAGGAACGTAGACCAGACCCTGCAGGCCATTGGAGGGGACAGCACCAACACGAACACAGGGTGGCAAGGGGGGGTCATACAGTGGATAGAGCGGAAGATTGGGAGGAAGCTGGTCTGGATTGTTTGTGACCTCCACACCAACGAGTTGCCACTCAGACATCTGATCCAGGAGCTGGATGGCAAGACTCTTTCAAACAACAGATAGTCTGGTCCTCTTGGCAAGATGCTGGACTCTGCCACTGAGTTAGAAATAAATCCGAGCTTTGAAAAAAATCACAGTTGGCCCTCCACTCGTTGAGCTTGCACATACTGTCATTGACGACCTGAGTACTGACCAATACTATGGTTACATGATTTGCAGTGCCATCAAAACTGGGGTCATGCCTGATAGACTTGCTTACCTGCAGATAGGTCCAGTCTCACATTCTAGGTGGCTCACAACGGCTCTCAGGTTCTGCAGAATTTGGTCGCTCATCATAAACTGAAAGGGAACCAGCTTCACAACCTGAGACTTATTGTCCAACTCATCGTGAGTGTCTACTTGCCAAATTGGTTCAACACCAAGGTCAAGTCATCGTTCTCCGAAGGTCCGAGGCATGTTCTCTTCCAGCTTGAGCTCCTGAGGAGTCAGCCAAGGAAGGTTGTTCAGATTGTGGAGCAGACTGTGAGGAGATCTTCCTGGTATGCTCATCCCGAGGCAGTTCTGCAGACAATGCTCTGCAGTAAGGATGAGGAGGAGAGAAGAGTGGCAGTCAAAAAGATCTTGGATATGAGACTTATGAGAGGATCTGGGCATGACGAATCAGTTGGTGACGATTCCTTCAGGGTCAGGAAGACTCCTGAAGTCAATCTAGGTGCCAAGACCCTCACTGATCTCATAGATCTGGATAACATCCAGGCTGGCAGTGAGCCCCCTCTTACCTGCAGCCTCACCAATGTTCAAGTCAGAGCTTTCCTGGACAACCCCATGCATGTCCCTGCCTGGCCCTCGCACACCCAGAGTATAGAGCGTTGTGTACAGCAAGTGAGCGAGGCCAGCAGTCACGTGTACAGCCAGGAGAGGAGGGAAGGCTACATCCGAGCTCAGGTGGTCAGCAGGGAGGTGATGAGTAGAAACAGAAGCAAGAAAGACATGTTCTCTATGGTGTGCAGCAACACCGGGTCGTAGTAGTAAAACCGGTTTTTGTATTTGATGATTTTGTTTTCTAAAGGAATATTAAATTTAATAAATGTGTCACGATCATTCGTTTCACTATTCTGGATCATTTTCATCCTAATAAATTAACCTGATACATTTACTTTACTTTAAATAAGCTATTTAGTGGTGTTGGTAAAAGGGTGGGAATACTGAATTTTCATAAGATTTCAAGTTAAAATTTACCTAGCAAAAAATTAAAACTTTTCAAATCTGAAGATATCACATGATTCTGCACATAGAACTACATCATTAATACCATGGGCCGATTTTTCAAACTCAAAAAAAAAAATTCGCCTCCGTATGACACACCCTGGGATATGCCCTATTGCAGGATCATGGTGGAGGGCACTTCCGGCTCGTCCAGTGTGACTCGCGTTTCCTCTATGATACCGAGACGTGCTATGCCACTATTGAGTTGGAGCTGTTGGCTGTGGTTTGGGCGATGTCCAAGTGCAGGTTTTACCTCATAGGCCTGCAACACTTTCACCTAGTGACCGACCATCGCCCGCTTGTCCCGATCCTCAACCACTACACGCTGGACGCCGTTGAGAACCCTTGCCTCCAGCATCTGAAAGAGAAGCTCTCGGCGTACATCTTCACAGCAGTGTGGCGTGCTGGTAAAGAGCTCTGCAACCCTGATGCCTTATCCCGCTCTCCTGTCAGCCGCCCTACTCCAGAAGACCATGTGCTCGACGCCGACCTCTCTCTTTTCGTCAGGACTGTGGTCACTCTACACGCCGTCCAATCCCTTCGTTCGGACCTGTCACCAGATGACGACAAGGCAATGGAGGACCTTCGAACAGCGGCCCGAGATGACCCTTCCTACGTCCGACTCGTCGAGTATGTGAGGAATGGATTTCCTAGCAACCGCTATGACCTTCACAACACCCTGCTCCCGTTTTGGAAACTCCACGATGAACTCTACTGCGATGGAGACCTTGTTCTGTACGGAGCACGTGTAGTTGTCCGTTCTGCATCACGTCCCCACGTCTTGGCTCGCCTTCACGACAGTCACCGTGGAGCTGAGGCCACCAAACGACGTGCACGACAGACTGTGTTCTGGCCCGGCATCGATTCCGACATCTCCAATGTTGTCCGTGCGTGTGAGCCCTGCCAAGTATTACAACCCAGCCAGCAGCAGGAACCGTTCATGAGTGACGACAACCCCACCCGCCCCTTTGAGTCTGTGTCGGCCGACTTTTTCTCTGTGTCAGGAAAGTCCTTCCTTGTTATTGTCGACCGTCTCTCTGGTTGGCCGGTTGTCATCAAGTGCAGTAATGACACGACATCTGCCGCCACCATCAGCAAGTTCCGCCACTACTTCCGTGACGTGGGCGTTCCTGTGCGCCTACGAACCGACGGAGGGCCCCAGTTCACAAGCCGGGACTTTGCTGTGTTCCTTGACCGATGGGGAGTCCGGCATGTGTTGTCATCGCCCCATTACCCGCAGTCCAACGGCCACGCTGAGGCTGCTGTCAAATCCCTGAAGCACCTCATCCTTAAGGTGGCCCCTTCTGGGAATATTGACTGCGAGGCCTTCGACCGGGGTCTTCTTGAACTCCACAACACACCTAACTACACCGGACGCTCCCCTGCCTAGGTCTTGTATGGACGCCTCCTTCGTTCTTGTGTCCCTGCTCACGCTCAATCCTTCTCCAAGGAGTGGCAGGCCAAGACAGAGGATTGTAATCGCCGAGCCGCCGAACGTGTTCAAGACGTCGTCGCCCGCTACAACGACCACGCCCGTTCTCTCCCCAGGTTGAGTGTCGGCACCCAAGTCCGTGTTCAGGACCCGACCTCCCTACGTTGGGACAAAGTGGGCGTAGTCATGGGTCTCGGTAGGTCACGGGACTACCAGGTGCGGTTACCCAGTGGTCGTGTGTGGTGGAGGAACCGCCGTTTTCTCCGCCCTGTAACAACGCCTTCTGCTGACCCTGCCACCAGTGTTGAGTCCCATACCCTTCCCAGTGATCAAGTCCCTCGACGCTCAGAACGGATCCAAAAGAAAAGGTCCACTCAAGACTTTGCTATGAGCGTATAGGGGGGAGGGAGGTGTATGTATATTATGTATGTATATTATGTATGCTGTATGAATATTATGTATGTGCTCCATTTGTGGCAATGTATTTACCATGTCCCACATGCTTAATTAATGTGCCTGGCGACATATGGAAGCTGCTAATGTATCACTCACCACATGTCGCCTAGAGACTAGTTGACCCCCATACAGAGTAAGGAGCGCTACCTCCCTTGTGTACATATCTGTTTATCCAGTAAATAGAACCTACGAAACTCTACAGGTGTTTGTGTTCGCTCCTGGAGATAGAACTTGATACCCAGAACACGTACACTCCTAACTCTCAAACTAGATCTGTTTCTAGAACTGATATCATTACTTCTATCAACGCGGATCTGTGCAGCATCTCTGAATGGGGAGGTACAAACTTGGTTAAGTTCAATAGTAATAAAACTCAATATGAACCAATTACACTTTGTAAATTAGACGATCTCCCACCAATTACATTTCAGGATGCTATCATCCTCCCAAATTCTGAAATAAATATGTTAGGCCTCACCATTTCCTCCAATATGTACTCGAAATCACTCATCCTTAGTATAACTAAAGCTGCCACCCGAAAGTTGGGAATGCTGTACAGATGCCGCAGCTACTTCACTCCTGAGCAGTTGCTCCAATTCTATAAGGGATTCATTCGTCCTAACTTGGAGTACTGCTCTCATATCTGGGGTGGCTCTTCCTCTGTCCAACTATTAGATAGGTGGAATCAAAGGCATTTCGTCTTATTAGCTCTCCTCCTTTAGTCGACAATCTCTCTTCCCTTTCTCTTCGCCGCAATGTTGCTTCACTCTCTCTCTTTTACAGGTACTTTAACGGGCAATGCTCGGTGGATTTGGCATCCTGTGTACCGCCGGCAAGGCCGTGGGTTCGTAACACACGTCTTGCCCGCGGTGCCCACCGTTTCTCTGTGGATGTCGGTCACACGAGAATAACCCGTTATAGTACCTCATACTTTCCCCACACAGCCAAACTGTGGAATGCTCTGCCTTCTTCTGTATTTCCATGCTCTTACAATCTGTCTCACTTTAAAAAGCTGGTTTTCCGGCATCTTCGTGGTGTAGATTAATACAGCATAACCTTTTTTTTTCTATATTTACAATTTCTTTCCATTCTTTTTTTTCTCGCCTCCCAGGCTCCGTTGTGGGTCGTTTGACCTGTGCCCAGGTGGGCTAATTCCCGTAAAAAAAATAAATAAATAAAAATAAAGCTGCAACAAATGTTTTTGTGTCTGAGGAATCGTTATTGCCACCAACATATCTGATACAACCAAAAAACTTTGAAAACGTTTTCAAGGCAATCTTGATTTAATTTTCTAGATAATAAATCTTCTATGTTAAAATGGGACTAGAGATCAAACAATACGGAATTTAGAGATATTACATTTTAAATCTAGCCCCAGACACTTGGAATATGGCGTTTAGCGTTTCCTACATTCCACAATTGTATCCAGTCACTCGTATCATCAAGTACCTTCATGTTGGTGTTCTTTGATATGGCACATTTTGATCTGCGGTAATGATTTTTTAGGGTGCTGTTGAAAATGCCAAAAAGCTCATCTATATCCAAAATATATTTTGTTTTAGGTGATGCTTCACTTGTAACAGCACAATTTGTATTAAATAAATATTTACCCAAATGCATATTACCCATATATTCACCAAGTCATTCATCCATGAGTATGAATCAATTGGTGAGTTGACATTTCCTTTGGGGAGTAGGCGAGGTCAAGCTTGGTCAACACATTTCAACAACAACAACCTGAGGCGTATCCTGTAAGGCCCGCCTGACACCTCCCTCTCCCTGGTGAGAGAGAGAGACTATCATATCACCTGTTACTCAGTGAACATCTCTCTTAAGTGCTCCCTTATAAAAGTGTACTAAGACATTTCCCTGAGCAGAGAAGGTACAATATACTCTCAACTGAACTCAGTACCTGTGAAATTATATTTTTCTACAATAAAGCCAAACCAACAAAGTGTTTACTTATATGCAAGTAAATCACTGTAGTTGCGCGTGATCCAGGTATATGCTGATAACTACAAGGAAAGAAGAAAACACGAAGTTCCCAAGCGCTTTCGTGTAATTTACATCTTCAGAGGTGAGTACAGACTAAGGAGAAGTACAAAACAAGGTGTATATATACAGAGGAGGGTGAGATCAGGTCCACAATGGTCAGGTATTAGGTAATGACCCTACTGATCTTTAAATAGCACCACAACGGTTGGTAGTCAGGTCAGAGGGTAAGCTGACCCAACCTCCTCACCTGGTTACAAATCTTCTTAATTACAAAATTGTCCAGTTTGTACATGCCATTACTAAAATTCATGTTGACTGCTTCGGTATGTTTAATGAGACTAGATTCTATAATGTTCCTACTGTCAATTGAATTACAAGGTAATATTGAGGAGGCATTATCCCAGTCAATGCAATGCTTGTTATCCCTCAGATGAACAAACAGAGCATTGGATTCCTGGCCTGTCCTAACACTATATTTGTGTTGTTTAAGTCTAGTTACAAGATCTTTACCTGTCTGGCCTAAGTAAAACATATTACATTCCTTGCAAGGAATTTTATAAATGCAGCCACCTGTATTGTTGGCGGAGTTCTTGATTAACATTTGTTTAACAGTGCATGAGTTTTTAAATGCCACATTGACGTTCAAGGTTTTTAGTTGCAAAGGAATTTGAGAGAATTTTTTGTGAAATGGTAATAGTAAGAGATTCTTATGGTCATGGGTGGGCTTGGGATCAGTTCTATAAAAAGATTTCTTAGTTATGTTCAGGCATTTGTCTATGAAAGATCTAGGGTATTTAAGATTTGAGCCAATATTATAGATATATTTATATTCCTCATCAATGAATTCCGGGCTGCAAATTCACAAAGCACGTAAAAACATTGTTGAAAATACTGACTGTTTGACTCTATTATGGTGGGCAGAATAATAATGAATGTATGAACACACATTTGTAGGTTTTCTATAAATACTGAACTTAAAGGTGTTACCTATTCTGTGTATCAGACAGTCTAGGAATAGCAATTTACAGTCTTGCTCTAATTCCACAGTGAATTTGATCGTAATGAGGACCTAAAAGCTTTCCTGCCACAACTTAATAACTTAGCCGTCCTTTGTATATATACACCTTGTTTTGTACATCTCCTTAGTCTGTACTCACCCCTGAAGATGTGAATTACACGAAAGCGCTTGGGAACTGGACTAAGGATGCCAATCACAACTGTGTAGTGAATCTCTCCTCTAAACAACTAGACAATGATACCTTGTGCGCCCTCGGCTATGGTTTAAGTTTTGATGGTTCTAACAAGGGAGTCGACAGTGTTGACATAGCCAGAGCATTTTGGCAATTTGGAGAAATTCAGTAATTTGACAAGTGAAGAAGTGAACATGTGTAAAGGTGTTGTGTACGCATCTATGTCCAGGCCTTGCATTCCAAACTGTCCAGAAAGATTCACCAAAGCAATCCAAGCCCTTAAGAAAAATAAGGATCTACATGTCACTAAAGCAGATAAAGCCAACACAGTAGTGATTTTAAACAAAGATGACTATATCTCTAAAATGAATGACCTTTTATGTGATACTACAACATATTCTAAACTCATAAATGATCCTCTCAACACTGTCAACACCCAGTTCAACAAAAAACTGAAGTCCCTATTGAGAGGCAAAGCTACTCTCATTAAACATCTTACTTCAACGTCCCCTCCACTGCCATACATGTACGGTGTAATCAAGACCCACAAGCCCAATAACCCAGCAAGACCCATCATTAGCTCAGTTGGGTCAATCCCTTATAAACTATCTAAATGGTTAGTTTCTTTACTAAATCCCCTAGTTGGCAACATTTCTAACTCCAATATCAAGAATAATGTGGATTTGGTTGATAAACTCAATAACTTACACATTAATTATGATTTTAAACTGGTCAGTTTTGATGTAACATCACTCTTTACAAAGGTCCCAGTTGATGATTTACTAGAGTTCCTCATAGATTCCCTTGATGATATTTCACTGCCCGTCTCGAAAGACGACTTCATCGAACTCATCAAACTATGTATTAAGGATTGCAAATTCGAATTCAATGGAGAATATTAAGCTCAAAAATTTGGTATGGCAATGGGTAATCCACTCTCACCTGTATTAAGCAACCTATATATGGAATTCTTTGAAAAGAAACTATTAAGTAATATTTTACCACCTTCAGCAGTCTGGTTTAGATATGTTGATGATGTATTATGTCTCTGGCCATGTAATGAGGACCTAAAAGCTTTCCTGCCACAACTTAACAACTTAGCCCCCTCGATCAAATTCACTGTGGAATTAGAGCAAGACTGTAAATTGCCATTCCTAGACTGTCTGATACACAGAATAGGTAACACTTTTAAGTTCAGTATTTATAGAAAACCAACTAATGTGTGTTCATACATTCGTTATTATTCTGCCCACCATAATAAAGTCAAACAGTCAGTATTTTCAACAATGTTTTTACGTGCCTTGAGAATTTGCAGTCCGGAATTCATTGATGAGGAATACAAATATATATATAATATTGGCTCAAACCTTAAATACCCTAGATCTTTCATAGATAAATGCCTAAACATTACTAAGAAAACTTTTTATAGAACTGATCCCAAGCCCACCCATGACCATAAGAATATCTTAATATTACCATTTCACAAAAATTTCTCACACATTCCTTCACAACTAAAAATCTGGAACGTCAATGTGGCATTTAAAAACTCATGCACTGTTAAACAAATGTTAATCAAGAACTCCCCCAACAACACAATTGGTTGCATTTATAAAGTTCCTTGCAAGGAATGTAATATGTTTTACTTAGGCCAGACAGGTAAAGATCTTGCAACTAGAATTAAACAACACAAATACAGTGTTAGGACAGGCCAGGAATCCAATGCTCTGTTTGTTCATTTGAGGGATAACAAGCATTGCATTGACTGGGATAATGCCTCCTCAATATTACCTTGTAATTCAATTGATAGTAGGAACATCATAGAATCTAGTCTTATTTAACATACCGAAGCATTCAACATGAATTTGAGTAACGGCATGTACAAGCCGGACTATTTTGTAATTAAGAAGATTTGTAACCAGGTGAGAAGGTCGGGTCACCTGACTATCTGACCTGACCACCAACCGTTGTGTGCTATTTAAAGATTAGTAGGGTCATTACCTAATACCTGACCATTGTGGACCTGGTCTCACCCTCCTCTGTATATATACACCTTGGTTTGTATTTCTCTTTAGTCTGTACTCACCCCTGAAGATGTGAATTACACGAAAGCGCTTGGGAACTTCGTGTTTTCTTCTTTCCTTGTGGTTATCAGCATATACCTAGATCACTCGCATCTACAGTGATTTACTTGCATATATATATATATATATATATATATATATATATATATATATATATATATATATATATATATATATATATATATATATATATATATATATATATATATATATATATATATATATATATATATATATATATATATATATATATATATATATATATATATATATATATATATATATATATATATATATATATATATATATATATATATATATATATATATATATATATATATATATATATATATATATATATATATATATATATATATATATATATATATATATATATATTGTGTGACCAACACACACTGGGCAAAACTCCAAATGTTAAATACTTAAGTAACCTATCTCTGTCCTTTGGAAATCGATGAAAATGAAAATGTGGTTGTGTATCCTTTCCCCTCTTGTAAATATCGCAGGGATGCGATCTACCTGGCTTGTTGAACTGCGCGACCAGAAGTCTTGGCTGATCTTGGCTGGGCCACTGTGGTCCAAGATTTTGAAAAAATGCAGACGACAAAGTGACGTCACAGAAGTACGACTGCAGCGCCATCCTAGTTCTGGAATACATAATTTCGTCAGTATACCTTAAGGTCCCGGCTAGTAGGCTATTATTAACGACTATATTACACTTATTCTTGTCTTGAGTATATAATCTTTGGCCTGGATGGTGCTAGAATGCTGTAGGCGTCTGAGGAGAGGTATATAAACACCAGTGACGTGTCTGGTGAAGTACGGTCCTCAGTTCCCCTGAGTACCGTGCAAAATGCACCCTCGTATGCAGGAAAGTAATCCCACCTATTCTTGACAACCCAAACCTTTTGAATGAGCTCAACTCACAACACCTCCCAAATGACATATGCAGCCCGGATGGGAACTCTCCCCATGTTAAAAATCACTACAGCTACACAAACTGACGCCATCAAATTAAAATCTTACGGAATACAAATCGGCAACAATATCATCCCCTCAAGAGACATTGAATTCCAACACTTCATACAAGTGCACCAATGTTTCAATTGCTACCAATTCGGGCACAGCACCAACCGTTGCAGTAACACAATAACTTGCTCAAAGTGTGCCAATCAAGGCCACTCCTACCGAAACTGCACTGCCACGGTAACAAAATGCTGCAACTGTAAAGGCCCTCACGCTGCCATCAGCAACAAGTGCAAAATCAGACTCGACAATAGCACAACACCACTCCCTCCCTGCCGACCCTCACCTCCTACAGCACCTCCCACAGCACCACCTCCACCTCCTCACCACTCACTCCCTACTGCCACGACCCTCCCCACCCGCACTTGCTGGACCAACAACCTGACCGCCCCCCCACCCTCCCCCGACATTGACGCAAAAATAGGACGTGTTATTAAATCTGACGAGGACTCCGCAAAACTACAGGAAGATCTAAAAAAAATTTTTGAATGGTCGGAAAAATGGCAGATGAAATTCAACGTGGACAAATGTAAAGTACTCAGTATAGGAGATGTAAACAGGGAAACCAGATACCAGATGAACAACGATGCCATAGAGAAATCCGACTGCGAGAGAGATTTAGGAGTAATGATAAGTAGGAACCTTAAGCCAAGTAAACAATGTGTTTTTGCTCGTAACAAGGCTAATAAAGTACTTGGGTTCATACAAAGGAGTGTTAGTTACAAGACTAGCGAGGTCATCCTAAAACTGTATCTTGCGTTTGTGAGACCACACCTGGATTACGCAGTTCAGTTCTGGTCACCGTATTACAGAATGGATATAGAATCCTTGGAAAGAATTCAGAGGAGAATGACAAGACTAATCCCGGGCAAATTAGGAACCTTGAGTATAGAGACAGGTTAAAGCATCTTCATTTGCACTCCCTCGAGAGACGTAGAGCGAGGGGCGACCTGATAGAGGTATATAAGTGGAAGTCAGGGCTAAACAAAGGGGACATTACAAAGGTACTCAAACTATCCAACCAGGAGCGAACTCGTTAACAATGGTTTTAAATTAGACAAATTTAGATTTAGGAGTGAAATAGGTAAACACTGGTTTGGAATCAGAGTAGTGGATGAATGGAAGAAGTTACCATATATCATCATTGACTCGAATACGCTGAATAGCTTCAAACATAAGTTGGATACTTATATGAGGAATAGGGGTTGGGTGTAAACGGGACTGCCCAGTATGGGCCAATAGGCCCGCTGCAGTTTCCTTCATTCTTATGTTCTTATGTCAGTGGAAAATATATGTGCTCACACGCACACACACACATACACACACACACACACACACACACACACACACACAGTGAATCACTGTAGGTGCGCTTGATCCAGGTATATACTGATAACCACAAGGAAAAAGAAAACACGAAGTTCCCAAGCGCTTTCGTGTAATTCACATCTTCAGGGGTAAGTACAGACTAAGAAAAAGTACAAAACAGGGTATATATATACAGAGGAGGGCGAGATCAAGTCCACAGTGGTCAGGTATAGGTAATGACCCTACTAATCTTTACAAAAGCACCACAGCGGTAGGTAGTCAAGTCAGAGGGTAAGCTGACCCAACCTTCTCACCTGGTTACAAATCTTCTTAATTAGGAAATTATCCAATTTGTACATACCTTTACTCAAATTCATGTTGACTGATTCGGTATGTTTAATGAGACTAGATTCTATAATGTTCCTACTGTCAATTGAATTACAAGGTAATATTGAGGAGGAATTATCCCAGTCAATGCAATGCTTATTATCCCTCAAATGAACAAACAGAGCATTGGATTCCTGGCCTGTCCGTACATTATATTTATGTTGTTTAACAGTGCATGAGTTTTTAAATGCCACATTGACGTTCCAGGTTTTTAGTTGTAAAAACAAATGTTAATCAAGAACTCCCCCAACAATACAAGTGGCCGCATTTATAAAGTTCCTTGCAAGGAATGTAATATGTTTTACTTAGGCCAGACGGGTAAAGATCTTGTAACTAGACTTAAACAACATAAATATTGATGCCAGAGAATGAGGGAACTGTTTTTCAGATGAGGTTCCTCCTTTCTGTTGTAAGTGATACTGTGATTTAGTTCCTTTAATGCATTTAATATTTCTTTATAATTTCAATCTCAGGTATAACCTTTGTTCCCCAGAATAGTGTTTAAGTTAGGTTAGGAGGTGTGCATCTGTTGGGGTAATATAATTTTGTTGAGTGCCCTGAAGGCCTATTCAGGGTGGAGTTAATAAGTTCTTATTTTTTATACCATATTCTCAGTGCTTGATATAAATTTGTTGAGTGCCCTTAAGGCCTATTCATGGTTGAGTTAATAATTTCTTTATTTTTATACCATTTTCTCAGTGATTGATATAATTTTGTTGAAAGCCCTTCAGTCCTGTTCATGTGTGCATACAACATATTCTTAATACTTTGAATTTATTGTTGTCTAATGAGGCATTTTCTGAGTTTCTAATAATTTCAATATCATGTATAACTTTTATTCCCCAGAGTAGTGTTTTAAGTTCAGATTAAGAGGTGCGCATATGTTGGTGTACCATTATTTGATTGTGTCTGTAGTGTTGGAGGAAATAGAAGTGTCTAAATTTTTCAGTGCGTCTCATTTACCCCAATCACAGATGCTATCCTTCCACGGGTCACTGATAATTCATTTTTGTTAATAAATTTAAGCGTTTTTGTGCTGGTTCGGGTTTTTTTTCTCCAAGGGGCGCTTCCACTGCAATTACCATCTAATAATAATTAATAAAACCCCTAGTCAACTGAGAAATTAATTTCCAGCTATTCAGATATCACGCCGAGGAGAACAAGAAACATTAACACAAAGTGAAGGGCGGTAATTATGGATATATCAAGGATTTATCAAAAATAATAATTAATGGAGACAAAGTGAGACCAGAGGGAGTGTATTAAAGTGTTAGTTTTTTGTGGAGGTAATAGAGCATTAACGTAAATTTAACGAGCGGCTAGAGTTGATCACTGGCCAAGATAACGAGTTATAATGCTAAGCTGCTCCCCCAAGCAACGTGCCACCGTAATTGACTAGACTAAGCTACCTCTTCTGATGAGAAAGATAAGAGGATGACGAAGGAGAATGAGCGAATTAGAATGTTAAGCTACCACCTCAGAAACAAGTTGCCGAAATTTTCTTTCACTACCTCCCCAGATGAGAGAGAGAGAGAGGGGGTGTTCTAATAAAGAGGATCCATTACAAAATATTACCCCTTCATCAACTATTAAAACTTCTATACAAAATGACGAGGAAACGACCACCACAACTTTTAAGATATACAGACTACTTAGAACATTTCATTTCATTTCCTTTCGTTCAGAAACAAAAACACAATAGAAACAAGGTATCCCCTAATAAGCAATGGTGCAGTTATATCAGAGTAATGAAGGTCCATCATTTCTACTCAAAGATAATATGTATCATTTTCGCTACAATATCTCATCCATAGCCTTTAATAGAACATAGTAATATACTTCAAGTCAAACTTGATTATATATATATATATATATATATATATATATATATATATATATATATATATATATATATATATATATATATATATATATATATATATCCTCGAGAGATGGGACATGGTGACATAAGGCCCGAGGATTGAATATCCTGATATCAAAGAAGGCTGGCTTAGATTAGACTGTTCTCTTTTCGAGATTTCAGCTTATTTTAGGAGAGGTTGGCAGGTCTGAGAAAACGTTGTCAAATATTTTTTTCTGAAGAATTTTGGTATGTTGAATTCATTTCTGGAATATGACAAGCTAAATATTGCACTGTTTTGGAGTTAGAGTTATATATTGAAAATGGCTGCACGAAAGGGAAATGCTGACACAGGTCGGTAAAGTTAATGAAACACTTTTATTTACAGTTTTCACACACTCTCAGCAATTATTCATTTAGAATAAACCGTTCTTTGTGTTATTAGAAAATTTGGAACTTATTATGATTATACAATCTCGAAATTGAATCAAGCGGAGACAGTATTCACATACATAAGTAACAAAAACATTACACACTGTGGAGGCATCTTTCACTATTTTATTCATTTATCTAGAAACTGCTGATATAAAAAAAATATATGAATGAAAATGAAACCGAGGCAATATAGAATACGAATGAAAGTGAACATACAAGTTAATTAAATTAGGCTAAAGAAAAGTAACGTCAATATTAGAACATAATTTCATTGTCTTTCACATGTTCCTGCATATTTCGTCAGCTGTGCTGCAGTTACATGCAGCAGTACACACCAGCTTTGACTTCTTAAATTTACAATGAACACTTGTGCATTGTTTGGTGAATTTGCAGCTGATGAGCTCCATGCAGAAGTCTGGCACTGAAGGCAGGGACTCGATAACGGACAGTGAGCTATCATCTAATCTTCATTCTATCGTCTCAAGAGGGGGCAACATGGGATACTGGATGCCTGGTAGTGTGCACGCTTTATGTGAAAAGACAGAGCATCACTTTTTTGGTGGGAGTGTTTAAGGCGTGGGCTCGACCAGTAAGAATGGAGCGAGCCCTATCCACTGTTGTAACTGCATCGCACTTGTAGACTCGTCGGCACCTTTACCAAGTAATTGCATGAGATTCTGATGCTTCTTAAAGGCATTCTAACAGAACTTTTTGGTGTGACCAGCCAAAAAGGATGTAGTGTCAGAGCCTGTCAGAGCATGAAATTCAGGCAGTGTGCTCAACATTATCAAGTTGAGCTGGATTGGTGTGGATTGGGATGTATTTTCTGTTCTTGGATGTCCCGGATTTCATCCATAGTTTCCAGCACGGTATCTTGCTGTTATGTACTAGAAGGAGGACCAAGACGTCAATCTCCCGAGCAACAACAACAATGCTTGACGCTCGGCTCCTCACGCAGTGTAAAGTTATTCGAGTGCCGGCCTCTTCACGAAGGGCTTCCAGGTCTTCTGTGAAAATGTCAGGATTTGAGGATTCCACCTGCTACTGATTGCTAAACCCACTAGATACTGCAATAGTCTTGTTGCTTGGTGCTTGCAGAATGAGCTGTTGGGACAAAAATGCTGCTAGATCAGCCTTATTCTCTGTATAGACAATAAAACTCTCCCTTTTTGATGGAAGGGGCATATCCCTGTTCTGCACCTCTCTTCTCACTGGTACTGCTCCTTTCCCCGTCTTTTCCTGGTTCCACTTATGATTGAATTTTCACAATACCTGTCAAAGATGACGTCTGTGAGGCTGAATGAAGCTCCACTCTTCAAGACAGACGCAACGATTACATCTGCCAAATCCCAAATGTTCTGGCGTTCTGTCGTCTCTCAATAGCTACCACGAGAGCCCGACCATTAATGTTGAGTGTTGCTTCTTCACCAAGGTTTGTTGCTTGCAGGCTTGGCGGGCAAGGTGCTCTTCCATTCAATACCTCTGACAGAAGCGCCTTTGAGTCTGACCGGAGATCACCATTCATGTCTGCAATGGCTAGAGGGGCGGGCATGAGCTCAGTATATCTTCAAGAATGACATATCTTCCTGACTGGAAAGCAGTGATCAGATGTTGAAGAAGCTTTCTATCTGCTTTGGTGGTTTTCTGTGGGCTAGTTGTGGATTTCTTTTGTTCCACTTCATAGAGAGAAGAAAATGTCAGAGTGTCACTGAACTTCACCTGTTTGTCTCAGCAAGGCATAAGTTTTTCTTCACCAATTGTGATCAGCTGTTTTTGTCCTTTCTGATGAGCCATCAGGAGGTCTTCAATTTTCTTTGCAACAATATCCTTTGCAGCAATGTTTTGCAAGTTTGGAGATGCATCCACTGAGAACAGTTTGAAGGCCTGCAATGTTGTCAATAGGTTATCTTTGTCTTGTATGTCATGTTTCTGTCTGACTTGGTTGCCTTCATTCATCTGAAGACCTGAGATGTAGCTTTGATAAACTTATAATGCAACGTGGATCTCATAACTATAGGATATTGTTACGAACCCCTCCACCCAGCACTACGAACCACGCCATCTATTGTCCTGATCTACCTACCCAGCACCACGAGCAACGCCATCTAGGGACGAGACACGAGTATGACTCGTCTTAGTTACCACTCCGAGGTTTCCCTTCTTCCTATCCTGGTTGTTGCGTCACCTCCTCAAAGTCTTCTTTGTCAGCTCCAATTCGAGGAGAGAGCACTTGGCTCTGGGAAGTGACCACAGGATCATCTATCCTCTAAACCTACGTGCAGTGACTACCTACCGTCTTCTACAATACTCAGCCTTACTCGTCAGCCATCTCAGCTCCTCACTTAAGTACTTGTATTTTGTATTAACTACCCCACGTCCACTTGCTTCAAGATTGTTTTATGTTTTATTAATATGTATATACTGTTAATGTTTAGGTTAAGTTTGGTTAAGGGTAATTTATAAGCTGAATATTTTGTTAAGGGATTTATGGTACTTTATTATACACAACGAAAACTCGCATCCTTTGTCTACCCTTTTATAGTCCGATTGTCTTTTTTTTTTTTTTTTTGTTACCTGTTGGGATCTGGGTAGACGTATAACTATATTCTAAATCCCCAACTCGTAACAATATATTATGAAGATTAAGTTTCACAACCAAAAAAATATAAAGAAAATGCCGCTCTTAGACTAAAGTCTATGCAAGCAGAATCCGAGGAATGTGTACTGGTTTATTACACTATTGTTAATGATGGGGAGGAGAGGTTCGCATAACGTTGTTTGTGTCTCATGTTTTATGTTGAAGGTTTGGAACTATTGGTGATATTTCATGGGTTAACAGGCAAGTTTCATTAAATAGTCTTATGAGAAAGGTTCTATTTTGCGGGTGTTTAATTATTTAATTATGTTGTATATATTCGTTATTTTATTAACGATTTATTTTTTTTAGATATCGTATAGTTTGTAGTGGATTTTTTTTTTTTTTTTAGAACTGATGTGTATTTGTGGTTCTGTAATGCTCTACAGATTTATCTTTCTGGTTGGATGATTGCCCGTCTTGGGCGCTTCTCCCCGGGGATGATTACAACGCATATTATTTTTGTATTTTTTGTTCATGTTTTAAGTGCTTCATCTCCCTGGCGTGACTGAAAAAATTAAATTCTCTTGCTCTTTCAGTATATATTTTCTTGCTTTCCCTATTTTAAGTGCTTCAATAACCAAGCTCATTTTCACCGCTATTTAACTTTATGGGTGTTGGTTTGTTTTATGTGTTTGAGGCATCAACTGTCACTGTCGTTATTCGTGTTAAGTTCTGCCATTTCGCTAAATCATATTATTTTCTTGTGTAAACATTTGACATCCTAAAGAATTACGAATTATAATAATTCCACTTTTAATTCTGGTTTGATGATATCCAGGTATACTCGTATATTTGTTTTATCATTATGTGTCTGTGTTTCTGGTTTTATTGCGTAGGTTGAAGAATCGCTATAGTGAGTATGTTTGTGTTTATAACATCAGTGTTGAGTTAATTATCTTAATTTATTTACACGGTTTATGTTTTGGGTTTTATAATTTCGATTTTTTTAAACGATTTAAAAATTAAGGCATTATAAGTATTATAGAGTATTAATTAAATACTAACAATATAAATCTATAACTATTATACAGGAGTATATAGGTTAGGTTAGGTTAGGTAATGCAAGTCCAGTCTTCGACTTTGTTTCTTGGTTGGTTAAGTTTGGTTACGTTAGTAGGGTGTGTCATAGGAGGGAAGATCAGCTAAAACTAATGGCCCATCACTTTTTTGGTAGATTTTAGTGTATATAAACAGAAAATAATTTCAGTTTCAATATTTTGCAACCTTTTGCTAGGTAAATTTTAGCGTGAAATTTATCGAAAATCTAACGTACAGCTGCATTAGTGCATTACAATTAAATAGTGAACATTGCTTTCTGACTTCATTCTTTAACAACCCAACTAACAATATTTTTTCTGTTTCAGATTCTGATGCATTTATAAGTTGATAATATTTGCGATGGCTGCTTGTGTCAGGACGAGGAACCAAAAATCCAGCCATCTCAGTCACTATCTTGGGTCTGGGAGAGAGCTCCTGAAGTCGGAGTTGCCTACATTGAGAGATGCTTTGAGATACGGTGTTTTAATCAGGCAAATCAGTGAAAAGAACCAAAGAACTTACACAAACAAAGACATTGCCAGTGATATGACCAAAGCTGTCTTGGCACAGTACACTCTGGCTAACGCTCAGTTCAAGCCTCCAGTCATAACAAGTCAGAAGAAGATTAGTGAGAGACTGCTAGCCAGTTGGGAAAAGGCAAGAGATATCTCTCTTGGGAGAGGAAAACTTGCAGTTAAGGACAGCTTTGCCAAGCAACTGGACCAGTTATTTGACATAATTACTTGCAAGTGCCCAATTGTTCTCTGTCCTGAGTTTGGATGCGATCGTGACTGTAAATCCGAGGCCCACATCTCCTGTATTTGCAAGCGTGAACTGAAGATTCCTGTGATCGAACTGGCATTTGTCAAAGCACAGAGAGAGAAGACTGGCAGTATAGGGGCTCTCATGATTTCTAGCCAAGATATTCCGGAGTCCAAGAGACAGGAGGCTGCCACAGAGAGACAGAAGAGGAGAAGAGTTGCCGAGGAAAAGAGACTTGAGAAGGCCCAGGGTGAGGTAAAAAGGCCGATGATTGGAGTCAAGCTGATTCAGAGTTTAATGACTTCCCCATGGCTGATCCGAGTGCTGACCAGGAGAATGGTGACTTTGTCCCTAACCCAGAAAATAATGATCCCAAACCTTCCAGGCATAACATTCGAAATAGGAAAGATATCCCGAGCATAGCTCTGGCCAGCATGCGACACCACACTGGTCTCAGAGAAACTGCAGAGATAGCAACAGCTGCCTGGATTGACGGTGGTTTGATAACACCTGATGATGTTCACCTGGTGATAGATCATAACAAAGTAAGGAGAGCTCAGGAGAAACTTGTCAGTAACCTAGAAGAGGAGTTTGATAAGGGGATAAGAGAAAATGGAATCAATTGTTTGTTCTTTGATGGGAGAAGGGATGACACTAAAGTGTTCATGAAAGTTGGAGATTCTAACAAGTTGTTCCCTGCCATGGTGAAGGAGGAACACTACTCCTGCTGCAGTGAACCAGGAGGGAAGTATTTGTGGCATTTCACTCCAGAGAAAGATGACATCAGGAAACCAGCTGAGATTGTGGCAGATAACATTGTGAACTGGCTCAGAGAGAGGAACGTAGACCAGACCCTGCAGGCCATTGGAGGGGACAGCACCAACACGAACACAGGGTGGCAAGGGGGGGTCATACAGTGGATAGAGCGGAAGATTGGGAGGAAGCTGGTCTGGATTGTTTGTGACCTCCACACCAACGAGTTGCCACTCAGACATCTGATCCAGGAGCTGGATGGCAAGACTCTTTCAAACAACAGATGGTCTGGTCCTCTTGGCAAGATGCTGGACTCTGCCACTGAGTTAGAAATAAATCCGAGCTTTGAAAAAATCACAGTTGGCCCTCCACTCGTTGAGCTTGCACATACTGTCATTGACGACCTGAGTACTGACCAGTACTCTGGTTACATGATTTGCAGTGCCATCAAAACTGGGGTCATGCCTGATAGACTTGCTTACCTGTAGATAGGTCCAGTCTCACATTCTAGGTGGCTCACAACGGCTCTCAGGTTCTGCAGAATTTGGGTCGCTCATCATAAACTGAAAGGGAACCAGCTTCACAACCTGAGACTTATTGTCCAATTCATTGTGAGTGTCTACTTGCCAAATTGGTTCAACACCAAGGTCAAGTCATCGTTCTCCGAAGGTCCGAGGCATGTTCTCTTCCAGCTTGAGCTCCTGAGGAGTCAGCCAAGGAAGGTTGTTCAGATTGTGGAGCAGACTGTGAGGAGATCTTCCTGGTATGCTCATCCCGAGGCAGTTCTGCAGACAATGCTCTGCAGTGAGGATGAGGAGGAGAGAAGAGTGGCAGTCAAAAAGATCTTGGATATGAGACTTATGAGAGGATCTGGGCATGACGAATCAGTTGGTGACGATTCCTTCAGGGTCAGGAAGACTCCTGAAGTCAATCTAGGTGCCAAGACCCTCACTGATCTCATAGATCTGGATAACATCCAGGCTGGCAGTGAGCCCCCTCTTACCTGCAGCCTCACCAATGTTCAAGTCAGAGCTTTCCTGGACAACCCCATGCATGTCCCTGCCTGGCCCTCGCACACCCAGAGTATAGAGCGTTGTGTACAGCAAGTGAGCGAGGCCAGCAGTCACGTGTACAGCCAGGAGAGGAGGGAAGGCTACATCCGAGCTCAGGTGGTCAGCAGGGAGGTGATGAGTAGAAACAGAAGCAAGAAAGACATGTTCTCTATGGTGTGCAGCAACACCGGGTCGTAGTAGTAAAACCGGTTTTTGTATTTGATGATTTTGTTTTCTAAAGGAATATTAAATTTAATAAATGTGTCAAGATCATTCGTTTCACTATTCTGGATCATTTTCATCCTAATAAATTAACCTGATACATTTACTTTACTTTAAATAAGCTATTTAGTGGTGTTGGTAAAAGGGTGGGAATACTGAATTTTCATAAGATTTCAAGTTAAAATTTACCTAGCAAAAAATTAAAACTTTTCAAATCTGAAGATATCACATGATTCTGCACATAGAACTACATCATTAATACCATGGGCCGATTTTTCAAACTCAAAAAAAAAAATTCGCCTCCGTATGACACACCCTATTACGTTAGGTAATGCAATTCCAGTCTTCGATTTTGTTTCTTGGTTGGTTAGGTTAGGTTAGTATAATGAGGTTAAATCTCATATGAAGAGGTAAGGTAGGAGTTTATAGTAGTAGATTCGTATAGTGAGGGAAGTAGGTAGGGTGACTCGAGGGTGTGAAGATAATACAGTACTGTATATTAACACAGACTCTGTACAAGTGTAGTATATAAAACACAAATGCGTGTTACAGCTTTATTTTACTAGTTCAATAGGGGGAATTGATGGGGGTTCGTACACAATGTATGTAGACTATGATATTTTCTTAAAACCTAATAAGTAGAATGGGCACTTCCATTAAGTCGATCGTTGGGGAGGTTCAGGATCACCGCTCTACTACCTTCTCTACAGCCAGCACTTACTTTTACACGTTGAGTCGACAGCACACTGTCGATGGACCGGGTTGAGACCTCGTTGCCCTTAGTGACGGACTTCTTCGATGAGACGACTAACAGGAGTGGGGACGTAGTTGCTGGCCCTTCACAGTTACAAGACTCCTCCTGTGAAAGCAGTTACAGGGCCTATATAATGGAGATCTCCAGCCGGCAGATGACCTCTCCCAAGTAACAGTAAACTGGGTGTGTCTTGACCGGGTGTTAGGTCGGGTAAAAGAAATGCTAGCAGTTCCTTGAATTAACAAGGTCATGACGACGGGTTGAACCTTACCTCCCTTGGGTCAGGTCTGGGACAGCTGTGTTTGCCCAGGTGTAGTTTCTTGTATAACACGGTCATGTCGGCAGATTAAACGAATCGTGTGGCAGTGAGGACTCTGGGTCAAAGTGACTGACCTCTCTTGTGTCAACTTCCGTGGGTGAATACGTGCTCCCCTGGTTACTGCTAAGTCTATGTTATACTACTACTGGCCTGGATGATTTGGTCTGATAAATAAACATTATACCAGTTCTACTTCTTTTCTTGAAAACGCATGTCAGTTTTCATTTTTTTCACAGATAAGCCTTGTTTTCTGTTCAAAACACTGTTTGTAGTTAGTTCTACATCTTTTCACGGTAACATACAGTTTTAGATGTATTTAAGCTTTGGGTAGAGCTCCCTTTTAACTTGGCTTATATATAAGTTACAAACCCAAATGGTCGTTTTCCATTTATTGGTAAATTGAAAAGGTCACAGGCTATTAGTAAATGCACCGTAATTAACACTGTAACCTGTGAGTTTTACTTAAGGACAGGGCTCAGCTTGACTGAGTTAAGTCACCCGTCCGATTCTCGTGAGGCTCAAGTGAAGAAATTTACCTCCACGATTATTACAAGATATTGGCGAGTAGGGTTAAAACCGAGATAAGGAAAGTCAAGAGGAATAATGAGGTAAGGATAGCAAGGGAGGCGAAGACAAACCCCCAAAGGATTCTACCAAATGTATCAAACTAAAACACGAGAAAAGTTAGACCAATACTGTCAGATACCGGCGAGCTAACTGATAACGACGGAGAAATAAGCAATAATTTGAATAAATATTTTTCAACAGTTTTCACCACCGAAAATTTAAACATGATACCCGAGGCACCGACTCTATTCAGAGATAGAGAAGAAAGCAAATTAAGCGAGATAGAAGTGACTAGTAACGATGTTAGTAAGCAAATAGACAAACTAAAGCCTAATAAGTCACCTGGTCCCGATGAGATATTTGCCAGAGTATTAAAGGAATGTAAGGAAGAGCTTAGTATGCCCTTAGCAAAGTTGTTTAACATGTCCTTAAAAACAGGTGTAGTACCAGAATCCTGGAGGATAGCGAATGTAATACCGATTTTCAAGAAGGGGGATAGATCACTATCCTCTAACTACCGCCCAATCAGTCTAACATCAATAGTAGGCAAATTTCTGGAAGCAATCATTTCAAACTATATTCGAAATCACCTGGAGAAGCACAGATTGATCAATGATTCCCAGCATGGCTTCACAAGAGGACGTTCTTGTCTAACTAATCTATTAACATTCTTTTCATCAGTTTTCGAATTGGTGGAGGAGGAGCACAATTATGATGTGGTATATCTCGACTTTAGCAAAGCCTTCGACAGAGTCCCCCACGAAAGACTAATTAGAAAGGTAGAAGCACATGGCATCAAAGGTAACATCCTTAAATGGATTAGGGCGTGGTTACAGGACAGTGAGTGAGCATTAGGGAGTGACAGTTTGGCAAAAGTTTTCAAAATCTAATTGCTTGGGTTGGATTATTTGTCTATCGGCCACGCTAATTCCGAATATGTTTGAGTTTTTTACATCATTGCATTAGAAGGTTTGTGGATACTTTTGGGTTTGGCATGAAAAACGCGAAAAAACTAAATAATAAAGGGACTGGCAATGTGGCACAACCTGTTAAAATCAAGTTATTGAATTGGATTATTCGACTACTGTGTACACTGGTTCATAATATGCTATTGTTTTACAACTCAATGCGCTACAAATTATGCTGATATTTTTGCTGCAAGTCACCACATACGTATATTTCGAAAACCAGGGCCCAATATTACCAACGGCGTGGATAGATTCCGTGGAATGAATTCAGGACATTCCCGCTCATGGAACATTACCAAACTCCGTATATGTGCCAATGGCAGGCCAATGGCAATATTTACAGAGTTTGTTGAGGCTCCCTGGACGGGAATGCTCTGAATTTATTCCATGGAATCTATTCACGCCGTTGGTAATATTCGTCCCAGGATTGATCAACGAATTCAGCCCAAGTAGCTTGACTTGGACAGTTAAGGACAAAATCTCAGTCCGTACTTTTGAATAAAATATTGTTCAATAGGTGGTGATATTGAAGTGCTGAAAGTTGTTTTTCTGTGTTGTTTTGCAGTTAGTTCAAAGGGCCGCCACCAAGATGGGTCGTCCTAAGATTAGCAACACTCAGCTGCGCCAGGGTAACGATAAGGTGTTCGGGGTTCGGATGCCTCTGCCATCTAACAAGTTGCCTCTGAACAAGGAAGTTGGAAGTGCCCTGGCTTATGAAGCAGAAAACGAGAGGTTAAGGAGAAGAACAAATGCTTTTGATTATATGGATGCCACCAACAAGGTGACTGAGAAGGTACTGGATGTGTATAGGAAGGCCACTGTCCCCACTATCTCTGAAATCAGGGTGAAAATGAGAGTCCACGACCTGTGGAGGATGCGGAGGGAGACGATGATGATGAAGGGAAATGGACAGAAACAGAAAAGGAAGAAAACGAAGAACGGGAAGCTGAAGATGAGGTTCGAGGATATAGCTGAGAAGTTGTTTGATGTGGCAGACGACAGCAAAGTGCACGAACGAGAGAAAAGCTTCCTGGCAGCCCAGAGGAAACCGGGAAGGGAGGGCTGCATTGATGGCGTTGACAAAATTGTGACTGCCAAGCTGAAAGAAGAGAGGGAGAAGGAAGCGAAGAGGGCAAAGAAAAGGGCTGAGGAAGAGAGGAAAACTGAGAAGATGAGGTCAAAGAGTAAGGAGGAGATGGAGAGGATGTCGTGTAAAGTGTCGGCAGTGGATGACAGTGCTCAGGAAGAAGATAGTGATTATAAGGATGTCAATGACAATGAGTTCAAGGCTATGGTCGACAGGAGAGCAAGATCAGAGAAAAGGAAAAGGGAGAAAGAAGCCGAGGACAGGATCGGAGAAACTGCTGACAGGTTCAAAGTATCCAATGATGCAGTGGCTCACATCGCAAACACCATCAGAGCTGCAGACAACATCATAACTGAAGGGGACAAGTCTAAAGTGACTAACTGGAAGAAAGTGGAGAGAGTCAGGAAGAGGTCACGAGAACAGAAAAAAGAAAAGTTCAGGGGATTCAAGGTCAGAGGTCTCATGGTAGGTGAGAGGATCAATGAGAACAAGATAGTGACTGGTGTAGGTGAGAAGAACCACAAGAGATTCGCCATGGAAAAGAGGGAAGACTGTGCAGTGATCGGCTTCCCTGGTGAGGAGTTCCTTGGTCACCTGGTCCCGGTGGGGGGAAAGGGGGTAGACCTGGCCACCAGCCTGCTGGCCTTCCTGGAGGAGCGCGGTATTGACACCACCGACCTCCTGGTTGTCCTTAGAGACGGTTGCAACAAACTGAGTGGCTATAATCACGGTTTCATCGCCGAGTTTGAAAGGCTGTTGGGACGGCCTCTCCTCCACATCCACTGCCTGATCCACAGTCTGGAGAAGCTCTTCGGCCATCTATTCAACCATTACGCTGGCCCAACCACTGGTCCCACCTCCTGGAGTGGTGAGGAGGCTCGGAAGCTGACCGGCAACGTGTGGGACCTTCCGGTGGTTGAATTTGAGGCCGTCACCAACACCTACCTCAGGTCTCTCCTGGATGCCATCCCCTCCGTCGTCTGGGAGGAGTTCAGCTGGGACACCCGGTATCTGTTGGAGATGGCCAAGACGGTGGAGTCCGGCCACATTGAGGAGAGATGGGCCAGGGCACGGGCCGGAGCCATGACCAACGCCAGATGGCAAAACACGGAGAGCAGGGAGCTGAGGGCCTACATGAGCACCACCTCCCCCAGCGAGTCACAGAGACGGATGACCTCCTTCATCATCCTTATCTACGTGCCCTCCTTCCTGGAGATCAGGCAGAGGAATCTGCTACTGGAGGGCCCACGCCACCTCCTCGCCATCATCAACCGGGTGAGGACGTACTGCACCCTGGAGGAAGTGGAGCTGCTTACTCCATACCTCCAGTTCAACGGCTACTTCGGCCAGCACGAGGTGGTGCTGGTCTCACTGCTGGCCTCCATGGACAAGAGTGAGAGGGAGTTGGCCCTAAACATCATCAAGCAGCTGAGGAAGAAGGAAAAAAGGCACAAGAGAAAGACAGTGAGGAAAGTGAGGAACCCTCAACTGAATCTGGCAGCCACCAAGCTGTCAGAGTTGGTTGATCTGCAGAAGGCCAGCTCCTCCCCTCCCATCCTGTTCCAGCACAGTGACCAGGAACTGGAGCAATTTCTGGAGGAACCGTACAGTGAGCCAGGTCTGCCCTGCACCACCACCGCAGTGGAAAGAGGAGTGAAGCTCACCACGGAGGCGGCAGACGTGGCCAGCTCTGCCTGGCAGCAGGACCAGGTCACCTGGAACAAGCTGGAGGCCAGGAAGAGAAACAAGCGGAGGGCTAAGAAAGAGGACTACCAGTGCTAGACTGTGGGGACACTGGGACTGAGGGGACACTGTGGGGACAGCCAATGTTAGTGTGCCAACTGTGCTAGTGTGCTGCTGATAAATTGAAGCATACATGCCAATAATAAAGAATGTCTACCATTATTCTTGTTTTTTTTTATGTCGAACCGAAAAGTATCCACAAACCTTCTAATGCACTGATGTTAAAGATTCAAACATATTCGGAACCAGCGTGGCCGATAGACAAATAATCCAACCCAAGCCACTTGATTTTGAAAACTTTTGCCAAACTGTCACTCCCTAGTGAGCATTAACGGCACTAAGTCCCATTGGAGCAACGTCATAAGTGGAGTTCCCCAAGGCTCAGTACTTGGACCATTATTATTTATTATATACATAAACGACATAGATATCGGCATAGACAGCAACATAAGTAAATTTGCTGATGACACTAAAATAGGACGTGTTATTAAATCTGACGAGGACTCCGCAAAACTACAGGAAGATCTAAACAAATTTTTCGAATGGTCTGAAAAATGGCAGATTAAATTCAACGTGGACAAAAGTAAAGTACTCAGTATAGGAGAAGTAAACAGGGAAACCAGATACCAGATGAACAACGATGCCATAGAGAAATCCGACTGCGAGAGAGATTTAGGAGTAATGATAAGTAGGAACCTTAAGCCAAGTAAACAATGTGTTTTTGCTCGTAACAAGGCTATTAAAGTACTTAGGTTCATACAAAGGAGTGTTAGTTACAAGACTAGTGAGGTCATCCTAAAATTGTATCTTGCGCTTGTGAGACCACACCTGGATTACGCAGTTCAGTTCTGGTCACCGTATTACAGAATGGATATAGAATCATTGGAAAGAATTCAGAGGAGAATGACAAAACTAATCCCGGGCATTAGGAATCTTCAGTATAGAGACAGGTTAAAGCATCTTAATTTGCACTCACTCGAGAGACGTAGAGCGAGGGGAGACCTGATAGAGGTGTATAAGTGGAAGTCAGGGCTAAACAAAGGGGATATTACAAAGGTACTCAAACTATCCAACCAAGAGCGAACTCGTAACAATGGTTTTAAATTTGACAAATTTAGATTTAGGCGTGAAATAGGTAAACACTAGTTTGGAAACAGAGTAGTGGATGAATGGAACAAGTTACCAAATATCATCATTAACTCGAATACGCTGAATAGCTTCAAACATAGGTTGGATGCTTATATGAGCAATAGGGGTTGCGTGTAAACGGGACTGCCCAGTATGGGCCAATAGGTCCGCTGCAGTTTCCTCCATTCTCATGTTCTTATGTTCTTATGGTCCTTGTAAGGACTGGTGCCTGTGAGGGAAGGTGCCTCTGAAAGAGAGGCCAGGCTAACCCTACAATCTCAAGGTCGGCCTACTGATAGAGGAATTTCCCTTCACGTGAACAGCATATGGCAACTCACAGCTTATGGAAAATTACCTTGGGGTGATTGTATTATATAAACTAAATGTATTAACTCTAATTTATATAATTGTTATTGCCATGAGACAGGGGCTAATGCAGATGAAAAACAGTGTAATTTAGTTAGTTTTACTTCTTTTCACGGAAAAAACCCACTCTTAGATGAAAAACAGTATAGTTTAGTTACTTGTACTTCTTTTCACGGAAAACGTTTGCTTTCTTCTCAAAAACACTATTTTTTAGTCAGTTGTACTTTTTTCACAGATAAGCCTTGTTTTCTGCTCAAGAACACTATTTTGCAGTTAGTTGTACTTCTTTTCACGGAAAACACTCACTTTTAGATTAAAAACAGTGTATTTTAGTTAGTTTTACTGCTTTTCACGGAAAACACTCAATTTTAGATGGAAAACATTATATTTTAGTTAGTTTTGCTTCTATTCTCGGAAAACGCTTGTTGTCTTAAAAAAAAATATTATATTTTAGACAGTAGTACTTCTTTTCACAGATAAGCCTTGTTTTTTGGTAAAAAACCCTGTTTTACAGGTAGTTTTACTTATTTTCACGGAAAACACTGCCTTTTTTTATGAAAAACAGTGCATTTTAGTTAGTTTTAATTCTTTTCCCGGAAAACGCTTGTTTTCTGCTCAAAAACACTATTTTTTAGCCAGTTTTACTTCTTTTCACGCAAAACACTAAATTTTTGATGAAAAACAGTGTAATTTGTTTAGGTTATACTTCTATTCACGGAAAACGCTTGTTTTCTTCTTAAAAACACTATTTCTTAGTCGGGTTTACTTCTTTTCACTGATATACCCTGTTTTCTGCTCAAAAACACTGTTTTGCAGTTAGTTTTACTTCATATTACGGAAAACACCCAGTTTTAGATGAAAAACAGTGTATTTAAGTTAGGTTTACTTCTTTTCACGGAAAACACTTGTTTTCCTCTCATAAATAATATTTTTTAGGCAGTTTTACTTCTTTTTACAGATAAGCCAAGTTTTCTGCACAAAAACACTATTTTGTAGATAGTTTTACATCTTTTCACGGAAAATACTCGGTCTTAGACGAAAAACAGTGTATTTTAGTTAGTTTTACTTCTCTTCACAGAAAACGCTTGGTTTCTCCTCAAAAACAATATTTTTTGTCAGTTTACTTCTTTTCGCAGATATGCCTTGTTTTCTGCTCAAAAACACTCAGTTTTATATGAAAAACAGTGTATTTTAATTAGTTTTACTTCTTTTCTCGGAAAACATTGAGTTTTAGATGAAAAACAATGAAGTTTAGTTAGTTTTACTTATTTTCACGGAACCACTCAGTTTTAGATGAAAAACAGCATATTTTAGTTAGTTTTACTTATTTTCACAGAAAACACGCATTTTTTGTGAAAAACAGTATATTTTAGTTAGTTTTACTTCTTTTCACGGAAAACACTTGTTTTCTTCTCAAAAACAGTATTTTTTAGTCAGTTGTACTTCTTTTCACAAATACGTCTTGTTTTCTGCTTAAAAACACTATAATTTAGTTAGTTTTACTTCTTTTTACGGAAAACTCTTCTGTTCTTCACAAAACCATTATGTTTACTCAGGTGTACTTCTTTCCACAGAATATGCCTTATTTTCTTCTCAAAAACACTGAAAAACCGTGTATTTTAGTTAGTTTTACTCCTTTTCACGGAAAACACTCACTTTTAGATGAAAAACAGTGAATTTTAGTTAGTTTTACTTATTTTATCGGAAAACACTCATTTTTAGATGAAAAACTGTATTTTAGTTAGTTTTATTTCTTTTCACGGAAAACACTGTTTTAGACGAAAAACAGTGTATTTTAGTTAATTCTACTTCTGTTCTCGGTGAACACTCAGTTTTATATGAAAAATAGTTTTACTACTTTTCTCGGAAAACATTAATTTTTTTTATGAAAACAGTATATTTTAGTTAGTTTTGCTTCTTTTCGGGGAAAACGCTTGGTTTCTTCTCAAAAACAGTTTTTTTATTAAGTTTTACTCATTTTTAAATAAAAGAACACTGTTTTGTAGTTAATATTACTTCTTTTCACGGAAAATGCTTGTTTTCTTCTCAAAGACACTATTTTTTAGTCAGTTATCATTCTTTTCACAGATAAGCCTTGTTTTCTGCTCAAAAGATGTTTTGAGTTACTTTTACTTATTTTCCTTGAAAACTCAATTTTATAAAAAAGTGTTTTAGACAGTTTTACTTCTATTCACGGTCCACTCGCATATCTTGTGTATAATGTGTGATCGATTGAAATTATTAAGTGGCTATACCTAGGGGATCGCCCATTGGTCCATGGTGCGAGTGGACCTTCGGACTACTCGCACATCTTGTGTATAATGTGTGTTACAAGAAGACAAGTCTAAAACTGTGTAAAAAAAACTGTTTCTCAGCAACAACCGAGTGTTTTCCGTGAAAAGAAGTAAAACTAACTAAAAACAGTGTTTTTGAGCAGAACACAAGTGTTATCCGTGAAAAGAAGTAAAACTGTCTACAAACCACTGTTTTTCAGCAAAAACCGAGTGTTTTACGTGAAAAGCAATCTTGCTATAGCCGCACCCTGAAGACCATTAGGAGAGGAGGAGATAATATGTTGTCCCGTACAATAATGCGCTTAAATGAAAGAACAGATCTTCACAATATGTCGAAGTATGCAAGGTTACTGTATGATATTATGATGGAGCATGGAGTAGATAAATATTGCATTTCATTACAAACTTATTTAAGGTTTAGACCGTGACAGAAAGGATGTATTGCAATAGATATTTTACACCTTGAGGGGTAAAAAAGAAGATTGGCATCCCAGGTTTTTACGAAATGTCTTCTTAGAGAAAATAAATAGTTTGTCTGGGCAAACGGGATGTGGTGTTTTCATTAGGAATATCCTATCAATGAGTGTTATGCAGATGAAACAGTTTGTAAAAGAATTAGTAACAACACCTAAACCACACTGGCTGAACTACACGTAATTTGTGAAGGACTTCAGATTGCTATAGAGAAATGTAAAGAAACATATTTTTGTTGATAGTGCATTGGAAGGCTTGCAGAGAAAATCCTTGTTACTTTCATATTGTTAATATCTGTAAAAGAATGAACATAGTACTGCAAGAAATGGAATGCACTGTGCAGTTTGTTTTTATTCGATCACATGTGGGGATTCATTTAAATAAAATTGAAGACAATTCGGCCAAAAAAGTTCTAGAAAAGACGTACAGTATATAGATGTTGTGACCAATGTATATACGTTAAAGAGGGAATGAAAAGAAAAGAGAGGAATGGGGAAAAGCAAGAAGAGAAGTGATTGCCATATGTAGCGAGAGTTTTCAGCACTATTTGTATGTTTTACAAAACACCAATGTAACTTATGGGATTAATTTACATTCTGTTGATACTGTTACAATAGGACTAAGATTGGGATACAAATATTACTGGCAGAAAAGTGGAGAGGCGAGTCAAACTTACCAACTGTGTCATCTTAGGGATGCACATACACTACACTTTTATGCATTATGGTGTATAAAAAATCAAACCATACTGGAAGAGTAAGATCACTACTTTAAGGAAACAAGTTTGTTGGATGATTAATAATGGAAAGATTAAAATAATTCTTGCAATGCATTGTTATGCAGAGGCATAATTTGATAATATATTTTTTAGAAACGAGGTGTTTTGATTATTTTCTATCCCAGGCAGCAGTTAGTTTGGCAAGTCTGAGAAGATTTTCTAGAATGTATTGTATCATTTTTGTCATGATTTACTTTCTATTGTAAGTCTCGATCAGAGTAGAGCGTACTAGAACTTCACAGACCTGTCTGGGTTACACTAGGCGTGCATACCAGTGTCTGGCTGATTGGTCCACGGAGTGGAGAACTTCGGGGAGTGAAGCTTCCTAGTAAGAGAGAGGACATGGCCTTCTTTTTTCATCACCATTTGACGGAGAAGAAAACTGTGAAAGAAAGTGCTACTCTAACGACAGATGCTGAGATGAACTTTTGGGGTAAAGCACGCATTCCCACAAGACTGAGGAAGCACGTAATTGACACTGTGATCAAGATCTTCGAAGAGTGGAAGAAGTTGAAGAAAAATCAAAACAACTCAGCCAAAAGGTCAGCCGGCTTGAACAGAAAGAGAAGGCCTTCAATTCTTCCCTCAATTGGCTTTTCGACATAGCCCACAGCAACGCCTTGCACATCATGAAGATCGAGGAGGACAAACTATTCCTTCAACAGCAACGAAAACCAGGGCGACCTGGTTGCATGGGATCAGTCGATTGCAACCTTGCAAAGAAGGAGGCAAGAAAGGCTGATCGATTATTGCAAGCAACAAAACGGCGACTTGTTCAAGAAGAAAAGACCAAAATGTGGAAGGAAAGGATTGATTTGGCTTCAACATCTTCTAGCAGTGTGGAAATCTCGGAGGATGAAAAATCACCAGGACCATCAACTTTGCTGGCATCACCTTCAAAGCGTCCACGGAAGCTAGTAGTCAACCAACATGTCTGTGCAGCCCTCGATCGGACCAAAGTCTCTGACCGAAACTCCATGTATATCCTGGCAGCTACGGCTCGGATGTCATGGTCACGTTCACTGCAAAACATGAATGGGTAGCTGGTTAGCTATCCATAAGAAGAAGCGCGTTTTTCCCATCTATGTTTACAACTATGATCCCTCTCTAAGCCCCGCCTTTGTGAAGACAGTTGTCACTACGTTGTTATTCCACTTTCTCCTAGCAAGCTCAATCTTGAATTAGTTTGTGTAAATCAACTTTAGTAATTCTCCAGACCTTTGTCAACTGAGGGTCATCCTTGAATGAGTAACAGTTGGTTTGTTTGAAATTTCTGTCATAGCGTGATATATCCACGTCTGGCAACTCAGGGGTATATAACCACGGGCGAGAAGGAGAGACCTCCTCCATGACGTCCTCTCCCGTTGTTCTACAGATTCCAGGGTGTCCTTCTTTGAACACCCACCGGTTGTCTGGAGCAGGTGGATAACCAGCAGGGAGCAATATATGGTCGATGGCGCTGATTCGACATGATTAACTTTCTCCAAGACCTCCTCGTGGGGCTGGACCCCAGACTGTCAACACGTGTCGGAGTATAACCGACCACAACAGCAGTCGTCAGTTGTTAGAGGCGCCAGTGCTATACCCTGGGACATGCCTTGGAGTTATATGGTCCACAGTGTGTGATGTAGTTGATTGGGGATAATTCTGGAATATAATTATCCCATGTTGGGTAGTGGACCCATGTATGAGTTGGTTTCTGTAATAACATGTTGTGTGTTGAGAGTGCATCTTATATGTACTACCAACACTTAGTAAGGTGACCATATGTAAGTTGGTCATATATGCAATGAAATGTATCACCAGTAATATGGGTGAAGTAAATACCCACTGGGAGTGGCAGTTAAGAGAAGCCAAGGAGTTGTCATGTAAGGTTGTATGCAGTAAGAGTATAGTATCTGAGTAATTGCAGTTGAGTAAAGCCGAGGAGTTGCACCTTGGAGTTGTATGTTAATAATATATTTTTCCCTACTTTGATTTCACAGTTATAAACCATTTCTTAAAGCAGTGTTTTTCAAACGTTTTTTACTGCGACCCACAGCCAGAACAACAATTTGAATTGCGACCCATTAAGCCTAAGTGTAATGATATGAAATGAGCTTAGGTTAGATTACGGGGGAAAAACTACGATTACGAGTTTTTCTGTGCAAAACGGATGACATGAGAGGTAAAGAAAGAATCAGGAAATGCTCTCCTTGCAGTCGCTTCCTAGACTGTGGAGTGTACATTACAATAACCAAGCCTAAATTATGGTGCATTTATTTGTATTTTCTTATTTATTTTCGCGACCCATTTTATTTTTTTTCTTATTTATTTTCGCGACCCATTTTTATTTTGCGACCCAATTTATTTATTTCGCGACCCACTGAAGGGTCGGGACCCATAGTTTGAAAACCCCTGTCTTAGAGTATATCAGGGGTATTCATTCTCCCGCATTATTCCACCTTCATTTCCGTCCAAGTGACTTGATATCAGAATTACCATACCCATGTGCCCTAGACCCTCGCCATGCTACCAAAAAGAACTGAGGTTAAGTATTAACCATTGAACTGAAGTAAGTAGAAAGAACAGTTGAAGGAACTAGATAAGAGAAGTATAAGTAAAAGTAAGATGGGGAGCTGGTGTTAAGTAAGTGAGATGAGAGAGAAAACCTCCCCCCCTTACACGGAATATGGGCCAAGAAGTCACTAATTTAACTATCAGTCGATCCACAATTCGCCGCCATCGAATCCAGTACCGTGAGAACATCGCAGCCATCATCAAAGAGAAGTTCTCCCTTATGGCGCCACTTGTCATCCATTGGGATGGCAAAATGATGACTGACATCATTGGCAGGGATGTCGTAGACCGTCTCCCAATCCTGGTTTCAGGAGGCAATGCAACCCAACTCCTCGGCATCCCGAAATTACTGTCTGGCACCGGAAAGTCTATGGCGGATATTGTCGTCAATAAGGCCATTGAAGAATGGTTGGTGAAAAACCTTGTTGTGGTGGTGTGTTTTGACACGACGGTCTTAAATACAAATGGAATGAGTGGAGCCTGTATTCTGTTGGAGCAGAAAATGGAGAAGGAACTCTTACATGTTGCCTGTCGACATCACATACTTGAAATTGTTTTGGAAGCAGCCTTCACGGCAGTGGTGGGTATATCGACAGGTCCAGATATTCTAATGTTTAAACGTTTCCAGTAGAAATGGGGTTTAATTGACAAAAGCATCCCCTCTACGGTGACGGACACACGTCCAGATCCCTAGTTACTATAAATTGCGGACGAGAACATCAAGTTTGCGACAAAACAACTTGAAATTCACAAGCCCAGGGACGACTACCGAGAGCTCCTGAAGCTATCAATCATCTTCCTTGGTGGGGTTCCTCCTCGTGGTATCAGTTTCAAGGCACCAGGAGGCCTCCATCGCGCTAGATGAATGGCTAAAGCCATCTATTCTATGAAGCTCTGAATGTTCCGGGTTCATTTCAAGCTGACTCCACGGGAGGAGACAGGTCTAAAAGCGGTTTGTGATTTCATCATCAAGGTATATCTTAAGGCCTGGTATCTTGCTCCTGTGCCCCAGCTCGCTCCCGCACAAGACCTCTGGCTGTTGAAGGATTTCCAACGATACCACAATATCCATCCAAAGATTTCGGCAGTGACTCTCAAGAAATTTCAAGGCCATTTCTGGTACTTAAGTGAGCGCTTTGTTCCTTTGGCACTATTCGATGACTCGGGATCAATCACTCTGGAAGACAAAAGGGCGATGGCACAGAGGATGCTCCGTACAACAGATGAGACGGATCCAATGAAGAGGGCTGTCATGGACGTATCTGCCATTCAAGAGAAAAAGATCAGTTCTTTCTTTAACGGACGATCTAAAGCATTCTTTCGAATTTTGGGGCTAGTTGATAGTTTCCTTCTAAAGACCCCAAAGGACTGGAAAGCAGATTATGCACTCCAGAGGGCCAATGAGGTAGTTATGTATCTGAAAGTTGTCAATGATCTGGCAGAAAGAGGAGTTGCACTCATGACAGAGTACAACATGCTCATTACTGCTAATGAGGAACAAAAATAATATCTCCTACAGGTCGTGGCAGACCACAGGAAGCAATTTCCTACACCAAAGAAGTCTGCATTGGTCTAATATTTACTTGAGCCTTGCCCCTAAAAACAGAAGGTTAGTCTGTATATTGGTCCTCCCATCAGATCTGACTTTGTTATGCATTATTATTATTATTGTGAAATGTCTTCATTGGTAGCGACCTCTAAATATTATTCTAATGTCATGCAATTTTTACATCATTATTATTATGTCAAATATAACATTTTTGCAGGGTGCGCCAATCAAATTTCATTGTTTCATATTCATACCCTGTTTTTGGACCACCCCAATATATATATACACACACACACACACATATATATATATATATATATATATATATATATATATATATATATATATATATATATATATATATATATATATATATATATATATATATATATATATATATATATATATATATATATATATATATATATATATATATATATATATTTTTTTTTTTTTTTTTTTGCTGATAACCACAAGAAAACAAGAAGTTCCCAAGCGCTTAAGCAACATAAATATAGTGTTAGGACAGGCCAGGAATCCAATGCTCTGTTTGTACATTTGAGGGATAATAAGCATTGCATTGACTGGGGTAATGCCTCCTCAATATTATCTTGTAATTCAATTGACAGTAGGAACATTATAGAATCCAGTCTCATTAAACATACCGAATCCGCCAACATGAATTTCAGTAATGGTATGTACAAACTGGATAATTTCGTAATTAAGAAGATTTGTAACCAGGTGAGAAGGTTGGGTCATCTTACCCTCTGGCCTGACTACAAACCAGACCATTGTGGACACTCACTGTCCCCTAGGGACTTGCTCTCACTCTACTCTGGGAACTTCGTGTTTTCTTGTTTCCTTGTGGTTATCAACAAATACCTGGATCACGCGTACCTACAGTGATTTACTTGCATATATATATATATATATATATATATATATATATATATATATATATATATATATATATATATATATATATATATATATATATATATATATATATATATATATATGTAACCGGTCGGAATTCTCACTACTTATTGGGAGGTTTTGAGTTATAGTGGATGGTAATGCGGTGGAAGCGCCCCTTAGAGAATACAAAACCAGTACAAACACAAATAATAAAAGTATTTTCCGTGACCGTGGAATAGCTAGTACCTGTGAATGGGGTTAATGAGACGCACTGGTAAAAGATAACACTTCTATTCCTTCCAACACTACAGACGGAATCAATAATTGTACACAAATACTAGAGTACTTCTTAGCGTAGCTTACAACACTACAATGGGAAACAAAAGTTGTACATGGTATCAAAAAATATTAAAAGATATTAATTGCATCTGAAAAGAACTAATATGGCATCAGTACTACATACACCAGAACAGACAGACACCAGAACAAGGAACTCATCTGGATCAACTCCTTCATCCACCCTACATCACTTGGTGGCATATAAAACATTAGAAAAATATTGCTTGCACCGATGAAAATGCCTTAAGTGCATCCGACAAAATTATAGCAATCACTGAGGAATAGAAATCCTGTTTAGTCATACTACACAAGAACATGGATCACTCATAGCCTGTCTGGAATGACCCACAAAATACTATAATCCTAACTGTCCTAACTACACATAACCCGAAGGTTGTAACTACTTACCTGCCGAGAAAATCACTCATGACCCGTCAAGCAGGAGGGTGTTCCGCTGTTTTTTTGTTTTTTCATTACTCTTTCTAGGTTCAGGAGTCATGAATGCATTTCTCCACCAACACCTGTAACGTGCTTCAGACATAAGTTCAGAATGCACCCGTACTTGAAGGTGCTACAGCCTTTCACCAATTTTTGAAGAGGAACTCCTTCATTTTTTGAAGAGGAACTCCTTCGTCGCAAGTGTGCAATCAACCAAGAGGAGCGTTGATTTTCACACCAGGACTTGATTATTTTAATCACATACACCCAATACTGGGGAGATGAATGTCTCTATGTAACCACTAGAACTCCCGGTCCCAGCGTGTGACCCTTCATTCACTCAGTCTGCACTCAGTTGTCTTACTCCAAGTGCTTCATGGACAGAAAGAGAGCAACCGTCAGCCCACTTAGTTAGGCCAGCTCAGAGTACAACCAGGTGAACCTTGCCCAGCTGAGGGAGGGGTTCTACTTTCCCGTTAGTAAGAATTTTCACTGACTGACTGAGGAGATGTGTGGGTGGTTCTTGTGATGTTGTATGAACCTAGGTGGGGAGATTCGATGGACCAGATCGACCACATCCAAGCTCTGCGGTTAGTCACGGTAGTTTTGTAACTAGGGACACCTGTCTGCTCGCCGGCCGGGTGGGTATCCACCCCGTGAGTAGCCAGCCATATCTTCTAAACCACCATCACCACCAACCATCAACCACCAACCAAGTGGGGTCTCGTGACCCTGCAAAAGGAGTACTTAGTTAACTATTGTTAAATTCTTCTCCGGACTTACTTGCAGCATGGATGAACACGCGGGAAGGAACGAGGCCACATGGTCGCTTTCCTTGGCGGAACGCTTAGTTTGACGTCCGTCTCGGTCAATGACCGTGAACTACTGAGTCCCGGTCAACGCCTGCATCCCTCAGGGCGCTCGCCTGGCATCCCCTGGGACGTCATCTTTCGCGTATTTCTAATAGTTTCTTTGGGACACACGCAACATATTTAGAACTGGGAAACTATCCACAATAACTATAAATTTTATAATTGTCCCTTAACTCCACGAATCGTGTCTACATTAATTCGATAAAGTACATTTAAATTTCTATCGGCTTAGTTCAAAATGCTTCCACCCCCTGACTGAGGGCGTTGCTTGGAGGCTTTGTTTTAACTCCCCATGAGGCATGAATGTTTCAGCCTGGCCTACTTATGTTTTTCTGCTTGGTAAATCGGTAATTTTTGTTCTAACGTCTCTAAATATCACATTAAAATTTCTGAATATTACAATCGACCCCCCTAAAAAAAAAAGACAGCACTGTCCTCATGTGCTGAGAGAAAAAAATATGCATACGACCCCCCAAAGGAGACCTGCATCTCACACCTGTGACACGCTTAAGGAGCATTTTTGTCCTCCAATTTCTGGCACCCCTGATAATGCTGGGTTTTCCCTCCTCTGACAATCTACCCCCCTAAAAGAAGGCAGCACTGTCCTCATGTGCTGAAAGAACAACATAGAGCCACCTTCAAATCTGCATGATTCCAACTCACAAGCCAGCAATCTCCGCTTTCTGCCTTGTCCTTGAGCTTGAGAACTAGTGTCAAAAAATTACCGACTCCAATCAAGCACTCTACCCTTTTGCCTGGCCCTTGAACCTAGAGAACCATTGTCAAAAAATAAAACCAACTCAAATCAAGCGCTCCACGTCTGCGGCTCCAAACACTACAACAATCGACTCAATCCACGCCTAAGACCCTCATGCCAGCAAGCCAACCCTCCGACATTGCACCAGTCCATATTAGTGAGGCCCTGGCCATTACAACCATTCGCATACCCCAGTTCTTGACATCGCAACCACAACCCAATGCAGATTCCTGACCTAGCCATCTCTCCTAATTTCTCTGCCCTACTCACGACTCCTCCATAACTCACCTATTCCAAGTCCCTGCTGTGTTTGCTAGCTTCATCCTTGGCAGTCTGTCTACTTCTCGTCATCATGCCCACCTTTGGTGGAAGCCCCTCGTCTTCACTTTCGGGTTCATCCACCACCACTTGTGTGCCTTAGGGGTGGAGCAACCTTCAATTTGCTCTGATTTTCCACTCTCGCAGCCAGGTCTTCTTCCCCACTCGGCTCGATGCGTTATGAGCCTAGCCTGGAATTAATGACCTCGACAATGTGCCATCTCGTGTCAAACCAATGGTTTTGGAGCTTACACCGGCCTATTATTGCGTTGTTCCTCAACAAGACCTCCTGGCTTACTTCCCAGTTACTCTCATGGGCTTTCTCTTCTCGTTTCCTTCGGTTTATTTCCTTGTGTCTCCGCACACTGATCTCCACGGCCTCCTGCAACCTCCGTTGCCGATCTCTGATCACCATTACCCACTCATCTACCGGCTCTGGGAAAACCCCGTCGTGGTGTGCGGAGTCGCAATGTATTGCGACACCACTGCCTGCAGATGCTCGGGCCACTTATTCTTCTCCTCCTCCTCTAGGGTGGTTAGCAGACCATGCAGGGTTCTATTGAACCGTTCCACCATACCATTTCCCTGCGGGTGGTATGCCGACGTCCTGATCTTCTTCACACCAAATGTGGCACAAATTTGTCTGACCAGTGCACTGCCAAAATTTCTTCCCTGGTCAGTCAGCAACCGCTCAGCGGCACCCACGGCCAGGAAGAATCGATTCACCAGGATCTTTACAATCATCGAGGCTTTCTGGTCTTTGGTGGGAAAGGCCCAAGTGTATCGACTGTATACGTCAATCATTATCATAACGTTCTCTGTTCCTTGCCGCTTGTCAAGCAAGGGGAAATCTGCAGCCAGAGTCTGTAGTGGTTTGGTAGCTTCAATTGTCCCTAGATGCAGCTGGGTCCTTGGAACTTCATCTTTTGCCACTCCACACCTTTCACAGCTGGCTTTGTAGTCCCGCACAGTCGCTCCCATGCCTGGCCAGAAACCTTGCTCCTGCACCAGCGAAAGAGTATGATCCCGCCCCTGGTGCCCAAACTCATCGTGACAGGCTCTAATCAATGCCTCCTGCAACTTTGGTGGTAACGCTGGTACCCCTCTCCATAGGTTCTTTCCTTCCGGTCTTCTATGCCAGACAACCCCTTCTTTTACGATCAGGGATTGCCTCGCTCGGTACAACCTGCGGAAGTTATCATTTTGGATCTCTACCTGTACCTCGTCCTGCGGCAGCTCTCCCACCAACCATCTCCACATCTCTCTAACACATTTCATGCCTTCTTGCTCTCTACGCAGCCCATCTACCGTCCACAGTTCATTTATTCCTGCCCCGCTCTCCTCTACGACCTGCATAGCTGTATATTCTTCCTCCCTATCTTCCTCCTGTTCCGTCGGGATCTTAGATAGAGTATCTGCCACCGTGTTGCTCTTTCCCGGCTTGTACTTGATAGTGAAATCAAACTGCTCTTGATCAGCATTCCGCCTACTTTCCACAGCACCTAGCTTAGCATTCTCTCTGTGACTAAGTGGGTTGTTATCTGTATAGATCGTGAAATGTTTCCCTGTCAATTAATCCCTGAACTTGTCTACTACTGCCCATTTGAGTGCTAACATCTCTCACTTATGGGAGCTATAGTTTGTCATATTTCTTTTTGATTTCCTCAGGCCCCGGCTTGCATAGCACTCCGGATGCAGCTTGCCGTCCTTCCTCTGGGACAGCACAGCACCTAGCAGACTAAAACTTGCATCTGTCTCTAATATAAATTCCTGAGCGAAAGCCTGTTGCTGTCCCTCTCCCCACTCACTATCTACCCGATCCTTAGATTTCCCGTGCATTAACGCATGCAGTGGGGCAGCTATTTTGGCAAATCCTTTAACAAACTTCCTATAAAATGATGCGAATCCTACAAAGGACCGCACATCTTTCACCATCTGAGGGACTGGCTTTCAGTACCCTAATTTTCTCTGGATTAGCTGTGACGCCTTCGGCGGACACCTGATATCCAATAAATAGCATACTTTAGAGGCCATTATTTCGCACTTCTTAGGTTTAAATCTTAGATTATTCTCCCTCATCCGGCAAAACAATTCTCTCAATCTGACTACATGCTGATCTATTGTACTTGAAAACACCATCACGTCATCAAGGTATACAAGCAATGGGGAGAAGATTTTACCCCTTAGGATACGCTCCAAATAGCTCTGAAAGGTTCCCGGACTATTTGACAATCCCATAGGCAGTCGTCTGTACTCAAAGTGTCCGAAGCTTGTGCTGAAAGCAGTCTTTGGACGGTCTGAAGGTTTAACTTCGATATGGTGGTATCCAACCGCCAAATCGAAAGTTGAGAAAAACTGGGCCCCCGTCAGAAATTCAAGAGTTTCATTTATCCTAGGCAAAAGAATTGCATCGCGTACCGTGACCTTATTGAGGTTACGATAGTCATTGCATAACTTCAGCATTCCATCCTTCTTTCTCACTACTACAACGGCGACAGAGTAAAGACTCTCACTATGCTGGATTACTCCCTGATCTAACAACTGGCTAATGTGTTGCTTCACCTACTGGTACCTGGTTTGGAGGGATCCTGCGGTATGGCACCCTAACTGGCCTATCTGTTGTCACTGGGATCTCATGCTGAACCCTAATGGCCATTCCTATGGGCTGGCCCTCTCATTCGAAGATATCTCTTAACTCTTCTACTAAACCCCCAAATTTACGCTCTTTTTCCTCATTCATGTTCTCCGTGTGTACTTTGATCTCAGTCCGGGCATCCTGTTGGACTGCATGCATTGTATACACGATCTGCCGCAGGCCCCACAAGATGCTTTTCTATGAATTGTATTCGGCCGGCTTCGTCTCCTTCTGTCAGCTGGAGGGTTAGGTCAACCTCTCTTAACCAAATCCCTATCTCTGACCCTGTCCTACCGTCGAACTTAGAAATGGTCAACCCGGGCCCGAAACTAACTCCCGCTCTAGTATTGTGCTTCTTAATCTCACACATTGTCTCTTCATGCTGTGTTTGATACCGTGTCTCTACCCTGTCTAGTGCATCCCCAACTAAGCTAGGTGCTGTCGATGTTCCCCCTCTACTTTTCCACTTGAGCCTGATACCCCCCTTAATTCCTCCCTTGTCTGCTGGAAATGTGCCTGATGCTCCCCTTGTTTCCTCCCTGAACCGTTGAATGTGTGCGTGATGCTTCCACCTGAACTTGTTCACCCGTGCCTGATAATCCCTCCTTAGGTCTAAGAAATCCTCTCCCAGCTGTTGCACCTGTACTCCCAGTTGCATGGTATCTTGACTGTCTCTCTTCCTCCTCATACACATCTCTACTATCAATCCTAAACAACCCAATCCGGGCACAAGGATGAGCATCAGTGCGAGCTCAATCCCTACCATTACTAGCCAAAACATGATTTCGTTTATTATCCCAACCACAGGACTACCAGTCACGAATAAACTACGCAGTGCCACCAGTTGGAATTCGGTCGGAATTCTCACTATTTATTGTTTTTTTTTAGTTGTAGTGGATGGTAATGCAGTGGAAGTGCCCCTCAGAGAATACCGAACCAGCACAAACACAATTAATAAAAGTATTCTACGTGACCGTGGAATAGCTGAATCTAGGTAAATTTCTCGAAATCAATTGCTCGACAGTAAATTGCTCGAAATCAATTGCTCGAAAAATAATTTCTCGAACTATCAATTGCTCGACAGTAAATTGCTCGAAATAATTTCTCGAACTCGACAGTAAATTGCTCGAAATCAATTATTTAACGGTTGAATACTGTAGCAGTTCGAAGCTCGAAGCACCACGTCAGTTGAGCACTGCGCCTGCGCCGTCTAACGACACGTCAACGTAGCAGGTTATATAAGGAGCCTCAACACTCACCTTAGCAGTCAGTCTTCTAGGGCTTTCTCTCTGAGCTGACTTACCACACGGTGGCAGGGCTACTCTCTGTACGTGTGGTTCTCCCTTTCTTCCCATAGCAACCATGTTCATTGTCATTAGACTTGCCTTACAGTCTTCCCTTAATTGTTAATACTCGTCACTGGAATGTCTATTGTTGATATTGTACATTTTCTGGATTTAACATTAATATAACATCAAAAAAACTTCAATTGTTTCCATCAACCAACCATTAACCTACAATACTACTGTTCATTTTTCCTGATCGTTAAATACTCATTTTTTTCTTATATTTGTTTTCCATTTCTATTTCAGTAATTTTGGAAATCTCGAACCCTAGAGATGGATATAACTTTTGTTGAGAGCGAAAAAGGAAAGAAGAAATTATGTTTGGATGGATATCTATATATTAAGGACAAAACAGTGAACAATAAGATTTACTGGAAATGTGAAATGTGCAAAAAAATGAAATGTTCAGCACGTGTTATCACTGTCAATGAAAGTATCCAGAAACGAAGTGGGAATCACAACCATGCAGGAGACGCTGCTGAAATTGATGCCGCTAAAGCCATGGAGAAAGTGAAAGAACATGCAATAAATAGTCAAGATACACCACATTATATTGTATCATGTGCTTCAATGGAAGTAAGTGGTGCTGCAGCGGTGAAGCTCCCTTCAGTATCAAATATGAAAAGAACCATACGTAATATACGCGCAAGGAAAAAATACTGGACCTGCTTTGCCAAATAGCTACCTCGATCTTAACATCCCAGAAGAGTTTGCCAAAACCATCAAAGGAGATTTATTCCTTATTTATGACTCTGGTCCCATAAATGGTCGTATATTAATTTTTGCAACCCAAAGCAATCTCGCTATCTTAGCACGTTCTGAGCACTGGTACGCTGATGGAACTTTTAAAACTGTGCCTTTGATTTTTGGTCAACTGTATACAATACATGGTGTGAAGTCAGGTAATATTACACCCCTCGTATATGCACTGTTACCTAACAAAACCGAAGAAACCTATAAGAGGTTCCTGAAGGCTCTTAAAGAAAAAATCCCTATATTCCAGCCATTGACAATAATTATTGATTTTGAACTTGCCATGGTTAAGGCCATAGAACAAGAATTTCCAATGTCTGAATGTAGTGGGTGCTTTTTTCATTTCAGTCAAAGCCTTTATCGAAAAATTCAAACAAGTGGCCTTAAGGTAATGTACGACACCAATGCTGAATTTGCTTTAAAAGTTCGTCTCTTATCTGCGTTGGCATTTATACCTGTACCCAATGTTGAGGAAACATTTGAATTTCTAGTTGAAAATGAAATTTTTCCAGATGAACTTCAAGGAGTAGTGGATTATTTTGAAGACACTAATAGAGTAAATATTGGCAATAATACATTTTTATTTTTTTATTTTTTTAAGTATGAAGAACAACAAAAATAATAAAAATAGACCCGTTCTAATTTTAAACTATGACGAAACAAACAATGTAGAAGAATATTTAAGAACTGTTGTATAATAGAAATGTACCCGTTCTTAATTTTAACTGTTCAATTAATAATAATAAAGTTGTATTTTTTTATCTTATTTTTGGATTTTCTTCATTAAACCACTATTTTCGAGCAATCTGCCTTTCGAGCAATTGATCGTTCGAGATATTATTTTTCGCGCAAATGATTTCGAGCAATTTACTGTCGAGCAATTGATTTCGAGAAATTTACCGGATACCGAATAGCTAGTATCTGTGATTGGGGTTAATGAGACGTGCTGGTAAAAGATGACACTTCTATTCCTTCCAAAACTACAGACGGAATCAATAATTGTACGCAAACACTAGAGTACTTCTTAGCGGAGCTTACAACACTACAATGGGAAACAAACGTTGCACATGGTATCAAAAAAAATAAGGCAGCAGTACTACATAAACCAGAACAGACACCAGAACGAGGAATTTACCTTGAACAACTTCTTCATACATCCTACATCACTCACCGGCACAGAAAAACATTAGAAAAATATTACTTGCACCGATGAAAATGCCTTAAGTGCATCCAACAAAATTATAGCAATCCCTGAGGAATAGAAATCCTGATTTAGTCATACTACACAAGAACATGGATCACTGATAGCCTGTCGTGAATGACCCACAAAATACTATAATCCTAACTGTCCTAACTACACAGAGCCCGAAGGTTGTGACTACTTACCTGCCAAGTGGCAGGAGAAAATCACTCATGACCCGTCAGGCAGGCGGGTGTTCAGCTGTTTTTTTATTGCTCTTTCTAGGTTCAGGAGTCATGAGTGCATTTCTCCACCAAAACCCGTAACGTGCTTCACACATAAGTTCAGAATGCACCCATACTTTAAGGTGCTACAGCCTTTCACCAATTTTTGAAGAGGAACTCTACGTCCCACGTGTGCAATCAACCATGAGGAGCGTCGATTTTCACAACTGGACTTGGCTATTTTAATCACATACACCCAATACTGGGGAGATGAATGTCTCTATGTAACCATTAGAACTCCCGGTCCCAGCATGTGACCCTTCATTCACTCAGTCTGCACTCAGTTGGCTTACTCCCAGTACTTCATGGACAGGAAGAGAGCAACCGTCAGCCCACCTAGTTAGGCCAGCTCAGAGTACAACCAGGTGAACCTTGCCCAGGTGAGGGAGGGGTTCTACTTTCCCGTTAGTAAGATTTTTCACTGACTGACTGAGGAGATGTGTGGGTGGTTCTTGTGATGTTGTATGAACCTAGGTGGGGAGATTCGATGGACCAGATCGACCACATCCAAGCTCTGCGGTTAGTCACGGTAGTTTTGTAACTAGGGACACCTGTCTGCTCGCCGGCCGGGTGGGTATCCACCCCGTGAGTAGCCAGCTATGTCTTCCAAACCACCATCTACACCAACCATCAACCACCACCCAAGTACTTTGTTAACTACTGTTAAATTCTTCTCCGCCCTATCTAAACGCTGCCTGAGATCTAATAAGGACTTACTTGCAACACGGATGAACGTGCGGCAAGGTTCGAGGCCACGTGGTCGCTTTCCTTGGCGGAACGACTAGTTAGACGTCCGTCTCGGTCAATGGCCGTGAACTACTGAGGCCTTGTCAACGCCTGCATCCCTAAGGGCGCTCGCCTGCCCCCACATGACGTCATCTTTCCCGTATATCTAATAGTTTCTTTGGGACACACGTAACATATTTAGAACTGGGAAGTATCCACAATAACATAAAATTTTATTATTATCCCTTAACTTCATGAATCGTGTCTAGATTAATTCGATAAAGTACATTTAAATTTCTATAGGCCTAGTTCACAATTCTTCCACCCCCTGACTGAGGGCGTTGCTTGGAGGTTTTGTTTTAACTCACCACGATGTATGAGTGTTTTAGCCTGGCCTACTTCTGTTACCTGTTCGGCAGGACTCGAACCCACGATCTAATGTGTGTGACCGTGGAACGTTACCTCTAGACCACTAGGACACTAAAAGCAGTCCTTGACTTTGTTATATTTCACACAAAGCCTGTTCATCGAGCTTATGGCTCCGTGAACCTCCAATAGGGAACTACCCGTGCCTCGTAAGTGATCAGAGTAACGTTTTACCAAATCTGGCTTCGAAACACGAGGTTCCATATATATTTCATTAGCCCATAGAGCGCTCGGACTTCTACATATAATCAACAACCTCACCCCGCCAGGACTCAAACCCACGATCTTATGTGTGTGACCCGGGAACGTTACCTCTAGACCACTAGGAAACTAAAAGCAGTTCTAGACTTTGTTATATTTCACACAAAGCCTGTTCATCGAGCTGATGGCGCCGTGAGCCTCATTGGGAACTGCCCGTGCCCGTGCCTCATATGTGGTGTCAGTCTAGGACTACTTTTAGTGTCCTTGTGGGTTGGACGGTAGTATTTCCTATTCCCACCCAGTAGGTCGAGGGTTCGATTCCTGGCTAGTGAGGTCGTTGATTATATGTTCAAAGTCCGCGTGTTATATGGACTAAAAATGAAGTATATATATGGTACCTCGTGTTTCATACCAGCTGGATTCGGTAAAATACTACTGACACCACATACGAGGCACGGGCAGTTCCCAATGAGGCTCACAGCGCCATCAGCTCGATGAACAGGCTTTGTGTGAGATATAACAGAGTCTAGGACTGCTTTTAGTGTCCTTGTGGGTTGGTCGGTAGCGTTCCCTAGTCCCACCCAGTAGGTCGAGGGTTCGATTCCTGGCTGGTGAGGTCGTTGATTATATGTTCAAAGTCCGCATGTTATATGGACTAAAAATGAAGTATATATATGGTACCTTGTGTTTCATACCAGCTAGATTCGGTAAAATGCTACTGACACCACATACAAGGCACGGGCAGTTCCCAATGAGGCTCACGGCGCCATCAGCTCGATGAACAGGCTTTGTGTGAAATACAGCAGAGTCTAGGACTGCTTTTAGTGTCCTTGTGGGTTGGTCGGTAGCGTTCCCTAGTCCCACCCAGTAGGTCAAGGGTTCGATTCTTGGCTGGTGAGGTCGTTGATTATATATATATATATATATATATATATATATATATATATATATATATATATATATATATATATATATATATATATATATATATATATATATATATATATATATATGCTTATAACCACAAGGAAAAAAGAAAACACAAAGTTCCAAGCGCTTTTGTGTAATTCACATCCTCAGGGGTGAGTACAGACTAAGAAGTAATACTTGACAAGGCTAATATATACAGTAGAGGAGAGTGAGATCAAGTCCCTAAGGGACAGTAGGTGTCCACAATGTTCCGGTCATAAGGCAGATACCCAACCCTTACTAATCTTCTTAATAAAAAAATTGACCATGCCATCTCTAAGCACAGCAGCTGTCCGTAGTCAGGTCAAAGGACCTACAGTGATTTACTTGCATATACATATATATATATATATATATATATATATATATATATATATATATATATATATATATATATATATATATATATATATATATATATATATATATATATTCAACGACCTCACCAGTCAGGACTCGAACCCTAGACCTTATGCGTGTGACCAGGGAACGCTACCGACCATGCCACAAGGACACTAAAAGCCATCCTAGACTATGTTATATTTCACACAAAGCCTGTTCATCGAGCTGATGGCTCCGTGAACCTCCCATTGGGGATTGCCCATGCCACTTATGTGGTGGGAGTAACATTTTACCGAATCCAGCTGGTATGAAACACGAGGTACCATATATACTTCATTTTAGTCCATATAACACGCTGATTAAAACATACAATCAACGAACCTCCCACCACATAAGTGGCGCGGGAAATCCCCAATGGGAGATCACGGCGCCATCAGCTTGATGAACAGGCTTTGTGTGAAATATAACATAGTCTAAGTTTGCTTTTAGCGTCCTTGTGGCATGGTCAGTAGCATTCCCTGGTCACATGCATAAGGTCTAGGGTTCGAGTCCTGGTTGCTGTGGTTGTTGATTATATGTTCAAGTCCGTGGGGCTACTCAGAGTTCACTGGTGTCGTCAGGCAATCCTGTGAGGTCACTAGGTTAATGCACCTTGGAGCTGGTAGACCTCTTGGAGTTGATTGAGTATGACAGGTCAAGTAGTTGGCCTGTACCAGATGTAGCTGCGTTCACAAAGAATTTACCACACTCTGTTTTTACACACTGCAGAGACATTTTTTAAACAACTTGGGATGTCTAAACAGTCATTTCTCAACTGTGCCTTGGAACACAGGGTTGTACTGTAGCTGTATGGGTTGGTTGTTTTTTTAGAAGAGAATTAAATGTACAGACAGAATCTCCACAACACTTGAGAGTTGGGGACAGTGGGGTGTCTGACGTTGAGTCTTTGTAGTGATGAATACTACTCCCACACGGCAGGCGTTCACGAATGTACTGGGTCACGTCCACTTGAGATGGGTACTTAATTCATCTGCTCTCGAGGTGTTGCCACACTACAGTGAATTATGTTTAACTCACTTAAATGTTATTTGAGTAAAAAAAAAAATCTATGTCGATCTGGGACGACATTCAAATATATCACTTGACATTTAATGTTGCTCACGAGAATATATTCGGTATATAGTCTGTTGCCTTGGAGAATGACACTTAGAAAATTTCATTGTTACTTGGGTTACAGTGACGTCGGTTCTTGCATAGTTTGCTACACTGCTTCACTGGTTCAGTTAATGGTTCTATCTGTTTGCTGCCACCTTTATATACGTATATAGTATTGGTTGGTTCCACCAGTGAGTTCTATAGTAAGGGTTGGTGCCACCACTAAGTTATATTATAAAGGTTGGTGCCACCACTGAGTTACATAGTAATGGTTGGTGCTACCACTGACTTCTATAGTAGTGGTTGGTGCTACCACTGAGTTATACAATAATAGTTCATGCCATCACCAAGTTATAGCAATGGTTGGTGCCACCACTGAGATGTATAGTATTAGCTGGTGCCACCTCTGATTTATAAAGTAATGGTTGGCGCCACCAGCAACTTATATACTGGTAGTTGGTGCCACCGCTGAGTAATATTGCAATGGTTGGTGCATCCACTCAGTTATAAAGTAATGGTTGGCGCCACCAGCAACTTATATACTGGTAGTTGGTGCCACCGCTGAGTAATATTGCAATGGTTGGTGCATCCACTCAGTTATATAGTAATGGTTGGTGCCACTCTGAGTTATATAATGATGGTTGGTTCCGCCACTGAGTTATATAATAATGGTTGGTACCACCATTGAGTTATAGAGTAATGGTTGGTGCCACCATTAAGATATATAGAAACGGCTGGTGCCACAACTGACTTATATAGTAATGGTTGATGCCACCATTAAGTTATATAGTAATAGTTGGTGCCACCATTAAATTATATAGTAATGGTTGGTGCTACCACTGAGTTACATTGTAATGGTTGGTGCCACCACTGAGTTATATAGTAATAGCTGGTGCCACCACTGAGTTACATTGTAATGGTTGGTGCCACCACTGAGTTATATAGTAATAGCTGGTGCCACCATTGAGTTATATAGTAATGGTTGATGCCACCATCAAGCTATATAGTAATGGTTGGTGCTACCACTGAGTTATATAGTAATAGTTGGTGCCACCACTGACTTATATAGTAATAGCTGGTGCCACGACTGAGTTACATTGTAATGGTTGGTGCCACCACTGAGTTATATAGTAATAGCTGGTGCCACCACTGAGTTATATAGTAATGGTTGATGCCACCATCAAGCGATATAGTAATGGTTGGTGCCACCACTGACTTATATAGTAATAGCTGGTGCCACCACTGAGTTACATTGTAATGGTTGGTGCCACCACTGAGTTATATAGTAATAGTTGGTGCCACCACTGAGTTATATAGTAATCGTTGGTGCTACCACTGAGCTATATAGTAATAATTGGTGCCACCACTGAGTTATATAGTAATAGTTGGTGCCATGAAACTTTCCAGCGTTCCAGCACTTACTACAAAGTTGCTAAGCTTGTTCCACTCGTCCACCACCCTATTTGTGAACCAGTTCCTTCCTATCTCCCTCCTAAACCTAAACTTATCCAACTTAAACCTGTTGCTACGAGTCCTATCCTGCTCGGATAATATAAGAACTTTATCTATATCGCCTTTATTGACTCCTTTCACCCACTTAAACACTTCTATCATATCTCTTCGCACTCTTCGTCTTTCTAAGGAATGCAAGTTTAGTTTCTTAATCCTATCTTGATATGGAAGGTTTCTAAGTCCCGGATTTATTTTCGTCATTCTTCGCTGCACCGACTCCAGTGAATTGATATATATTGTATAATAAGGGCACCAGAATTGAACCGCATAATCGAGATGCGGCCTCACTAACGCAAAATACAGTTGCAATAAGACCTCTGCACTCTTATTACTTACACTTCTAGATATAAAACCTAATACTCTGTTTGCCTTATTTCGAACATTAACGCACTGTTTTTTAGGCCGTAGGTCCGGGCTTACAAGTACCTAAGATCTCTTTCACAAGCGGACCTCTCTAGGTTGATGTCGTTAAGGCTGTATACATTAACAATATTTGTTCTTCCAATATTAAGTACGCTGCATTTGCTGGTGTTGAAATTCATTTGCCATTTTCCTGACCACTCCTGCAGTTTATTTAAATCCTCCTGTAGTGCATTTGCATCCTGCCCTGAATTAATCTGCCTCCCTATTTTGGTGTCATCCGCAAACTTGCTTATGTCACTGCTGATCCCAGTATCTAGATCGTTTATGTAGATTAAATAGTAATGGTTGATTACACCACTGAGTTATATAGTAATGGTTGGTGCCACTACTGACTTATGTAGTTATGGTTGGTGCCACTACTGAGTTATATAGTAATGGTTGGTGTCACGACTGAGTTATATAGTAATGGTTGGTACCACCACTGAGTTCTATAGTAATGGTTGGTGCCACCATTGAGTTATATAGTTATGGTTGGTGTCACCATTGAGTTATATAGTAATGGTTGGTACCACCACTGAGTTATATAGAATTGGTTGGTACCACCACTGAGTTATATAGTGATGGTTGGTGCTGCCACTAAGTTATATAGTAATAGCTGGTGCCACCACTGAGTTATATAGTGATGGTTGGTGCTACCACTGAGTTATATAGTAATAACTGGTGCCACCACTGAGTTATATAGTAATAGCTGGTGCCTCCACTGAGTTACATTTTAATGGTTGGTGCCACCACTGAGTTATATTGTAATGGTTAGTGCCACCACTGAGTTATATAGTAATAGCTGGTGCCACCACTGAGTTACATTGTAATGGTTGGTGCCACCACTGAGTTATATAGTAATAGTTAGTGCCACCACTGAGTTATATAGTAATAGCTGGTGCCTCCACTGAGTTACATTTTAATGGTTGGTGCCACCACTGAGTTATATAGTAATGGTTGTTGGCAACATTAAGTTATATTTTATTGGTTGGTGCCACCACTGAGTTATATAGTAATAGTTGGTGCCACCACTGAGTTATATAGTAATAGCTATATAGCTGCTTCTTTCCCAGGACTTGGGGGCCTGTAAATCACTCCCATAATTAGTTTTTATCTTCCTTTCGCAATTTCTACCCATACAGACTCGCTTCCTATTTCACCGTTTATTGAATTATTAATACAACTTTTTAGTGTATCCCTAACGAAGAGTGCAACCTCATCCCCTTCCTACCTTCCCCGTCCTTGTGAAAACGGTTGTACCCTTCTATGTGGTACTCTGATAAAACGTTCTTGCTCGCCAGATTCATCCAAGTTTCGGTGATTGCTATGACATCTACATTCTCGGTACATACAACCGCTCTCAGCAAGTCTATTTTATTTCTAACGCTCCTACTGTTTGTATAGTATACATTTGAACCTACCTTTCTCTGGTCTTATTTTACCTTTTGTCCTGAGTAACCAATTTTACTCCCCAGGACGTGCTTGTTTTTTTACTCCCCCTTACCCTGACCTCTCTCTACTGGCGAAACCCCCCCCCCTTTGGATTGACAATTACACGATCCAGGGATGTAGACAACGTCTTTACCCCCGCGCGAGACAAGTGTACTCCGTCACGACTGAACAGGTAGTCGGTGCCATCGAATGGTTACCAGTTATCAATGAACGCCCAACCATTGTTTGCACAATGTTTTTCCAGTCGGCAATTTATAGCAATTGTCCTGGACAGCCATTCACCACCAACTCCTCTTCTAGGCAAGACACCACATACTATCGGGATCCCTCCCCTATCTCAAACCTTCCCTAGCGCCTCCCTATATCTCTTGAAAAGTTCCTCACTCCTAACCTTTCTGAAGTCGTTACCTACACTAAGACTCACGACTGCCTTGGTGCTCTCCCCTGACAAAACCCTATCTATCCTCTCAGCTGCATGCCCTATCCCAGCCCCAGGAAAACACACCCTAGTCCTACGTTTCCTATCTCTTGCACAAAAAGTCCTATCTAAGAACCTCACCTGGCTGTCCCCAACTACCACGACCTTACCACTGGACAGGGTTTGAACAACTGCTCTTCTCTCCTGGCACCACACCGTCCTGCCTTTTCTCTTCCTTCAACACTTGGTAAGGGTCACTGCACTCCACACCATGTTCAACTTTCCTGAGTCTGACCCTCGTCCCCTTGGAGACAACTACTCTCCACCCCTGCTCCTCCCGTCCCTCCTTCGCAGGACTGAACTCCTTCAGGTAGGTGCTAGGCAGGACACCTACCTGAAGGAGTTCAGTGCTGAGGGCTTCGTTCTCCCCCTTTAAAACGTCTATCTCTCTCCTCAACTGCTCCAACTGACTTAACAGAGTGGCCAGGGGGTCGTCTTTCCTTAAACACCGTCCATCTTCCCCCACAACACAACGATCCACGGCGGCCATTTGATTTGGTCATTAACACAAGCACTTAAGGGCACGTCCTTCTCCAAGCTAGATTCCGTGTGAAAATTAGCCAAAAAAGTTGAACTTTACTGTCTTTAATTCGGCGAAAAATTGCCAAATACATGAATATGACAGTTGTATGTGAACCTGTTTATCTTCTTATACGTTATCTTAACATATCTTTCGATTACTACCTAAACAATTATTTCTTAATTAGCTTTCTTCGGGTATTTTATGAAAGTGTTTTAACTTGGGTTGAGATCTATCTAACACCGTTGTGACTGGGTGAATGGTTATTATTCCACTTAAAGATAATGCTTCAGACTTTCATATGAAACTCAGTTCGTCTGATGAAGACTTTTCGGTTACTAACTATTGTGAATTTTTATAACATCGCCAAATCGTCTTTGTATTTATTTAATCTAATATGAATATTATAGTATCTTGGATAAAATGCTCCGGCAAAATTAACCATTGAAGCAGTTTAAGACGTCAGGCTTAATTTGTTTTCATTAATTATTAAAATGGAAGACAATTTTGCTCACCAACGTCTTTGTCAGTATTATCATTCTCAACAGCACCAGGATGTTTGTGTACTTCAAGGACAGACTTTCAAACTTCGTTCATCACTGAGATTTATTCTTTATTTGATATCGCATTACAGGTGTATAGTTTGATGGTCTTAAAACGTCAAGAGTGTTCACTTATATAAAAGCAAGTCATGACGCTGTCAATATATTATTTTTCTTTAGTTTTACAGCTTCACCTGGTTAGTAAGCAGCTCTTCCTCTCCTGTGGCCCACCTACTTCATATTTACCTTCTCCCCCACCCACCCCTGCCCACTACCATGTCCACCTGTGTGTGGCTGCTTGGAGCGTTCTTTGGGTTTCTTAATCAGGTGTTTGTAAGCGGTGCACGTGGCTGGGTCTACCTGGCCAGTCAGCTGATGACAAACACTTGTATATGGTCTGCCCCTCCGCGCCCTCCAGCCACATCTGTTGCACTAGTCGTATTTAAGTAATGACTAGGCTTAGGATAATTATGCATTTGAAAATGGCTAAATATGCATGCAAATATGCAGTAAAAACTGAGAAAATATGCACTTTAAAAAAAGTAAATAAATAATAACTACTAAGTTAATAAAGCCTTTTCTGTACATTTTCTCAGTAAATTTACTTTCCCAGACAGGATGTAGCCGAAGTAGGATGTTTTAAAGAAGGATTAAATACAAAAAACAATATACTGACATAAATTAATTTAATAAACAATACTGAAAAAAGTTTTCCTTTTAAGAAAATAGAAGAACAAAAGAGTGTCAGGAGGGAACTGGTGGAGCCCGTGCATCTACAGTATACCCTGCCTGGCTGAACACGAACCCATCACGTACAGTTCATGTCCACTGACCAGCCAATCATGGCCTAGCTAACCACAGCCTAATGTTGAGCTATATAAACGTCACTTAAGTATGTTCCTTTTGGATATTATGACGCTAAAACAAAATCGCGTATTTTCGATTTATATTTCAAATATCAGTAATTTCTGCCCCAGCGTTGCTGTTATGCTCGCGAATTTTTTTACCCTTGAGGTTGAAGAATGTTTTATAATATTTTGGAATTTTCCAAATATATGCCTTATAAAACAAAAAATTATGAATATGCACTTTAGCTCAAAAATGGCTTAATTATGTATTTGCATATGCACATCTGCAAATGCATAATTATCCTAAACCTAGTAATGACCGTGAGGCTATTCATATACCAGAGTTCATGTATTCTAGCATATAGGTACTTTACGTGTTGTCTGTGTGGATAGTTTACGCTGAAATTTAGCCAAAATTGGTAACTGGGCAAACACACATACATCTTTGCCCCATATTATATATATATATATATATATATATATATATATATATATATATATATATATATATATATATATATATATATATATATATATATATATATATTGATAAAATCACACAGGGAAAAGGGAAACAATGGAAAACTTACCTTTCGTCTTTATTCAAGACATCTTCAGAGGAAACTGAATTACAAAGACAGAGAAAGAGCTTATGAGTTGCCGAGTTCCACGACAATTTAAATAATGAGTTACTTAATGCACAAAGGCAGAACATGCCATACAAAAAACTCAGATCAAACAACAATGACCCTACTGTAAATGAATAAATAATTATTTAAAGAACATTATTGGACAAAGGAAGGCTACAGGTAGGAAAATAAATCGTGGTGAAATTTACCTCCAAGATTACTATAAGGTATTGGCTGGGAAGGTTAAGACCGAGATAAGAAAAGCCAAGAGGAATAATGAGCTGAAGATAGCAAGGGGGGCGAAGTCAAACCCCAAGGGATTCTATCAAATGTATCAAATTAAAACACGAGAAAAGATTGGCCCAATACCGTCACATACCGGCGGGCTAACTGATAACGACGGGGAAATGAGCAATAATCTGAATAAATATTTTTCAACAGTTTTTTTTTCACCACCGAAAATTTAAACACGATACCCAAAGCTCCGACTCTGTACAGAGATAGTGAAGAAAATAAAGTAAGCAAAATAGTAGTGACTATTAATGATGTTAGTAAGCAAATAGACAAACTAAAGCCTAATAAGTCACCTGGTCCCGATGAGATATTTGCCAGAGCATTAAAGGAATGTAAGGAAGAGATTAATATGTCCTTAGCAAAGTTGTTTAACATGTCCTTAAAAGCAGGTGTACTACCAGAATCCTGGAGAATAGCGAATGTAATACCGATTTTCAAGAAGGGAGATAGATCACTATCTTCTAACTACCGTCCAATTAGTCTAACCTCACTTGTAGGCATGTTTTCCAGGGCATTTTTAAATGACTGTACATACGTGTTGCGCTCATCCAGCATTTCTTGGATAGATAGGACAATGTCATGTCTGACACCTTGAATGTTGCCACACCTGATAGTAGTCTGCTTTTCATGATCTCCCATGAAGTAGATTTGGAGGAACTTTGCCTGCTCAGCTTTCAGTGGTAAGAGGGATCCTGCTTTGTGATATACTTGACCCTGGACTTTGAATGTGGGCATGTATCCGTGCTCACGAACTACTCTGGTAGCTCCAAACGATGTCAATAGGAAGCATGAATTGTACTTCCGTATATTTTCCAAGAAGTGTTTTGACTCTGGTGTTGTTCCCAGCATGAGAGTCTTCAATGGTTGTGGTGGTTTTTCCAAATTTGGCAGTCGTACTTTCCCACGAGAGCAGCACAGTCCAGCAGATTCTCCTTTGTACTTCTTTGCACCGCAGTATTCACATTTCTTATCCATGTCGGATCGGGTTGGTTGGAGTTTTTTTGAGATCACTACATATAACACCATCCATCATCACTACATATAACACCATCCATCATCACTACATATAACACCATCCATCATCACTACATATAACACCATCCATCATCACTACATATAACACCATCCATCATCACTACATATAACACCATCCATCATCACTACATAGAACACCATCCATCATCACTTACATATAACACCATCCATCATCACTACATATAACACCACCCATAATCACTACATATAACGACATTCATCATCACTACATATAACATCATCCATCATCATTACATATAACACCATCCATCATCATCACTACATATAACACCATCCATCTACAGATAAGAACATAAGAACATAAGAACATAAGAATGGAGGAAACTGCAACGGGCCTATTGGCCCATACTGAGCAGTCCCATTTACACCCAACCCCGATTGCTCATATCCAACCTATGTTTGAAGCTATCCAGCGTATTCGAGTTAATGATGATATTTGGTAACTTGTTCCATTCATCCACTACTCTGTTACCAAACCAATGTTTACCTATTTCGTGCCTAAATCTAAATTTGTCTAATTTAAAACCATTGTTACGAGTTCGCTCCTGGTTGGATAGTTTGAGTTCCTTTGTAATGTCCCCTTTGTTCAGACCTGACTTCCATTTATACACCTCTATCATATCGCCTCTCACTCTACGTCTCTCGAGGGAGTGCAAATTAAGATGCTTTAACCTGTCTCTGTACTCAAGGTTCCTAATGCCCGGGATTAGTCTTGTCATTCTCCTCTGAATTCTTTCCAAGAATTTTATATCCATTCTGTAATACTGTGACCAGAATTGAACTGCGTAATCCAAGTGAGGTCTCACAAGCGCAAGATATAGTTGTAGGATGACCTCGCTAGTCTTGTAACTAACACTCCTTTGTATGAACCCAAGTAGTTTATTAACCTTGTTTCGAGCAAATACACATTGTTTACTTGGCTTAAGGTTCCTAGTTATCATTACTCCTAAATATTTCTCGCAGTCGGATTTCTCAATAGCACCGTTGTTCATCTGGTAACTGGTTTCCCTGTTTACATCTCCTATACTGAGTACTTTACATTTGTCCACGTTGAATTTCATCTGCCATTTTTCAGACCATTCAAAAAATTTGTTTAGATCTTCCTGTAGTTTTGTGGAATCCTCGTCAAATTTAATAGCACGTCCTATTTTAGTGTCATCAGCAAATTTACTTATATTGCTGTCTATGCCGATATCTATGTCGTGTATGTATATAATAAATAATAATGGTCCAAGTACTGATCCTTGGGGAACTCCACTAGTGACGTTGCTCCAATGGGATTTAGTGCCGTTAATGCTCACTCGCTGTTTCCTGTCCTGTAACCACGCCCTAATCCATTTAAGGATATTACTTTTGATGCCATGTGCTTCTATCTTTCTAATTAGTCTTTCGTGGGGGACTCTGTCGAAGGCTTTGCTAAAGTCGAGATGTACCACATCATAATTGTGCCCCTCGTCCACCGATTCGAAAACTGATGAAAAGAATGTTAATAGATTAGTTAGACATGAACGCCCACTTGTGAAGCCATGCTGGGAATCATTGATCAATTGGTACTTCTCCAGGTGATTTCGAATAGAGTTTGAAAATCGGTAATACATTCGCTATCCTCCACGATTCTGGTACTACACCTGTTTTTAAGGACATGTTAAACAATTTTACTAAAGTCATAGTGAGCTCTTCCTTACATTCCTTTAATACTCTGGTAAATATCTCATTGGGACCAGGTGACTTATTAGGCTTTAGTTTGTCTATTTGCTTACTAACATCCTTAATAGTCACGCTTAATTTGTTTTCTTCACTATCTCTGAACAGAGTCAGTGCCTCAGGTATCATGTTTAAATATTCTGTGGTGAAAATGGTTGAAAAATATTTATTCAGATTATTGCTCATTTCTCCGTCCTTATCAGTTAGCTCGCCGGTATCTGTTTGTATTGGTCCAATCTTATCTCGTGTTTTAGTTTGATACATTTGATAGAATCCTTTGGGGTTTGTCTTCGCCTCCCTTGCTACCTTCAGTTCATTATTCTTCTTTGCTCTCCTTATCTCGGTCTTAACCCTACCGGCCAATACCTTATAATAATCCCGAAGGTAAATTTCGCCACGATTTATCCTTCTTCCTATAACCTTCCTTTGGCCAATAATGTTCTTTAAATAATTATTTATCCATTTAAGGTCATTGTTATCTGATCTGAGTTTTTTGTATGGTATGTTCTACCTTTGTGCATTATGTAACTCATTATTTAAATTGTCGTAGAACTCGGCAATCTTAGATCTCGTTATCAGGTCGGTGTCAGCCGTCAGGTTCATGGTGGGGGGTGAGGTCGGTGTGAGTCACCCCCAGGTGTGATACCCCTTCCCTCAACTGCCTCCTCAAACTATCAAAGTTTGCCCTTCTGAAATCTGGGACTTAAGTGGAATTTTCCTTTCGTCTGCCCTGAAAATCTAACTGGAATCTTATTTCTTTGTGATCGCTGTTTGCAAGTTCGTTCCCTACCTCGACATTGCTAATGAGGTTTTCTCTGTTCGACAGAACTAAATCGAGTATATGTTTACCCTGGGTGGGTTCGGTTATATGTTGACTTAGGAAACAGTCCTGGATCGTTTAGAGAAAATCCTCTGATTCCGAGTTACCCGTAAGGTCAGTCCAATCTATTTGGCCAAGGTTAAAGTCGCCTACTATACAGACTTTGCTGTGTATGGAAGCCCTGCGCATTTCATCCCAGATAATTCGCTCTTTCACTCTATCAAGATTGGGAGGTCTATATATTACTCCTGTGATTAGTTTTTCCCTATCATCGATTAATTCTATCCAAATTGTTTCTGTATTCAGCTCGTTTTTATTTCCTTGTTTATTTCACACTTCAGGTTATCCCTGACATAGATTGCTACTCCGCCTCCTTTCCTGGTCTGCCTGTCGGTTTGGAACAATTTGTAACCTACAATTTGGTATTCGACAGGTAACTCACGTGACTCTAGGTTGATCCATGTTTCAGTGAATGCTATTATATCGATTTTTTCGGTACATACCAAGGCCCTAATATCATCCAGTTTGTTTCTCATACTTCTACTGTTTGCGTAGTAGACATTTAGGTTAGTCGTGTTCTGAGTCCTTCCTTTACCGCTTTTAGGTCTTAACTCGCTGTCTAATTTAGCTTTGTCTTCATTCCTAACACTATTTCCCTGTAACCTTCTAATTTGTTTACCCACTCCCACGTGCCCATATGTTCCCCTAGTAGTTTAAACACTGCGATATATTTTGAACTGCCCCCTCTAGAGACCCCGCCAGGGTTGCCACCCCATCCCGAGACAGGTGCACCCCATCCCTAGCATAAAGGTCCCTTCTGCCGCAGAAGTTGTCCCAGTTGTCAATGAATGAGACTGATATTGACTTGCAATGTCTGTCAAGACGGTTGTTGACACCAACTGCCCTTGACAAACATTCACTACCAACTCTCCTTCTAGGAAGGACACCGCATATGATAGGGATTTCTCCCTTAGTCCGAATACGATCTATATCTGCCTTGAACTTATCAAGAAGCTCCTCGCTCCTACACCGGCCAATATCATTGCACTGAGGCAGATAATGGGTTTGTTCCCATTACCAGACAAGATATTGTCCATCCTGTCAATTATATCCCCCACCTCAGCTCCTGGCAAACACACCCTCATCCTATTTTTATTTTTACCACAAAAACCCTGTCCAAGTACCTTACCTGTGAGTCACCAACAATTAAAGTTTTTATACCTTCCTTGTCAGCCCTGCCCCTGACTGTACTAACGTCCAATTCATCTATCAAGGGACTGAACGAGTTGGTACACTTAGCTGTTGCTGTTGTTGTTGACGTATCCTTGGTGTGTTTTTTCACGACCAGTTTGGTTATCCCTCTCCTCACAACCTTCCATTCGCCTGAGTTTTCGTCAGACACGAGCTTTCCTTGTCTCGCCTCTTCCTTCATCCTCGCCATCTCTTCCCTTAATTTCAGGTTCTCCAACTTCGCCCTCTCTAATTCTTCCTTGGCCCTCTCCAGCTCGGTCAACAAAAGCACACACCCCAGACCACACATACCACATCTGATAATTATCCCTCGGGAGCTAACCCTGCCGTGACCTTTCCTCTAGTAAGGTCAGAACACAACTGAGGTAAAGTACTTTCCGAGATTCTCGTTCGGACACACCCACAAACAAACACACAGACATACTTCCTTGTTTTATATATATATATATATATATATATATATATATATATATATATATATATATATATATATATATATATATATATATATATATATATATATATGATCTTGATTTAGGCATAACTAGTAGGATTAGTAAATTTGCAGATGATACCAAAATGGGGAGAGTGATAAATTCAGACAGTGACTTTGAACACCTTCAAAGAGATCTAGATACCTTACATGAGTGGTCAGTAAACTGGCAAATGAATTTTAATACTGATAAATGCAAGGTACTACAGATAGGGAAGACGAATACAAACGTTAAGTATAAACTAGGTAACACGGAAATAGAAAACTCAGTTTGTGAAAAAGATCTAGGTGTATTTGTTAGCAACGACTTGAAACCTAGAAAACAATGTATTAGCGTTCGCAACAAGGCAAACAGGATTCTTGGGTTCATATCTAGGTCTGTGAGTAACAGAACTGCTGACGTTATCTTGAAACTTTACCTAGCATTAGTGAGGCCACACATGGATTATGCGGTTCAGTTCTGGTGTCCTTATTATAGAATGGACATAGATTCTTTGGAGAGAGTACAAAGAAGAATGACAAAAATGATCCATAATATTAGAAACCTTCCATATGAAGAAAGACTGAAAAGCTTAGGCTTACATTCATTAGAGAGGCGTAGAGTTAGGGAGATATGATAGAGGTGTACAAGTGGGTAAGTGGGATTAACAAGGGAAAAATGGAAGATGTTCTGAAGCTCAGTAATAACGAAATAACTAGAACAAATGGCTTTAAATTAGATAAATTCCGATTCAGAAAGGATATAGGCAAGCACTGGTTTGGTAATAGAGTTGTGGATATGTGGAATAGGCTACCGAGTGCTATAGTAGGATCGGGGACGCTAGGGAGCTTCAAGACGAAGTTGGATAGGCACATGGAAGTGCTGGGATGGGTGTGAAAGGGATCTGCCCTGCATGGGCCAGTCGGCCTCCTGCAGTATCCCACTTTCTTATGTTCTTATGTTCTTATTAATATTTAATAATTTAAGGGACTGAATTAAAGGGACAAATTCATTGCGATAAGGCAGAGTCAAAATATTCTTAAATGTAGGAATTTGCCTGGTTTGAGTAGAATGAAAGGATTTCTTAGCCCTTTTAAAGCAATAATCAACAAACAATGAAGGGGACCCAAGTTTTTGTGCAATAGACTGAATGTGTTTCAGTTCTTAATCAATAAATTCAGCGTCACAAATACGCAAACATCTCAAAAACATAGCAGAAAAAATTTACATTTTGGTAGATTCCACGTGACTCGATAAAAAATGTATGAAACTGTCTACCTGTGTGTGCTTTTTGTACACCTTAAATTTATAGTTATGACCATTTCTAATGATAAACATATCAAGAAATTGAAGGGATCCATTTATTTCTCTTTCAATTTTGAAAAAAAAGTATCATGTTCAATAGTCAAATCTAACAGTTGCAATTTATCTTTAAGAAATGAAAGTAGGTCTTTCACTGGTAATCCAGTGAAAAGTGAATTTACACCAAAACTTATTAATTCACATGGTACATTGTGTTTCTTGAGTTTATCAATTAAATCACTGCTGTTGTGTATATGTGAATTTGATATTTGGCCTGTAAGAGGGGATAGCATCCTAACCAACCACTTGGATAATTTGGACGTAACAGAACCCACAGAACTCACTATAGGACGTAATGGATTGTTAAGCTTATGTGTTTTGATCAATGGAAATATCTTTATTTGTAACATCTATCGACTTATTCTTTTCCAGGTTGATTATACCTTTAGCAATAGTAAGCGGATTAACACACCGTTGAGTGATAGAGAACTTCCTACCAAAACCAAGCACAAGTTTCTCATTTGTCTGTACATCATAAGATGATAAATTCATGAACAAATTTGGATCACTCAGCTTAGACCAGTAGTAGTGAAGAAAAACGACGGAACGCTGAGGTTGTGCATTGACTATCGTAACTTAAATAAGGTCACGGTACGAGATGCATTTCCTCTGCCTCGGATAAATGAAACTCTAAAATCTCTGACGGGGGCCCAGTTTTTCTCAACTTTCGATCTGGCGGCGGGATATCACCAGATAGAAGTAAAACCTTCAGACCGTCCAAAGACTGCCTTCAGCACAAGCTTCGGACACTTTGAGTACAGGCGACTGCCTATGGGATTGTCAAATAGTCCGGGAACCTTTCAGAGATACATGGAGCGGATTTTAGGGGATAAGATTTTCTCCTCGTTGCTTGTATACCTTGATGATGTGATGGTGGTTTCAAGTACAATAGATCAGCATATAGTCATATTGAGGGAATTATTTTGCAGGATGAGGGAGAATAACTTAAGATTTAAACCTAAAAAGTGTGAAATAATGGCTTACAAAGTAAGTTATTTAGGATATCAGGTGTCAGCTGAAGGCATCACAGCTGATCCTGAGAAAATTTGGGTAGTAAGAGATTGGCCAGTCCCTCACACGGTGAAAGATGTGCGGTCTTTTCTAGGGTTCACATCATTTTATTGGAAATTTGTTAAACGTTTTGCCCAAATAGCGTTAATGCATGGGAAATCTAAGGATCGGGTAGATAGTGAGTGGGGAGAGGAACAACAACAGGCTTTTGAGAAACTGAAAGACAGGGTGACGCAGAAACCGGTGTTGGCTTGCCCAGATTTCACTCAGGAGTTTATATTAGAGACAGACGCAAGTTTGAGTGGGCTAGGTGCGGTGCTGTCCCAGCGGAAGGATGTTCGCACTCAAATTTGCAGTAGTAGATAAATTCAGTGATTATTTGGCGGGGAAACGTTTCACGGTCTATACACATAACAACCCGCTCAGTCATCGAGAGAAGGCTAAGCTAGGTGCCGTGGAAAGTAGGTGGAATGCGGATGTCGAGCAGTTTAACTTTACTATAGCGTACAAGCCGGGGAAAAACAACACGGTGGCGGATTCTCTATCTAGAATCCCGACGGAACAGGAGGAAGATAGTGAGGAAGAGTATACAGCTATGCAGGCAGTAGAGGGGAATGGGGCAGGAAGGAAGGAACTGTGGACGATAGATGGGCTGCGTAGGGAGCAAGAAGGCATGAACTATGTTACAAAAATGCGAAGATGGATGGCGGGAGAGTTGCCGGAGGACGAGGTACAGGTAGAGCTCCAAAATGATGACTTCCGCAAGATGTACCGAGCGAGGAAATCCCTGATAGTAAGAGAAGAGGTTGTCTGGCATAGAAAACCCGAAGGAAAGAAGGGAGGTGCCAGTGTTATCTCCAAACTTGCAGGAGGCGTTGATTAGAGCCTGCCACTATGAGTTTGGACATCAGGGGTAAGATCGTACTCTGTCGCTGGTGCAGGAGCGAGGTTTTTGGCCAGGCATGGGAGAAACAGTGCGGGACTACATAGCCAGCCGCGAAAGTTGTGGAGTGGCAAAAGATGAAGTGCCAAAACTCCAGCTGCGTTTAGGGATGATTGAAGCTGTCAAACCATTAGAAACACTGGCAGCAGATTTCACCTTGCTGGACAAGCGGCAAGGATTTGAGAATGTCATGATAATGGTTAACAAATACAGTCGTTACACTTGGGCCTTTCCCACCAAATACCAGAAAGCCTCGACGATTGCAAAGATCCTGGTGAATTGGAACTTCCTGGCAGTGGGTGCCCCTGAGCGATTGTTGACCGATCAGGGTAGAAATTTTGGCAGTGCATTGGTCCGACAAACGTGTGCCACCTTTGGGGTGAAGAAAATAAGAACGTCAGCATATCATCCACAGGGAAATGGTATGGTGGAACGGTTCAATAGAACCCTGCATGGTCTGCTGGCCACCCTAGAGGAAGGGGAAAAGATTAACTGGCCCGAGCATCTGCACACCACGACGGGGTTTTCCCCATTCCTGTTGTTTTGCAGGAGAGAACCAAACCTGCCGTTTGACCTTAGGCCAGAAGTAGATCCCGAGCCGGTAGATGATTGGGTGATGGTGATTAGAGACCTGCAACGGAGATTGCAGGAGGCAGTGGAGACCAATGTGCGGAGACGCAAGGAAATAAACAGAAGAAAAAGAGAGGAGAAAGTCCACGAGAGTAACTGGGAAGTAGGCCAGGAGGTTTTGCTGAGGAACAATGCAAAAATAGGCAGGTGTAAGCTCCAAAACCATTGGTTTGACACAAGATGGCACATTGTTGAGGTCCTAAATTCTAGGCCGGGTTTTTACCGCATTGAGCCCAGTGGGGAAGAAGACCTGGACGCGAGAGTGGAAAATCGGAGCAACATGAAGGCTGCTCCACCCCTAAGGCATCCGGGAGACCCGGTGATGGATGAATCTGAAGATGAAGACGTGGGGCCCCCACCCCAGTTGGGCATGATGAAGAGAAGTAGTTCAGAGAGGTCGATCAAGCCTCCAGCTGAGAGACGAAGACGAAGTCGACAGATTACAGTTTAGGTGTGCATGATAATGAGAAAAAGTAGGTTGTTGAGGGTGAGTTGGAGGAGTCGTGAGTAGGGCAGAGGGGATTGGAGAGATGGCTAGGTCAGAAATGTGCTTTGAGTGTGGTTGCTGTCATGAGCGGGATTGAGTGTACAGTTGTGATGTCCAGGGCATCACTAATATGGACTGGTACATTGTCAGAGGGCTGGTCTGCCGGCCAGGCCAAAGGAGAGTATGCAGGATTTGGATTTGGTATTATTTTTGACACTGGTTCTCTAGTTCAAGGGCCAGGCCAAAGGAGAGTATGCAGGATTTGGATTTGGTATTATTTTTGACATTGGTTCTCTAGTTTAAGGGCCAGGCAAAAGGGGAGCGTGTTTGTTCTGGTTAGTTTTAATTTGGACTAGGAAAGAGTGCAGATTTGAAGGTGGCTTCTAAGTTGTTCTCTCAGCACATGAGGACAGTGCTGTTTTCTTTTAGGGGGGTCTAGTGTTAGTGGGAGAGAGAAGGGGAGAAGAGAAGACGGAAATGCTGCGTTTAGCACGTTGCAGGTGCGAGGTGCAGTTATTAGAACAAGTCTTTTTAGGGGGGGTCGTATGCATGTTTTTCTCAGCACATAGGACAGTGCTGTCTTTTTTAGGGGGGTCGATTGTAATATTCAGAAATTTCAGTGCGATATTTAGAGACGCAATGCCAACATTGGCGATACTGAGTCTTCCAAGGTCGTCTGAGGGAGGACAGCGCTCCCTCTACCGTAGTGAGAATTCCGGGAACTGCGCCCATATAATATTAAGTATACTCTGCCGACTTAATTTGGACGTGAATTAAGAAATTAAATATCAGTTATTTAATTAAAAATGATTATAGATCGTTTCCCAGTCTGAAAATGTTGCGTACGTCCTAATTAAGCTATTAGTCGTGTGGTAAATAAGTCACTCCTTCAAGGCGTGAGCGTCTTGTGGGAGCGTGTTTGGGTAGAGTCGAGAGAGTGGTCAAGCCAGCAAGACCACCCCTGCATTGTACCCAGGAGAGATGACCACGTGAACTGGTTACCTTCGTTCATTTAACTTCAGTATTAACAAGTGAGTTTTATTCAATCTCAGACAAAGCTAGATAGGGCGGTAGGAACAAACAATGAGTGAGTGACGGTGATGTGAGACAATAGCTAACAGAGGGTTTGTTGCAGGGTTTCTGTAGAGCCCACACGGTATGAGAGGTCTACACGATCTGTACGAGTCCACTCACCTGAGTTGAGTCCAACCGGTTGAGTATGGTGAGGATTGGAGTGAAACCAGCTGTCTGGGAGTACAACTAACGACGTGGGACCATCGTCTGTCCCCGTTTGACGATCGTTTGGGGTCATCAGGTCTCCTCTACCTCGGCTCACAATATCACATATCTTCAAGCAGTTTAGTGAAAACCTTTTAACGGGAAGCTAAAGCTCCTCTCAACTGTACAAGGTCTAATTTGCCCACTCCCTTCCGTTTCATGGATGTACTGAGTGTAAAATGAGGCTAGCTGAGTGAATGAATGGTCACACACTGAGACCAGGAGTCTAGTGGGTACTTAGAGGTACATTTTTCAAGGTTGAGAAGGGCATGTTTGTGCCTTAAGAAAATACGGGTGCATGCTTGGTTGTGCCTTAAGAAAATAAGGGTGCATGCGGAACCTATGTGTGAGGTTAAGGAGCATGTTTTCACGGGTATTGGTGGACTCAATAACTTCTTAATAGTGATAATATTTTTTCAGTGACTGATATTTTCTTACTGTGTGTAATTAATATTTCTAAAATAATTTTGATAGTATTGTTTTTATGTTTATGTGTCACTAATTGATGTCAGATAACGAGGGAACTGTTTTCAGATAAGGTTCATCCTCTCTGTTGTAAGTAAACCTGTTGATTTAGTTATTTTAATGCTTTAATATTTCTTTATAATTTCAATATCATGTATAACTTTTGTTCCCCAGTGTAGTGTCTTAATCCAGGTTAAAAGGTGTACATCTGTTGGTGTAACATTATTTGGTTGAGTGCCCTTAAGGCTTATTCATGGTGGAGTTAATAATTTCTTATTTTTCTAAACCATTTTCTCAGTGATTGATATCATTTTGTTGAAAGCCCTTAAGGTCTGCAAGAAACATATTCTTAATACTTTTAATTTATTGTTCTCTAATGAGGCATTTTCTAAGTTTCTAATAATTTCAATATTATGTATAAATTCTAGTCCCCAGAGTAGTGTTTTAAGCCAGGTTAAGAGGTGCGCATATGTTGGTGTACCATTATTGATTGTGTCTGTATTGTTGTAGGGAATATAAGTGTCTAAATTTTACAGTGCATCTCATTCATCTCATTCACAGGGTCTTCTTAAGGGTCATGTATTTTGTCAAGTGTTAGTGTTGTTTCGGGTTTTCTTCTTAAGGCGCTTC
>NW_024713129.1:37103380-37179210 GCF_018991925.1 Homarus americanus | reverse complement strand
CAACAGCGATTCTTAAAACCTGTTGAACCAGCACTCAATCACATGATTTTAACATTTCCTTAGCGTTGCTGTGTCGGATATTACAGTCAGCTATTATTTCTTTCCATTCTTCTTCAGTGATATTAACACTTTAATTTAGGCTACGGAAGGATTTTCAATAAAATCCTGAGACTGAAAACCTGAGGTGGCCATTGTTAAGAAAAAGAGACAAAATTAACTAATGGTCCAAAGATAAGATAAGGGATAACCCTCGAAAATATCACGCGTGACAACAGAAAAGTCCTGAAAACTAACCAAGTTAGTACCTAGGAAATTACACTGTGATTATTGTTCTTCTGGAGAAGATCCTCAGGATAAGGATAAGAGACGAAAGATAAAAGGGAAGCCACGGTGCATTAATATAAAGATCTGGGATTAACAACCCTGATAAATGGTGTATGATTGGACCCTGAATGAGATAATGAGAAGAACAATTGAGGCTTTATAATTGAGGGGTCCTGGTAGAGCGCCGGGCGTTCTAAGATATCACTCACCGTGAAATCCAGGATCAGTGAACAGCCCACTCTGGAGTGAGGGCACGGCATTAAACAGATCCGGATTCTCCTTACACTGATAAGACTTACTACACAAATGCCACGCAACAACAGTGTGCTCTATGACACTTAAACCTAACATCCTACGCCTGTCACTCCATTGCACGAGCAATACCAAGTATGTAAACATATATGAAGGAAACTTAAACCACCGTAAAGCAATTAGAACAGAAGTGATTGTATATAAATAATTAACACTGAGTACAAGGAGAAGGATATGGTATCAAGGTCGGTCTCTGTCACGGTCGCTATTTGTTACGAGTTGGGGATTTAGGAATATGTTATACGCCTACCCAGATCCCAACAGGTAAATAAATACAAAAACAAAGACAATCGGACTATAAAGGGGTAGACAAAGGATGCGAGTTGTTGTACAGTAATAGAGTACCTCATAACCCTTAACAAAATATTCAGCTTATAAATTACCCCTAACCAAACTTAACCCAACATTAACAGAAAGAAGAAGTTATTAATAAAACATAAAACAATCTCGAAGGACGTGGGGAAATTAATACAAGTAGATACTAGTACTATGAGGAGCTGAGACATGACGAGTAAGGCTGGAGTATTGTAGAACATTTGTAGGTAAGTCACTTTACCGTACGTAGGTTTAGAGGATGATCCCAAGGTCACCCCAGAGCCAGCTCCTCCAATTGGAGGTGACGCAACAACCAGGATAGGGAGAAGGAAACCTTGATAGTAACTAAGACGAGTCATAATGTCTGTCCCTTAGATGGCGTTGCTCGTGGAACAGGCAGATCAGAGATGTTTCGAAAAGTTAAAAGAGGCTGAATATATAACGACATACAGATAGCACTACAGATAAAATTAAGACGCATGTAAGGAAGCAAACACAAAAATGAATGATATTAAATGCATGATACATATACTAAAGACACAAAAAACATTTTAATAAAAAGATAGAGGGGCAAAACACCTCATATTAAAGACCAAACAACAAAAATTGCACGAGGAAAATGAACAAGAGCAGCATTCAAAAGGAATAAAAGTTTTTAAAATATCAGATGAGAAAATGAAGATTTTGAAAGTGAACAAATACATAGAATCACACCCAAGGCAATATACAGACTATAACTTATCACCCAATAAATCAAATAACCATGGGAGAAATGATAACTGTCTGAGGAAACTAAGAAAAGTTCTGCCCACAGGTATACAAACGAAAATGATCATGAATCTACTGAACATTTTAAATAAACTATTAAACATTTATAACGCATGCTTAATAACCAGTTACTTCCAGACAAACCAAAATATGCAATGATATTTATTCTAAAGAGGTATGACAATATGAAATATAAACTACAAAGGCCAACATTTTATTAGAAATTACCGAAACCAGAAAAATATTAAATCTCAAGACCTATAGCCTTTAAATTACAACACAAAAGAGATGGCTGACGAGTAAGGCTGAGTATTGTAGAAGACGGTAGGTAGTCACTGCACGTAGGTTTAGAGGATAGATGTTAATGGTGACGGTGCTGTTAATGGTGTTGTTGCTGTTATTGGTGTTGGTGCTGTTGCTGGGGTTGGTGCTGTTACTGGTGTTGGTGCTGTTACTGGTGTTGGTGCTGTTACTAATGTTGGTGCTTTTATTGGTGTTGGTACTGTTATTGTTGATGGTGCTGTTAATGGTGTTGTTGCAGTAATTGGTGTTGGTGCTGTTAATAGTGTTGGTGCTGTTACTGGTGTTGGTGCTGTTACTGGTGTTGGTGCTGTTAATGGTGACGGTGCTGTTAATGGTGTTGTTGCTGTTATTGGTGTTGGTGCTGTTGCTGTTGTTGGTGCTGTTACTGTGTTGGTGCTGTTACTGGTGCTGGTGCTTTTAGTGGTGACGGTGCCGTTAATGGTGTTGTTGCTGTTATTGGTGTTGCGCCGTTACCAGTGCTGGTGCTGTTACTGGTGCCGGTGCTGCTGGGGCTGGTGCTTTTGCTGGTGTTGGTGCTGTTGCTTTCTTGGTGTTGGTGCTGTTACTAGTGTTGGTGCCGTTACCGTGCTGTTGGATGTTATTGGTGTTGGTGCTGTTACTGGTGTTGGTGCTGGCAATTGCGTTATTACTGTTGCTGGAGCATCGCCGTTACTGGTGTTGGTGCTGGTATTTTGTGCTTCGTTGGGTTGCGCTGGCGCGGTTATGGTGTTGGTGCTGTTGCTGATGTTCGTGCTGTTACTGGTGTTGCGCTGTTACTGGTGTTGGTGCTGTTAATTTCGCACGCCGTGGGTTGTTAATGGGTGTTGTTAAGGCATTGGTGTTGGTGCTGTGTTACTGGTGGTGGTGCTGTTACTAGTGTTGGTGCTGTTACTGGTGCTTTGGGCGCGTCGGCGTTGGTGCTGTTACTAGTGCTAGTGCTGTTACTGGTGTTGGTGCTGTTACTAATGTTGGTGCTTTTATTGGTGTTGGTGCTGTTATTGGTGATGGTGCTGTTAATGGTGTCGTTGCTGTTATTGGTGTTGGTGCTGTTAATAGTGTTGGTGCTGTTACTGGTGTTGGTGCTGCTGCTGGTGTTGGTGCTGTTACTAGTGTTGGTGCTGTTACTGGTGTTGTTGGTGTTATTGGTGTTGGTGCTGTTACTGGTGTTGGTGCTGGTACTGGTGTTACTGCTGTTGCTGGAGTTAATGCTGTTATTGGTGTTGGTGCTGGTTTTTGTGCTTCTGTTGGGTTGCGTTGGTGCTGTTGCTGGTGTTGGTGTTGTTGCTGTTGTTGGTGCTGTTGCTGATGTAGGTGCTGTTACTGGTGTTGGTGCTGTTACTGGTGTTGGTGCTGCTGCTTGTGTTAGTTCTGTCACTGGTGTTAGTGCTGTTACTGGTGTTGGTGCTGGTATTTGTGCTTCTGTTGGGTTGCGTTGGTGCTGTTGCTGGTGTTGGTGCTGTTGCTGATGCATATGTGGCCAGTAGTGTTGTTACAAATGTGGCTACTAGTTTTGTGAATGGTGTTGCCACTGGTGTTGCTGCAGGTGTGGCCAATAGTTTTGCTGTAGGCGTTGTCACTATTATTGCTGTAGGTGTGGCCACTACTGTTTTTCTAGGTGTAGCCAATAGTGCTGCTGCAGGTGTGGCCACTAGCATTGTTTCAGGTGTGGTCACTAGTGCTTCTGCAGGTGTTTCCATTAGTGTTGGTGCAAGTGTGGCCACTAGTGTTGCTGCATGTGTGGCCACTAGTGTTGCTGCATGTGTGGCCACTAGTGTTGCTGCTGGTGTGGCCACTAGTGTTGCTGCAGGTGTGGCCACTAGTGTTGCTGCAGGTGTGGTCACTACTGCTTTTCTTGGCGTGGTCATCAATGTTTCTATAGGCGTCGGCATTAGTGTCGTTGTAGGCGTCGCCACTAGTGTTGCTGCAGGTGTGGCCACTATTGTTGCTGCAGGTGTGTTCACTACTGCCTTTCTATGCGTGGTCACCAATGTTTCTGTAGGCGTCGTCATTAGTGTTGCTGTAGGAGTGGCCAATGGTGCTGCTGCAAGTGTGGCCACTAGTGTTGCTGCAGGTGTGGCCACTAGTGTTGCTGCAGGTGTGGCCACTAGTGTTGCTGCAGGTGTGGTCACTACTGCTTTTCTGGGCGTGGTCACCAATGTTTCTGTAGGCGTCGTCATTAGTGTTACTGTAGGTGTGGCCAACAGTGTTGCTGTTGGTGTGGCCAAAGGTGTTGCTGCAGGTGTGGCCAAAGGTGTTGCTGCAGGTGCGGCCACTAGTGTTGCTGCAGGTGTGGTCACTACTGCTTTTCTAGGCGTGGTCACCAATGTTTCTGTAGGCGTCGTCATTAGTGTTGTTGTAGGCGTCGCCAATAGTGTTGCTGTAGGTGTGGTCACAGGTGTTGCTGCGGGTATGACCACTAGTTTTGCTGCAGGTGTGGCCACTAGTGTTACTGCAGGTGTGGCCACTGGCACTTTAGTCTGAGATATAGTTTAAGATGCTGTGTAGCTCTTGGTCGTAATTCAGATGGTGTCCGCTGTGCCTTCCCTGCTGTTTGTCATCCTCGGTCGACCCTTCTGGCACGGTACACGGCCCTCGTGAATACAAACCACTCGATATAGAATATAATTAATCGATTCAGGGTTTTGGATCCGTCGTAAATAATGTACGGGCAGCACTCTCGTGGGAGTGAAGGGGCAAGCCTCGTCCAGCAAGGTATTGGGGACTCCATCAGCAACACGATACATATCTGCGGTACACCTCGACGTTTTCTTCAATAGTCGAATCTTCATTGGTAAACCAAAAAGTTTGATAGCGTAAGTGGCAAAATTCATCCTGGGAAGTTCATCTTACTGCTGTGTTTACTAGAATCCTAGCATTCATGTGATTTGTATTTATTTATATATGTAGATCTATACCAACTGTCCCTCACGCTTGAGTGAAGGCAAGGGAAGTGAAGTTTAGAGGCGTGGCCAGCTGTCTTCCGTGAGGACTCCCCATTACCTGTTGTTAGTGATGATGGGCAACTCGGTGTCTATAGTAGTTTAGTGACATGCTTTCAACCAGAGCCCTGTATAATTTTTGCAGATTTCTCCGAACATCCTTTTTATGTTCAAGATAATAAATCTTGGGGACATTAAAAATATATGCCATTGTGTTATGTGACCAGATTGTTACACCAAATTTCTAGAGAAAAAGAGTCTACGAGTCTACTGATCAAATATATATATATATATATATATATATATATATATATATATATATATATATATATATATATATATATATATATATATATATATATATATATTATATGTATTATATTTAAGTAGAAGAAAGTATTGAATCTAAGATATGAAATTATAAATCAATAAATCAATGAATTTTACCGAAATGGTGAAACATAGACAATAATATATTACCTTAGTATATACACAATACACTTAAAAGAAAGAGGTTGGTAAGACTATAAATAAAATTGGTCATTCGTGCATCTTAAGGAAAAGCGAAAGGGGGGACTTTGTTGGGTTGTGTGCAAAGTGGAGACGATCTAAAAGATGGTCGTGGATAATACAAAGACATAAACAACCCGATAACATATTTCTTCCATCGGTAGTGTGGTCAAAATGGGTTCTCAGATATACATAACTCTGTGCCTCCTCTCTTACTTATTAATTCACACACACCCACACACATACACACACATGTCTCTCTCTCACGCTTCAGCGGCCTTACCCTGGCCGCCTCAGGTGTTCAAGTCGACCCACCCACTGTAATGATGATTGTCTCTTGGATCAAGATTCAACCCACATCCTTCCTCCCTAACCAGGCCTTCCCTCCCTTCTTACCTCCCTTATCAGGTCCCCCCCCCCCTCCCTTAAACAGTCCTTCCCTTCCCTCTGCCCTCCCTATTCGGGCCTTCCTACCTAACCGCCATGAACGTAGAATATGTTTTTAGCTGTTAGCAGACGCGTATAATCTTTGTACTTTTATTACCATTCATGCAATGATGCAAAGACGCCTATCAATTTCATTGGGACCCTGCAGTACTTTAATGTAATAATGGGATAGATTCCCTTAACCTCAGTTAGGAAGAATCATCTGAGTACTTGATGATTAGTAATATCACCTACCTGATGTTACTAATTGCTGTCATTGACCCACACCTGGACCACCACCACAGGTGAAGCATGCCTGGAAGATTAAAAGGATTTTAATAAACTAGAATGTGACGTGCATACATATACTGTAGGAAGGAGATAACGATAGAATTATCAGTGAGATAAAACATGTGAAATGTCACTTTTGGGGCTATGTAGTAAGCTATGTAGATGAGAGAATAAAAATAACAGAGTGTACAATGGGGTAAAACAAATAGAAGAGAAAGAGAATATATATTTTGAGGACGTGGACATAAAGAGATATATCAATAAACTGGGAATATATAAATAAAGAGATGACACTGAGATTGTATAGTGAGATGAAGATATGCAGATGGATTACAGTTGTCAGAGACAACAGAGAAATGGAGATTTTAAAGTTCAATACACTGTACAACTCTAGAAACTAATCAGTGACGTAGAGAGGTTCAGAGGTGTTATAATACTCGAGAGACTTTTTGTGAAAGGAAGAGACCCGAATGAATGTTGATTGACCTCTTACGGGGAAATTATAATTGAGAGACAGTTTGAAATTTAAGAGTCAAAATTAAGAGATGGAAAGACACAATTGGGAGATAACCTTAGAACGACAGAGAGAGAGAGAGAGAGAAGTTTCACGGAGATGGGAAGATAAATGAGAGATAATGTAATAGATGAGAAACCATTCCTGGGAGATAATGATATAAAAATGAGAGATAACCACTGGAGGAATGTGTGTGTGTGCGCGTGTAATGTTTTTATTTTATTCTGCCAAAGCGTTATAAACAATAATTGTTCACTGAATATTCGGGAGTGTGGGTCCTAATACGTTACTGCTTTGTATATGTTTGGTAATGGTTATTTATATTCTTCAATCTTAGATATACATGCTAATCAAGTAAAATTTGAGAGTTGTTGGATTTACCCAAATTATGCACGAAATTCCAACACGTTTTTCGGGGTGACTTCTCAGACAGTAAAAGCCAGACGATGGGTTGCACCAGTCTCATTACAACTGTTCTACGACATGGTGGTGTTAGATTTCGATGCTAATTTGAATTCCTTCCAAAATTCAATTTTCAACACTCTGAGATATCTTCTTGAATTGTCATTTGCTGATGAATTGGTCAACAAAAGATAATTACTGTACTAAAAAATTTAAGTCGGAAATCTTGAAATAAACAAGAGGATTATTCATTGGTATATACAGTAGATATATTTAGAGAAGTCTACCTTGATATATTCTTTCTAACGAAAATTGAATGAGTTAACAAGGGTGTTAGCTTTTCTTCTTGAGACTAACATAATTATTTCTGGGCAAACCAAGGAAGTTATTGGTGCAGGGCCGGATTCAGGAGTGGGCAAAGTGGGCAGCTGCCCAGGGGCCTCCACAATCTGGGGGCCTCCACATATTACAATATTTTATTTATTTGTTTATTAATTTGGATTATTTTTATTTCCAATCTTTAAAATTCATGTTTATCTATTCCATCACGTAAAACTATGTTCAGCAAGAAGCGTGATAGAAATTGGACTAGCTACTCCTTGAAATTCATGAATACCTGGTTTTCCTATGAACCGTATATTTTTAATGAACGCTATTGTTTGTGTTGCTAATAATATATTTAGAATTCCGGAACTCCCAGATGTTTAGGCTCGCTTCACTCGCCACCCCACCCTCTTGGGTAGTTATAATGAGGGGGGCCTCCACAAAGAGGCTGCCCATGGGCCTCCACAGGTCTAAATCCGGCACTGTATTGGTGTGTGACGGTAACGGTTGACGAGTGGTTGGATGACGGTGACAATGACGGATGGTGGGTAACGGTTACGGTTGACGAGGGGTGGATGACGGTGATGGTTAACGAGTGGTGGTTGATGTATGGTGAGTGACGGGTGACGGGTGGTTACAAGTCGGTAACTTGATGTGAAAGGTGAATGATTACCTTTTAGTATGGTGACGTAAACAACACGCAAAAAAGTTTAGATTAACCTTTTCCTTCAGCTTGTCTTAGTTACCATTTTGGGGGAATTTCTCGGACGATTTATAACTGTGCAGTGATAAATACCTTCATAAGCAAACAGCCACAGGTTGACTAGACTTATCAGGATGTGGGTAACCTGGCCACACTGTTTGAAATTCTTGGAAGAGAAGACAAGAGGACTGGTAGTGGTTGGTGGGTACTAGATTGAACGTTTCCTGTGATAATGAAGCGACCTCAAAGCCCGGCCACTCCGACTCTCTCCTGTCCCTCCCGCTGCCTCTTCACCCTATACGTGGCGCCACTACTTACCTCAGCAGGGTGGACCAAAGGACTGTCTTTCCTCCCCCCCATTATTACACCGTATTCTTCATTCCTTTCTCTCTCCTTTATAACATACTCGATTATTCTTTCTTTTCTCTCTCTACCTTCGTAAAACATTTATTAGTTTTCCCTTGTGCTCTTTCCCTTCTTATACCTTTTATTTGGCTATCTGTTCTCCCTTTTTCTTCTTTCTTTTTTAATATCGTGGTGGATAGTGCATTGTCTAATAGCCAATACAACCGGCATGTGACCAATATTCAAGCTAAACTTATACAGTACACCAGGGATATAAGAGATGAAGATACCTAATGAACTTGTTCAATAAGAGGTGAGTGGTCTGACTTATACATTAAAAGAAGCATAAGTTGTACGAGGATGAAGGATTTAAATGATGAGAAGCTTCGGATCATGTGAAGAATCTCCACCCCAGCTAATTTCACCTAAAGATTAACCACCCCAACAATGTTTGGGGGATGAGGTTAGGTTAGGTTAGGTTAGGTTAGGTTAGCACTAGGGTGGTCAATTTCAAGTTGAAATAAGCTGGGGTGGAGATTCTTCACATGATCCGAAGCTTCAACTAAATGTAACGTTTATGGAGTAGGAATGTCATGATAAACAACGGAGTGTTTTGTGACTAAGTTTGCAAGGAGGACATTGGATTTCACTGTCTCACTGACTAAGGAACCAATGGTCATAAAGTGTAAGATACACATTGTCTTATTTCAACGCGAGCAGGAGGGGTTAAGGAAGAAATGGTGGTCTGTTCGTTGGTGAACGATTGTCTTTAAATGAAATTTTGTTCTAAGATGATAATTCAATTTCAATTTCAATTGTTTATTCCTTGATTGAGGAAGCGGGATCCTAGTGCTGTCACCAGGTACAATGACACCAGAAGCAACTGGCAAGTGTGACAAGTATATACAGTATAAATATTATAAAGGGGCTTACTAAAGCCTAAGGAAGGAAGTATATTCCTTTAACACATAATCAATATTATTTACAAAATATCTGGCCAGTATGGGGAGGATCATCGTGTCTCCGTCAGGGGGTCGTGGAGTGGTGGTCCAGCAGGCGTCACGGAAGCGTTGTGTGTGGGGACATCTTAGGAGGTAGTGGATAAGGGTGCTGCTATCGGGTCTTCTGCATAATGCACAAGAGCGCTGCTCAGGGGATGCGGAGATACAAACCTCCCAAGCAATGTCATACCCAATGATGATACGGGCAGCAATCACATCCCCTTTCCGCGACCCTTTCCCGTAGACGTAAGAGAGGTCAGGAAGTTAACGGAGGACATCGTACCAGGTGGGCGGGGAGTCCAGGGGGATGGCTGCTTCCCGAGCTTCTCTCTGTTTGCGGCGAATTTGGGTCCTTAGCTGCAAAAGTGCTCGAGGAACAACGTAGTCAGGTGTGGCCTTGTTGCACCTAGTCTTGGCAAGGCCATCTGCTGCCTCATTCCCCAAGATTCCGACGTGACTGGGTGTCCATAGGAATGTCACAGGACGGCCTGCATCCTGAAGTGTGGATGTTAACCCTCGTATTCGGAGGATGAGGTCCTTATTTTCCCATGGTCCAAATGCGACCCCGTCGAGAGCAGACCTGGAATCGCAGCAGACAAGCAAGGGGCAGAAACCATCTGCTTCTTCCTCAGCGAGAAGGGCAGCAAGGAGGGCTATTAGTTCAGCCTGAGTGGAGGATGCCCCGTCAGAAACTCTGAGAGAAAGTTTGATAGGCTCAGGGGCATCAGGACGGGAGATGTAGACACCAGCCCCGGACCGACCTGTAGCGGGGTCAACAGAACCATCAGTGTAGAGGACGACCCTACCTGGGGACCAGTGGGTTATCCTGGAGAGGTGGTATTTGCAGAGAATAACAGGGTTCACCTGGGATTTCGGGAGCGGTCCACTGAGGGCAATCACTTCAGGTTGAAAATCCAGCCAGGGAGAAGGAGACGAACCTACAGCAGGGGTGACAACAATATCAGGCAGGAGGTCGTGTTCCTGAAGGGCTCGGATAAGTGACCCTCGCCACTGTCTTCTAGATGGAGGTCGGTCTCGGACAGCAGGAGTCAAGTTGGTTTGGACATAGTTGCCCCGAGGATCCCGTAGAATGGAAACGGCAGTTTTTAGGTAAAACTCCTGGACACGATCTTGTAAGGGGGAAAGACCAAGTTCGGTATATAGTGAAGTAGAGCGTGTCCACTGAGGAGCCCCGAGGATGATACGAGCAGCTTTCCTCTGGATAACTTCGAGACGGTTGACAGCAGTCCGACTAATGTTGACGAGGGCAGGGGCGGCGTAGTCGACACAGGAACGGACAAAGGACTTGTACATGGTGAGAAGTACAGGGATGGTGGCACCAAGGGAACCCCTGCACATGGTAGAGAGGGGAGCGAGACGCCGAAAGCATATGTCTCGAAGATAGCCTACTTCAGGGATCTGACAACGTGTGCGAGTTACATACACACCCAGGTATTTTGTCTCATTAATCCAGTCCAAGGGCGTTCCTGATAAGAGAAGGGGTGGAGGTACAACACGACCGTGCCACATGGCTTTTGTTTTTCGCAGTTGAAAGAAGGAAACCAAGTGAATCACACTCTTTGGAGACCAGATCAAGGGCTTCCTGCATGCTAAGGTAGTCAGGGGCATGGAGGAGGACATCGTCGGAATATCCTGAGTGGACAACTTCTGTCGGCCACGGGAGAGATGCAATGGAGTGCATGAGAGTGTTAAACAAGGTGGGACTCAGGACTCCACCTTGAGGGGTGCCGAGGTTCATTTCTTGAACAAGAGACATAGAGCCTTCAACGCGAACCCGGGCCTGACGTCCAGTGAGGTAAGAGGCGATCCATTGTAGAAGTCTCCCTTTAACCCCTAACCGTGCAAGTTCAGCTAAAATGAGGGCAGGTTGAGCCGTATCAAAGGCTCCCTTGATATCAAGGAAGACGGAGATGCGGGCAGTCTGATTGCAATAAAAGGAAGCAATGGAGTGTGCTGTGCTGCGATGTTGAATGAAACCATTGAGGGAGTTGTGGAAGCCGCCTATGGTGTGAAGAAAGCGACGATGGAGTATCCTCTCCATCATCTTGCAAACACAGGAGGTAAGACTAATGGGTCGATATTTCCCAGGATCTCCCGGCTTAGGGATGGGGATAATAGTGGCATTTTTTCAGTTGGACGGGATAACCCCATGTTCATAAGACATATTGTAGAGAGCAAGCAAGGGGCCGTTAGGAATATTAGAACAGGCGTTGAGGACGGAGTAGGTTATCTGATCATCCCCAGGAGAGGTGTCTTTTCTAGAGCGACGAGCACTGTCAAGCTCGAACTGTGTGATGGGATGATGATCAGTGGGGGCAGAGGAGGTAAGAGCAGCACGAACAACAGGCTCAGACGCATCGATGCGAGCCTGCACTGCCTCCTGCATTGGATCTGGAAGTGCCTCAGGGGAGGAAGCTCGTGCCCAGTCCTCCATTAAAGAGCAGGCAAGGGAGGCGGGGTCAGGGTGGGGAGGAGGCCTCCGTCGAGTACCCCGTATAGCATTAATCCGATTCCATACATAAGAGGGTGACGACTGGAACGATAGAGACCCCGTGAAGGATAGCCAGTCCGCCTCGCGTATCCGACGGCGCTCCTGAGTTGCAAAGGAGCACCAATTTTTGAAGTCTTCCCAGTCCTCTGGAGACCGAGACCTCCGTATGGCAGAGTGGAGATCACGGGTTACCTGCTGGAAATGTCTCATGGCAGGGATACGATACCAGTAGTTGGTGGCACTTCTGGGGTGACGGGGAGGGCGTGGAGGGGTAGCGCGATTGACAGAGTCATACACGGCATCAACAAAATCAGCGCTGTAAGAGTCAAGGGACTGGGGGACAACATAGGAATCCGCCCAGGTAGAAAGGTATTGGGTAAAGGAAGGAACAGCATCTTGTGTGAGACGAAGGCGAGGGGATCGATAAGGAGCTGATGTCGGGGCAGAGAAGGAGAGCCTGAGATGGGTAGTAACGGCAAGATGGTCACTATACAGAGCAGGCTCGGTGCAGACGGTAGGATGAAAGGAGGTATGACCGTTCAATAGTAAGCCAACATCAAGGAAACTATGGGGGGGGGGGCGAGTAGGATCGTCAGGACAAAGAAAGCGAACATTATCATCCCCATTAAGAAACTGTTAGAGATGTGATCCGTTAATGGTACATGGCGTGGGATGATCTGGAGTAAGAGTGGGATGGCGGGCATTAAAGTCGCCAAGAACAATAGTGGGAAGCCCATCATGGAGATCGTGAAGAACCTGGGGGTCCAGAGAATCACTCTTGAAATGAACATTGACTACACGAAGGGTCCGGTCACCAAGAGTAAGGGAGACAGAAAGTAATTCAGACGGGGGTCCATGTGAGTCAGGTGAAGGGAGACGAACAGATGGAATGGTGTTACGCACAAGGGTGAGGAGGCCACGAGCTTGCCCACGGTACCGAGGCAGGGTGCAAACAGTATAGCCAGAGAGGCGGAGTGGAGTAACATCGTCTGTGATGGTTTCCTGAAGTAGAGCAACATCTACTTGATGGGAGAGCACAAACTGGGCGAGGTCTGTCCGGCGAGGTCGAAGTCCCTGGATGTTCCATTGTAAGAAGAGGAGGGAACGGCCTCCGGTGTGAGATGAGTCGGTGGGGCTAGACAGGGCTCCAGAGGAGGTACCAAATTCTGTTGAGAAAAATGGAGAGGGAGGAGTGGGAGAGCGAGGGATGGATCCTCCATCTCGGGAGATGGAAGGAGGCGGGTCATCAGGGCTTGCAAAGTGCGCCCCTGTTGGGTTAGGGTGTCCAGAATGAGTTGTTGTTGCCTCTGCAATGTCGCAATTGTTTTCACAAACAAGTCGAGTTGGGCAGAGAAGAAGGTTGATTTGCTTGGAGTGGCGATCCAGACGGAGAGTGATTGTTTCCATAGAACCAACTTGGTGTACCTGTACAGGAGCTGGAGGTGGCAGCGAGGATTGCCGAGGGCCCGACTGGGCATGTGGTGGTGGTAGCGACGGAGAGGGACGGTGAGGGTTCAGTTGAGTAAGAGGTGGTGGTGCTGGTGAGAGACAGCGGGGGTCCGGGTGGGCAGGAAATGGTGGTGACTGTGTGGCAAGGCCGGCAACGACCTTGTTCCAAGAACGGTAGGGAGAGGGAGGGAGGGAGGGGAGAAAGGATGGGTGGTAGGGGTGATAGGGGGGATGGTAGAGGAGAGGAGATCAATGGGAAATCCTTGGTGGATGGAAGAGGCGGTGGTGGATAGGAGTGAGGTTTGGTTGACAGGGGCTTTGTCAGAGACGAGGGCGGTGGTACAAGGTAAGTTTTCCCCGGGCGAGTGCCAGGACGCTGTGGGCAATTGGCATTCCAGGCGTGGTGACTGCCATGGCAATTAACACACCGTGGAATAACTGGGATTTTGTTATGAATTTTCGATTTGCATTCCGCTGTTTCGTGAGGACCTGCACAGAAACCGCAGGCGACCATCCTCGTGCACTCCCAGGTGCGGTGTTTCCACGATTGGCAACGACCACAGATTTTCGTGGTTCGGATAAATCGGTCGAGAGGACAGTTGTGAATTGGTCCTATATTCACCTTCGGAGGGAGGGGGCCCACCCACCAGCCGATGAGTTCGTTGGATGGACGTTTGGAGACCGGGTTGATGCGGTGTTCCATGTCCAGTAGTTGTGGGAGAAGAGGGCGAAGATCGTCGATAGGGATCTCCCAGGGTACGTGGCGAACCATTACCTTGGTACGACGAGTTTCTGGGGTGATGATGGTGAACTTCAGCATCACCTCCCCCTGGGGAGCAGGAAAGCCCACCTGAGTGAGCAGGCGTACCGTCTCGTCCATTTGTGTAGTGACTATCACGGCTGTGGGACCTCGGCGGAGGCGAAGTGTTGAGTCCTGAAGTGGAGAGCAGTGACGGAAGAACCAGGTCGTCCGAGTGCTCAGAGGTAAGTCCCGAGGAAAGGCGAGACGACGAAGGCACGACGGGGCAGGGAGACAAAGGGAATCCCCTATGTCCATCGTCGGGGGAGGGTCGGTCATTGAGCCACATGTAAGCTCACTTGGGGACCCCGATGACAGGAGGAGTCCACCCTCTACAGCCCCAGAAGGGGTGCAAGGGGGAGCCGTGGCCACTGCTGGAGACCCGGACTTCTGAGGTTTCTGCTTCTTCTTTGACGTGTCTTCAAGAAGAAAGTCGTCAGCATCACTGTCACCTACTGTCGCCGTTTCCAACGAACGGGAGCGTTTAACGGTGGGCATAGGGCACGTTGGCAACACTGCAGTCAGGTGGAGTGGTAATGACGTCACTGCTACGTCACACTATCACACTGAGCAAACTTGAAAACTTTGCTCAGAGGGATCGGGTGGTAGGACCAGATGGTTTATCCCCCAAAAATGACAAAGTCCAAAAGTAAAAAAAAAATATATGCCACTGTGCTGATAACTGGGTCTTGTTATAGTTGTCTGCACAGGCTGGGATTGGTAGACTCGCTGAATTCGTCAGAAATACACTGTATTAAACAACACAAATACAGTGTTAGGACAGGCCAGGAATCCAATGCTCTGTTTGTTCATTTGAGGGATAACAAGCATTGCATTGACTGGGATAATGCCTCCTCAATATTACCATGTAATTCAATTGATAGTAGGAACATCATAGAATCTAGTCTTATTAAACATACCGAAGCATTCAACATGAATTTGAGTAACGGCATGTACAAGCTGGACAATTTTGTAACTAAGAAGATTTGTGATCAGGTGAGAAGGCCGGGTCACTTGACCATCTGACCTGACCACCAACCGTTGTGTGCTATTTAAAGATTAGTTGGGTCATTACCTAATACCTGACCATTGTGGACCTGGTCTCACCCTCCTCTGTATATATACACCTTGATTTGTATTACTCTCTCTAGTCTGTACTCACCCCTGAAGATGTGAATTACACGAAAGCGCTTGGGAACTTCGTGTTTTCTTCTTTCCTTGTGGTTATCAGCATATACCTAGATCACGCGCACCTACAGTGATTTACTTGCATATATATATATATATATATATATATATATATATATATATATATATATATATATATATATATATATATATATATATATATATATATATATATATATATATATATATATATATTTTTTTTTTTTTTTTTTTTTTATGATATTCTTTGTACTGTTAGAAATATGTTATAAGACCAAGGATATTGACATTGGTGCCTGGTACAATGGGATTGTTACTGAATGCAAGTGAAGGCTCGAATGATCTTGTTAACGAGAGTGAGAGCTCGTGTCGTAATGGTACTAAAGGTAACTTGCTTATCTAAGCCTACATTGAACTACGTAATTACAGAGAGATTTGGCTGAGACTGGGGAGAATTTTATTAGGGTCACTACAATCTGCAAAAGAATTTGTGCTAGTAAAGGAAGTCATGGAGTAAGTAAGGGGGTGGAGGAAGAATTGAGCTCCGAGCAATGGTGGGAGAGTGAGCCTGAGCGTGAATCATCTACACCTGCATAGATGTAGCTGTTGGTAAGAAAGAAGAAGATTAAAAAAACTAATGAGTCAGAGAAGCCATAAGATTTAGGTCAGGCAAGGAGAGTTTTGAAATATCAAAGTCAACTAGACAACATTCTCCGAAGATGTCACGAGTAAGACTGCGGTGAAACGGCTGGAACGGAAATCATATTGAGTGTGAGTAAGAAAGTGCTGTCTCTTTTTAATTAATGTTTGCGTATTACAAATTCCATGATTTTGGATGTAATATCAATGAAAGCTATGGGTCGATTTTGTAGAAAGGAAGGTGAATTACCTTGTTTGGTAATCAGTTAGAAATTGGTTCATTTCCAAGAGGGGGGGGGGAAATATGGGACGTTTAAGAAATGATAAAAATCATAGAAGGAATAGGAGTAAATTCAGGTGTACATTTTTTACAGGTGAGAGTTAGTATACCATCACATCTTAGGAGCTTTGTCTGAATCTTGACTGGAAAGAACAACGAAGGTAAGACTAGTATTAACTTTAGGCTGTTGCAAAGGATGGGAAGATTCTGGCGTATAGGTGACATTAATGCCTGGATCAGGGGCTGAATTTAGAGTGGCACGGACCTAGAAGATTTACCTCATTTTGGGCTCTGGCAGCTAATGTAAGACAGGAAAATGAGAGAGGTTATGGTAAGTTAAGTAAATTTACTGTAAAATGACTTCGTTAATAACTGAAAGTTTCTTGTCTCTTGGTTTCAGTTTCATTAACATCGTAACCAAGGTGATGATCGTTATGTTTTTGTAAGTACACAAGGAAGAACAATGACTTTGTAGGGGTATCGAGGTATTAATGTTGTCTAGCACTCAGGATGGAAGGAAACTCTAAGGTGGTTTTCTTGTATAATATAAGTTACATGATAGACAGTCTGGTGCTGGAGGTGCCAGCGTGGAGCTTGCTGGAGGAGGTGTTGCTTGTTCAGGAAGATGGGCAGAATGAGAGTTGGTTGGTGAGGAAGCTCAGAGAAGGACAGCTGGTGGGTCGCCATGCTCGCTGGCGGGAGCGAGGGCCGCCAGGCAGGCGAGGAGAAGCGAAGGCAGCCAGGCAGCGGCGGAGGAGGAGGTGTTGATTGTTCAAGAAGAATGGTCAGAATTAATCTCAATGGAGAGACAGAGCTTATATACCCAGCAGCAGCCGCCAGTCCTCTATGGATCATGTTGGGAAAACCCAGAAAGTCGCCCGTGACTAGTTCCGTTGCTAAGATACGGTAACATAAGGTTGGTTGCTAGGGAAGGCGGTAGCAGGTGGTGGCTGTGGCTACGCAGTTGTAGGGGAGACGTCCACTACAATACTCCCCCTTCCCTCCAGGCAGTGTAGGAGACTTGTTGTCTGTAGAGTTGCTTAGCACATGTGAGGCAGACCGGGCGGTGCATGCCTCATGTGACACAACGGCGATGGCGTGATGAGCCGATCGCTGAAATACAACTGTCTAGATACACACTATCTGTGGGAGAAGGGAGAGAAAGGGTGTGTGGAGGCGATGAATGTTGTGCTTCCCTCACGACAGGTACAGGGTCGTCAGATGCGCCTGCTGGGGTGTGTGTGGGCCTGGGTCAGGAGCAGGGGCTGCGTCAGCAGAAGCGGATTAGGGCTCGTGACAGCAGCTGGGTCCACGACAGCAGCAGGGTGCAGGACATTAGCAGGGAGTACCTGAGGGAGAAAAGAGGGGTGTGTGGGTCTGGGTCAGTGTCTGAGGCAGGACGGGTGTGCTGGGGTCGTAGGATGTGGTGCTAGGGGCAGGAAGAGGAGCCGGTGTCTGCTTGAAGACTGGGAGCGTGATCAGTGTCTCCTCCATCCTGTGTGAGTGCTAATCTCCGGGAGTCACCATTGTAGGGGTATCGAGATATTAATGTTGTCTAGCACTCAGGATGGAAGGAAACTCTTAGGTGGTTTTCTTGTATAATATAAGTTACATGATAGACAGTCTGGTGCTGGAGGTGCCAGCGTGGAGCTTGCTGGAGGAGGTGTTGCTTGTTCAGGAAGATGGGCAGAATGAGAGTTGGTTGGTGAGGAAGCTCAGAGAAGGACAGCTGGTGGGTCGCCATGCTCGCTGGCGGGAGCGAGGGCCGCCAGGCAGGCGAGGAGAAGCGAAGGCAGCCAGTCAGCGGCGGAGGAGGAGGTATTGCTTGTTCAAGAAGAATGGTCAGAATGAATCTCAATGGAGAGACAGAGCTTATATACCCAGCAGCAGCCGCCAGTCCTCTATGAATCATGTTGGGAAAACCCAGAAAGTCGCCGGTGACTAGTTCCGTTGCTAAGATACGGTAACATCTGGTTGGTTGCTAGGGAAGGCGGTAGCAGGTGGTGGCTGTGGCTACGCAGTTGTAGGCAGTTGTAGGGGAGACGTCCACTACAACTTTTATGCAGAAATATACGTTTGAGTTACAATTTACTGTATTGTTAACAGAAGTGTATTGGGCCATGTTGAAATTCTAGATGGTTTGAGAGTGAAAATCCCTGGCCTTCATATAGTCCTTATCAACTCTACCGTAATGCCAAATTGTCTGTGGCAATATGGCAAGGACCTTAGCGAGAAGTGGTCGGAAGAACCATTAAGAGATGAGACAGGAATAGTGTAAGTGTGAAGATGTATTGTGACGAAATAACTTTTAATTCCTATGATAGATCATTGTAGTATTCCACTTAAAGCCGTTTCTTTAGTCTTTGTTTAGGACTTTCATGCATATCTCTGCCAGTATTCAATCCAATTCAGTAATTTACTAGTGATGACACGAGGTTGGATATTCAAGGCTATTTTTTTTATGTGGAAATTCCTAACACTTAGAAAGGAAATCTATACAGTATCTCAAAAAAGCATCTGCCAGTATGAGTCCAATGACTTTCGAAATGCTACATGCAACTCGTGAAGTCCTGAGAGGGTTGGTATGCATGGTTCTGTGGCATACTGATCCTACTACATTTGGCAACCGAACATCATATTAATTACGCAGAAATAGCTACACATGTGTTACTTATTTTAAACTATATTCCAAGTAAATGCATGTCCCAATATTTATCATTCGTGGTCTCACAGTGTTTCACACAGAGTGTGGAGAGATACTTTTTTTTGAGATACCTGATTTGTATTGTCAACTTTCTGGGAATCCGAGCAAAAGTGCTAGGTAAGATTTATTTTCCATGAACCCATATGTTGTGATACCTTGAAGAATTTGTGCCTGTGTCAAATAATGACAGATGATGTCTTTAAAAATTATCTAAAAGTTTGCAGCTATATAAAGTAAGGCCATACAGAATGGTCGGTAGTTTGTCGCAGCACTCCTTCTATTTTATTTTTAATCTTTTTAAGGCTCATATTTACTGTCTGGAAACACTTGTCCCTGATCAAAAAATCTTTTGAATGATAATTACTTAGTAATATGTATGTCTCATTCCTCACTTTTTTCAACCACAGCAGCATGTACTTTATCCACAACTGGGGCTTTAAATTCCTTCAGGGTGGCTCTCTTCCTCTTGAAGATTACATCAATGTTTGATGGATCTCTTAACTTGTTTTCCGTTAATGAATGTCTCTTGTGTAAATGCAGTTGGGAGGTATTCTCAAGTGCAAAAGCCAAGCTCCTCCCGTCTTCATTTTTTTTTCTAGTGTAGACATAAATTGATTTAGGATCTCTTTTTATTTTGTTATTACTGTAGGAGTCAGCTTCTTCTCACAGTTCTCTACTTTGCTTAAATTTCTTGACTTGCCGCACTCAGGGCTCTCTTGAAGGATACGTAGACTACGTGTTTAGTGTGTATGTGTATGTGTGACTGGTTTCATGCAGCAACTAATTAATGCTTTACGGTTACGAAGCTTCGACATTTTTGTGGTAAGTATTTTGTGATTATCATGTTGAGTATTGTATGGTGAGTAATTTGTGGAGAGAATTAGTGGTTAATGTTGGTTTCAATATTTTGTGGACAATATTGCATTGAATATTATGTTCAGTACTCTATTGAGATTTATAAGGGGGGTAATGTACTGAGTATTACGTGATGAGTATTGTGTCAAGTATTCATGTTGTTATCTTGTGGAGTAACATGTTGAAAGTATTGTTTACTTAATTCCTTGCAATTAATGTCGTGAGGCGCTGAGCATCATGAGGATGCTTTCATGTGCTGAGTATCATTATGTTAATTTTATATGGTGAGCATCGTGTGATGAGTAGTGTGTATTGAGTACTGTCTGGTTAGTATCTTACCGTGAATATTCTGTGATGAGTATCGTACTTATCGTGCTAACAAAAGAAAACACACTCTCACATAAAAAAAAAAACACACACACACACACACACACACTCTCTCTCTCTCTCTCTCTCTCTCTCTCTCTCTCTCTCTCTTTCTCATATAAATAACATATTCTTCAGGTGTATTACGACGACACCAAACTTGTCTTACCACCACCACTAGCCGAGCTGAAATTCCCTCTTAAGATGCATTTATGCACAACCAGAAGCAGACGCTATCTTGACCCTTTCCAGGGGAGAGTAGGAGGCAATTTAAATAATATGTTAATTAAGTTTTGGTGTCAGGAAGCCCTACATTTGCCCACGAGCCTCTGGTTGTTATCCCTATAGACAGTAAAGTCTGTCAGGAATGGAGCCAAAGGCTTTCTAGTGTGATAAAGCGTTTTTTTGTCTTACACGAGTGTATTAGTATGCCGCTCATCTGCACAGCCTGTGGCAGAGTCCAATTTAAATCATCGTAAACACCAACTGATGAGGCTGTAGGGGTATCGATATATTAATGTTGTCTAGCACTCAGGATGGAAGGAAACTCTAATGTAGTTTTCTTGTATAATATATAAGTTATATGATAGACAGTCTGGTGCTGGAGGTGCCGTGTGGTGAGGAGCTGCTCAGTTGAGACGTTCGGTGAGTAGCGTGTTGTAGGAGGTAGATGTGCAGGAGCTTCGTTAGAGAAGATGTTGCCTGTTGCTGGCCTCCAGGTTGAATGAATGCTGACAGCGTGGAGCTTGCTGGAGGAGGTGATGCTTGTTCAGGAAGATGGGCAGAATGAGAAAGCTGGTTGGTGAGGAAGCTCTGAAGGACAGCTGGTGGGTCGCCATGCTCGCTGGCGGGAGCGAGGACCGCCAGGCAGGCGAGGAGAAGCGAAGGCCGCCAGGCAGCGGCGGAGGAGGAGGTGTTGCGTGTTGTAGAAGAGAGGTTAGAATGAATCTCAATGGAGAGACAGAGCTTATATACCCAGCAGCCGCTATGAGTCATGTTGGGAAAACCCGAGAAGTAACCGGTCTTTTGCTCGGTTTCTAGGATACGATAGCATCTGGTGACGCCGCTAGTTTCGTTGCTAGGGAAGACGGTAGCAGCTGGTGGTTGTGGCTACGCAGTTGTAGGGGAGACGTCCACTACAATACTCCCCCTTCCCTCCAGGCGGTGTAGGAGACTTGTTGTCTGTAGAGTTGCTTAGCACATGTGAGGCAGACCGGGCGGTGCATGCCTCATGTGACACAACGGCGATGGCGTGATGAGCCGATCGCTGAAATACAACTGTCTAGATACACACTATCTGTGGGAGAAGGGAGAAAAAGGGTGTGTGGAGGCGATGAATGTTGTGCTTCCCTCACGACAGGTACAGGGTCGTCAGATGCGCCTGCTGGGGTGTGTGTGGGCCTGGGTCAGGAGCAGGGGCTGCGTCAGCAGAAGCGGATTAGGGCTCGTGACAGCAGCTGGGTCCACGACAGCAGCAGGGTGCAGGACATTAGCAGGGAGTACCTGAGGGAGAAAAGAGGGGTGTGTGGGTCTGGGTCAGCGTCTGAGGCAGGACGGGTGTGCTGGGGTCGTAGGATGTGGTGCGTGGGGCAGGAAGAGGAGCCGGTGTCTGCTTGAAGACTGGGAGCGTGATCAGAGTCTCCTCCATCCTGTGTGAGTGCTAATCTCCGGGAGTCACCATTTGTAGGGGTATCGATATATTAATGTTGTCTAGCACTCAGGATGGAAGGAAACTCTAATGTGGTTTTCTTGTATAATATATAAGTTATATGATAGACAGTCTGGTGCTGGAGGTGCCGTGTGGTGAGGAGCTGCTCAGTTGAGACGTTCGGTGAGTAGCGTGTTGTAGGAGGTAGATGTGCAGGAGCTTCGTTAGAGAAGATGTTGCCTGTTGCTGGCCTCCTGGTTGAATGAATGCTGACAGCGTGGAGCTTGCTGGAGGAGGTGTTGCATGTTCAGGAAGATGGGCAGAATGAGAAAGCTGGTTGGTGAGGAAGCTCAGAGAAGGACAGCTGGTGGGTCGCCATGCTCGCTGGCGGGAGCGAGGACCGCCAGGCAGGCGAGGAGAAGCGAAGGCCGCCAGGCAGCGGCGGAGGAGGAGGTGTTGCGTGTTGTAGAAGAGAGGTTAGAATGAATCTCAATGGAGAGACAGAGCTTATATACCCAGCAGCCTCTATGAGTCATGTTGGGAAAACCCGAGAAGTAACCGGTCTTTTGCTCGGTTGCTAGGATACGATAGCATCTGGTGACGCCGCTAGTTTCGTTGCTAGGGAAGACGGTAGCAGCTGGTGGCTGTGGCTACGCAGTTGTAGGGGAGACGTCCACTACAAGGCTTTTTACATTTTTTCGAAAGCCTTTTGGAGGAAAGTATTAGTTTTTTGTGTGTGAAAATAAACAGAAGGAAAAATCAAATACCCCAATATCGTACTAATAAATAAAAAAATACTGTTACCGCCTGGGAAGATTTTGGAAGCATAATGTGTTGTCTAATGGTAGACCCTGCTGCCATATGACATCACAAAAATTGTGACCAAGTCCCAGGTTGCTAATCTGTCTGCCTCATTTACACACAATTGCAGGGACTCAATGGATGAGTTGTCGGTTTTGAGTAAACACAAGAAATACACTCTGCCACGTTTGTACAGTGATACGGTATATATAATTTGTAATAAAACTTTAAAGTCCTGCTATAATAGTCGAGGTAAGTTTATTTCTCTAGAAACAGGGCCGCCATTTGCAATGACGTCACCAGTTTCCCTGCAGACGACGTTCTCCAACAAACTCACCGCTGCAGTCGGAGGTACTACAAAGGATGGCCTCTTGAAACCCCATATGCCACGTTTAGGTAAGTTTTACGGGTGGTTTTTCTATGGTCCAAGTCATGGACATTTTGTAAGTGAAGAAATGTACCGTGAAGAGCAGCTTATGGACATGAAAAACTCCCATGTTCACACCAGCTCAGCTGTTATGTATTTTTACCTGGTAGACTTTCTCTTTTTTTCCAGTGCATTTACAGAGTATATCAGTACTACAGTAGATGGAGATACAAGTCAATTTAGAAGTGAAAACATTGTCTTGACTTTGTTTTGAGAATGCATTGGGATATATCATAATTTATGTTAAAGGGTAAAATTTTACTTTAGCTGCCGTAAGTATTTGGATGTTTAGATTCGAGATAGGCTATATTGGGTAAATTTTAAGTTTTGATCATCCCTGTACTTAGACATGCAAATTATGCTTTTTTCTGATGGTTTGCGATGTGTTATAAACGATTTTGACCTTCATTTCTATCGGAAATCGCTAGTTTTGAGTTACTACCCCTCGCCCCCTTACCGTGTATGTAAAGCTAACTTTATAACTTATAATATAACTCACCATACCCTAACGCAGGGGTGGCCAACCTGTCGATCGCGATCGACCGGTCGATCGCAAGATCTTCTCTAGTCGATCGCATGGCACAGTTAAACTTAATGATCCATCCTTCTTAAGCTGCCATACAAAAATCCTCTTCATATTTTACTCATAATCATTGGGATATTATATTTGTTTAGATTTTTTTCTGGGAATTGATTATCATTATGGACACATCAGAGCGATACATACAAAAAAAAACTTCGACTGTGCCATGCTGTGTGTGGCGGAACCTGATAGGAAGTGTTCGTGTTCTTACAGGCCTTTTTAGAAGCAGCATATTCGTTGTTTGAAATTTTCAAAAATAAGTCTGAAATACTGTTTTCTATTAAGGACGTTCAGTTATCAAGAAACACTGTCATGAGGCGCTGTGAATTTATGGCTGAGGATTTGTGTGAACAACTGAATAAAGACATACATGAGTGTGTGTTCTTTTCATTACAATTTGATGAGTCTACTGATGTGGTCGATACATCACAATTATGCATTTTCATGAGAATGGTGTTTAAAGATATGAGTACCGAAGAGGAACTGCCGACAATTCTACCATTAAAAGGAAAAACTCGAGATGAAGAATTATTTCAGACTTTCAGTGATTTTGTTAATAGTACACAGTTGCCAGTAAGTAAGCTCGTATCTAAAAATACTGATGGGGCACCTGCAATGGCTGGCTGAATCAGTGGGTTCATTGCCCTGTGCAGGAGTGATGATAGGTTTCCAACTTCTTTTTTGGCCTCAAAAGATTGGCCTTTTGATCACAACGAAGTGTGGCTGTTAGATTTAACTTTTTTGTTGACATAACTGCTATGTTGAATAAACTAAACTTAGATCTGCAAGGGAAAGATAAAACTATAGTTGACATGATTAGTCCTGTGGCTGCTTTCAAGCAGAAACTAAAACTAGTGTCTTCGCAGCTGCATCAACATCAACTACGAAACTTCAGAAATATGATGTCTGAACTAGAAAACCAAGGAAAAGACTGTGACCAGTTTGGCAGTGCTCGATACATTGAACACCTCATATTTTGACAGACGGTTTCAAGATATAGCAACAATAGAACCTGTTGCAACATATATGTGTTTTCCATTTGGTAAAATCACAAATGTTGAAGATATTGCATCTAGAATGGCATCAGTATTTAACATGGACATATCTGAAGTCGAAAATGAGCTTCTGAAGCTTAAAAATTATACTCAGATCAAATCCAGGGCAACAGGAGGAAGTATCTGGAATTTTCTCAGTGAAGAAAAATATCCCAATGTCAGAAAATGTGCCATGTACCTCACAGCATTTTTTGGATCAACCTACCTTTGTGAATCAACATTTTCACACATGAAACACATCAAATCCAGATACCGATCAACAATGTCAGATGAACACCTGGATGCTTGCTTGAGGCTAGCAGTCACCGCCTACAGTCCTAATTACACAAAGCTGGCAGACAACATGCAGTGCTAACCATCTCATTAGTAAAGTAAGTTTATGATTTTCTCATGTTAACAATATATCATAACAATTATTGAAAAATATTATTTGTTTACTCTCTACGAATCTGCGTATTTTATGGCAATGGGTGAATATCAGGCTGGTAGATCGCGTCAGGGTAACTGTGGAAAAAGTAGATCACATCACACAAAAGGTTGGCCACCCCTACCCTAACGCAACCTAACCTAACATATGACCTGTATTTTCTTATGCTTTCGAAAAATGTTTTGCGACAGAAATCCCGTAGAGATAATTTGTCCCTATTGTTTAAAGTACTTAATCCCATAGTTAGAATCTTAAGGTTCCCCAGATGATCATAACCAAAATAATACCAATATTGTTTGGAATGTTTATACAATGAAATTTGTTGCAGGGCCAGCTAATATCCATTGAATTAGTTAATGTGCTTAGTAATATTTATATATTCAGAATCCGGCAGAGAATGAGTAGGAGCATCATGATTCTGCAAGTAAGGTTATTCATTAGAACATCAATGTCTGTCACACGTGGATCTAGTACACAATTGACATGTAGGAGAAGAAAGATCAGTAGGGGTGACACAAGGTTTAGCGGCACTATGTGACTAGGCTACTCCTTGAGGCTTTAGAAGCCTGATATTGTCCCCGTGTTCATGTCTTGTTTCCCCTGTATGTGTTTCAACTGATACCTGCGACCTGACTCGTGTTGTACAATTCTATATGGACCGACAAATATGAGGGTCCGTTTTGGATCTTACATAAATTTTAACCTTAGCTAGACGACCTACGGCATCACCAATGGGTCGTGTACTTTTATTGCGTTCGGCGGTGAAGGCGTTAGTCGCTTTTTCTAACTCATGCGTAATTCGCTGGTGAATTAGTTTGCACTATCGATACCTTTCGCCGATGAAATCATCACCGAAAATTCGCTGCCTCCCTACTTCAACCTCGAATGGAAGCCGTCTGTCATAATTGTAGAGAGCGAAATGAGATGTGTCGCCGATGGATTCATGATAAGAACTGTTTATGGAACTTTGTACGTCAGACATACACTCATCCTGTTAAGCCGTTCAGCCATCCCGTTGGCTGCAGGATGATGGGCTGTGATATTACACTTATTAATGTGATACAGTTCACATAATTTAGTTAATAGCGCATTGTTAAATTCACCTCTGTTATCTGTAAGTACAAGGTTAGGAGTGTCATGCCTGTCGAGAATACGACTCCTAAAGGCTCGGGCAATTGTCTCTGCGCTTTTATCAGGGATAGGTGCTAGTTCACGGTAACGTGTAAACGTTTCTATCATTACTAAAAGATATTTATTATCATGATGAGTCTCTACCAGATCACCTAAAACATCCATGCTAACCTTCTCCTAAGGTCGAGAGGGTGTAGGGTATTTGAGAACGGGGAGAGGTGCTAAAGTAGTACCTTTATTTTCGTTACAAACTTGACAATTGTCCACATACTCTGAAATCTGTTTAGCCATCTTGGGCCAAAAGTACTTTAACCACATCTGTTTAATGCATCTGTCCTTGCCTGGGTGAGTTAGCTGTGAAGTGTTATGCATAAGGACTAGTAGCTCATGTACAAGCGGAGCAGGTATGACTGAGTTACAGTACGAGCAGGAACACCAAGTTTGGTTTGCCGGCAAAGAACATTATCGTGAACAACAAATTCACGAATAGGAATAGGAGGTTTAATGTCTAAATTAGGCATACTACCTTTTACTTAAGGCAATATACGTGACCACATAGGATCACCTTCCTGCGCCGCACGTACTCGGTCAACATCAATTGAAGGAAGCACATGTGTTAGTGCAACATGCCTAGATAACGCGTCTGCTACAAAATTATTCCTTCCTTCTAAATACTTGAGCAATGGTTTGAACTCCTGAATGGTGAGAAACCATCTGGCAAACTTGCCTGATAACTCTTTAGTGTTAAACAAACTGACAAGAGGTTTATGGTTTGTAGTTACAACAATTGGATAACCATACACATAATCGCGAAAATTCTTTAAAGACATAATACCGCTTAAGCCTCTAACTCAGTAACACTGTAGTTCTTCTCTGCTTTAGATAGAGTACGACTAGCATACGCTATTGGAAGTTGCTTCCCTTTACTCTCTTGTGTTAACACTGCCCCTAACCCACTGTAGCTGGCGTCTGTGGTTATCATAAAAGGTTTTGAAAAGTCTGGGAAACAAAGGATGGGCGCTCTAGTAAGGCGGCCTTTCAATTCAACAAAAGCACAATGTTGCTGTTCTTCCCACTTGAAAGGTACATCTTTCTTAAATAAATCAGTTAAAGGAAGAGCTATTTTTTTTTAAATCCCTGTATAAAGCAACGATAAAAACCTGCGATACCAATGAAAGAGCGTACATCATCTCCAGACTGTGGTATAGGATATTTACGGATGGACTCAATTTGCTAGCATTAACACTAACTCCATCTTGGTCAACCACATGCCCTAAATATTGTATTCCAGGTACACTCGGACTTCAGAGCCTAAAAAACGTAATCGGGCTACATGTAATCCAAAAGGCATGCATAGGAATTCCCAATGTCCCAAGGGTGTACTAAAGGCCGGTAAGGGTCGACTTTCCTCGTCCAATGGCACTTGCCAGAAACCTGATAGCAAGTCCAGGGTTGAAAAAACTTTACTATGACCTAGACTCTTCAACAGATCTCCCAACAAAGGTATCGGGAAACGTTCGGGGATAGTGACTCTGTTAAGACGACGATAGTCTACGCAGGGCCTCCAGGTACCGTCTGGCTTTGGGACAAGTAACAATGGAGACTTCCAATGTGAATTAGATGCTTGTATTACGCCTTGGGTAAGCATGGCTTCCACACACCTGTCCACCGTAGCTCTCTGTGAATGAGGGAGGCGGAATGCAGGTATGTAGATGGGATTAGTGCCTGGTTGCACGTTAGTGTGGTGTTGAACAAGGTGGGTCTGTCCCAGGGGTTCTCCCTTGAGTGCTATGGCTGACCTGTATTTTATGAGCAAGTCTAACAGTGTAGGTAAGCCCTTTGTGAACCCTGTAGGAGGAATGTGGCTAGCGTTAATTAATGAAGGGGGATTTGTTGTTCTGGGGTTAGATGATTGTCCAGTATCACATTGTGTTGTGAGTATGTTAGGCACTGTGTTAGTTACAGCGACTTAAAAACCATTGAGTTCTTCGTCCTTAGTGGATCCTTGAGAACAGAGAATGCAACAACCTTCGTACCACGCCTGAGACGTTGATGAAAGGGGAGTTTACTGGCCAGGTAGGGTTTCACCGTTCCATCATGATTCTGGTGCAGCGAACAGTCTATGTTAATTCCTCTCGCCTTCACCGTGGACGGCTCGTCGAGACAGCAAATCTTAAACCTAGGATTAGTATGATCGAGACCCCGTTGCTCTAACCAGTTAGTATCTAGCTTGAGGTAAACTGTTGTTAACTGATCAGGGCTGAAGTGTACATCATGACAGGTGATCATGTGTTAGTTTTTCTGGGCACACGCCAGAGAAGTAGTAAGGGTTAGTTTGTGGGCCAGCCCCCACCGCTGGATCGAAGGCTTCACATGATTGGTCGTTTCCGTGTGAAAGAATCTCTCTATCTAAATTAGTCGGGACAGAAACCTCGTTAACTTCAGACGGCGCGTCGGTTAATCTGTAATTCCGTGCGGTATTAGGAGTTTGACGTGCATACGCGGCTAAACTATCGATTTCTTGGTTGACAGTAATTAAATTCTCATGAGGGACTATTACTATACGGTGAGCTTTCATCGTCGGGAAGCCGACTAACAAATGCCCTGGAATGGAAATTCCGTCCACAACATAGGTCAAACAATCTATGTGTGTATTCTCCAATTTAAACTTAAGCTGTATGGCGCCGGTAACGTTAACGCCTGGACCGCCTATTCCTGTAATGCGAGGTCGTTGAACGTCTGTCCAAGAATAGGAATCCGTAGCTAAAGTATTTAAAACATGAGAATCAATGACATTAACTTCAGCACCTGTATCTAAAAAAGACTGAAATATTAGTCTGATCCACTTTACCCCACACAACGGAACCTGTTCTCCCTCGCGCCATGAGAAAGGTATTAAAGATCTGGGATAAAGACAACACTTGTGGATCACAGGTACTGGAAACTGATACAGTATCATTATTCAAGTGGTTACTTGAGGAGGCAAATTGCAGGTTTCCCGTTGTGGAAGAACAACTGTGTTAGGGTTCGCCTGTGACTGAAGGAACTGTTGATATCTATAGCACTCTAGTGTGTCGTGTGTCCGGACTTTGCGGATGAAACAGTACTTGTTCCCTGATACCGGAGCTGACTGACTCTTCCTAAGCTGTGAATGAGGTTGTGAACCCGTACCCTGTGTAGAAGGTGTAATAGGCTTGTAACCCGTAGCAGGAGCACGTTTGTCAGGAGCCGCTGAAACAGTACAGTATGGTGATAATTTATACTTGGACATTTGGTTTAATGTGACCAGGGACTCCACAAAAGTGACAAACTATATGTCCCTTTTTCTTAGGTTTCTGTTTGTAAGCACCTGTGGACAACACATTGCTGTCCTTCGGTTTAATTGTTACTGTACAAACTTAAACGTCCTTAGAAAAACCTCCCTTATGACTAATAAGTTCCTGACACTCCATTAATGTAATATCAGGTGTTCTAATAGCTTCAGACACCTTACGCCTAACCTGTGTAGGAACACAACGTAAAATGATACTAAATTGTAAAAACTTGACAATAGACTCACCGCTCGTACCGGGGTTACTCCTGTTAATTGAAGGCAAGTCTATCTATGTAGACTTCATGAGTGAATTAAGTAAGTTTTGTCTTGCACGATCAACACGCACTAAAAACTGTGAGGGTTTTTCACCAGAGTTCCGTTCCATTGTCAAATAATCATGCAACGTTGAAAAAAATTCAGTCTGACGTTCATTTGAACGTTCCGCCAAGCTTTCTTAAATTCATCCCAGGTAGAGATCTTACTCATGTCCCCATTGGATCTTTAGAAAATACACCGAAGTGAAAGTGATCACAAACAATACCCTGCCCTCGTCAACATTAGTCGGACTGCTGTCAACCGTCTCGAAGTTATCCAGAGGAAAGCTGCTCGTATCATCCTTGGGGCTCCTCAGTGGACACGCTTTACTTCTCTATATCCCAAACTTGGTGTAAGGGCGGAAACGATCCTCCGGCTAGTTACCGCTGCTAACTCGCTCGTTTGCTGGTGCAGACGACACTTGGGGTGGTTGGACGGAGGTGAGAACGGCAGCGACTCTCTCCGCCACCGGGAGATTCAACCCAGCCGCCATACCGTCAGTATCTAGCTACCCTGCTGTCCGTCAAATTCTGGCTGTGATCTCATCATAGGTCCTGGACTCGTGGGCTGTGTTCCCAGACCTTCACCTATCAACTGCCAACTCTCTGGTCATCTACCACTACCGCATACCACGACCATCAGTTCATCACATTCCGTCGGTGCCCCGGTGTTCTCCTGCCTTTTCAAGGAGTCGCTGAGTGTGGAATTGAAGTGGACGCTTCCCTATCCTGAGTGTGCATCACCGTGTTCCAGAACCTTCCCCCAGGGCCACTGCCGTAGGAAATATTTGTTCATTGTTTGATTCCATTAATTGCTGACTCCCATTATTTGTTTGATTCCTTTAATTGTTGCTTCCATTAATTGTTTGACTCCCGTAATTATTTGATGATTGTTGAGTGGTGTCAGAGTTTTGTGTTCTATTTTTATAGTAAAGAGATGCCAATCTCTAACAGTTGTTTGTTATTCCTCGGAAAACCATGGTCCTTGACTTTCCTTTATTAAGATCCTGATTAGCCTGGTAAGGGATTTCTATCCCTAAGTCCTAGGCCTTTACACTTGGTCTTTCCCCCTTACAGGATTGTGTCCAGGAGTTTTACCTAAAAACTACCGTTTCCATTCTACGGGATCCTCGGGGCAACTATGTCCAAGCCAACTTGACTCCTGCTGTCCGAGGCCGACCTCCATCTAGAAGACAGTGGCGAGGGTCACTCATCCGAGCCCTTCAGGAACACGACCTCCTGCCTGATAATGTTGTCACCCCTGCTGTTGGTTCGTATCCATCTCCCTGGCTGGATTTTCAACCTGAAGTGATTGCCCTCGGTGGACCGCTCCCGAAATCCCAGGTGAACCCTGTTATTCAATGCAAATACCACCTCTCCAGGATCGCCCACTGGTCCCCAGGTAGGGTCGTCCTCTACACTGATGGCTCTGTTGACCCGGCTACAGGTCGGGCCGGGGCTGGTGTCTACATATCCCGTCCTGATGCCCCTGAGCCTATCAAACTTTCTCTCAGAGTTTCTGACGGGGCATCCTCCACTCAGGCTGAACTAATAGCCCTCCTTGCTGCCCTTCTCGCTGAGGAAGAAGCAGATGGTTTCTGCCCCTTGCTTGTCTGCTGCGATTCCAGGTCTGCTCTCGACGGGATCGCATTTGGATGAGGGGAAAATAAGGACCTCATCCTCCGAATACGAGGGTTAACATCCACACTTCGGAATACAGCCCGTCCTATGCTTGCTTTGATAAATGCTTCCCGCTCAAGACTAAGTCAGTGAAAACTGTATCCATTTCCAAACCAAATATCACAAGCGAAATTAAGATAATGATAAAGGAAAAACACAAACTCTAAAGGAAATTTGCAAGAAGACCCATAACTTTCGGTGATGCTTACCGAAGTATCAGAAATAGAGTAACTCAAGCAGTTAGAAATGCCAGACGTAACTATTATACAAATAAGCTCCAGTCAGCATCAAGCGACAGTAAGAAAACCTGGAATGTCATAAATTCTATTCAGAACAGGAACACTCAGCCTTCGGCCCCCCACTCAGCTTTTATGATAAACGATTCAGTTATAACGGAACCCTCCCTCATTGCCAACCACTTCAATGAATATTTTATTGATGTTGGCAAAAATCTTGCAGAGAGCATCCCTGATCACCATGAGGAATTTAGAGCCTACCTGCAAAACAGACAGCAAAATGAACTATTCTTATCCCCTGTCACAGCAGATGAATTACTGGCCATCATAAAAATGTCCAAAGATGCAGCAGCAGGCGAAGACAATATACCAATGAGCATCATTAAGAAAGTGGCCCACTTATTACTACCTGTTCTCCTACACATTTGTAACTCCTCCTTCACTAGTGGTGTCTTTCCTGATAAACTGAAAATTGCTAAAGTCCACCCGGCATATAAAAAATCTGGGGACAAAGGTCTCTTCAAGAATTACCGCCCCATATCAGCCCTCCCAGCCTTGAGTAAGATACTGGAAAAGCTAGCATGTAATAGACTAAATTCCTTCTACAATGCCAATAACATCTCTACAGACTCCCAGTTTGGTTTTAGAGCTAGAAGGTCTACTGAGAGTACTCTGCTATCCTTTACTAATGACATCTTAAATTCCTTTGATGACAGTCAGTTCACAGTCGGTACATTCTTGGACCTCTCTAAAGCCTTCGATACTGTCGACCATACCATCCTCCTTACAAAACTTTAACATAACGGCGTTAGGGGCCTGTCCCACAATTGGTTTACCTCATATCTGTCCAACTGGATGCAGTATGTCTGTTATAATAACCCCCCAATCTGACTCCTCGCCAATCTTGTATGGAGTCCCCCAAGGTTCCATTCTCGGTCCAGTACTGTTTTTGTTGTACATAAACGACATAGTCCACGCCAGCTCACTCATAAAATACAACTTATTTACAGACGATAGTAATCTCTATGCCAGCAACTCAGACCTCCATTCCTTGATGAGAACTATAAACACTGAATTAACTAAAGTCGGGACCTGGGTAATACGTAATAAACTGACCTTAAACCTTGACAAAACCCACTACACGATCTTTCACAGAAGAAAAAACTTACCCCCAGATTGAACCCCCTGTACCGAGCCAAATACTAAATTCCTCGGAGTTATTGTTGATGAGAAACTTAACTGTAGAAACCACATGCAAACCATTCACAGTAAAATCAATAAACAGTGTGGTATCATGTATCACACTCGACAGTCACTCACTCTCACAGCAATGAAAGAAATCTATCATGATCTGTTTACCAACACCTGATACACTGTCACACACTATGGGGGGCCTCTGGCTCTTCAAAAACACAATCTCTGGTTACTGCACAAAAGAGAGTTGTACGGACAAAAACCTACTTGAAAAAAAAAGATCACACAAACGAAAAATTTGCTATATTGAATTTTTGAAAATTCGAGGATATTAACACTTACTGCTGGGCCCTCTTTGTTTACAAATCTATCAATCACTTGCTTGACAATAATTATTTCCAGTTCTGGAATAATCAGAGATATATTAAGGCACCAAGAGCTACTAAGACCACCACCCATGCGCTCCTCTCAGTCCCAGACCTCCATAAAATATCATGGTGTGAAGGTGTGGAGCAACTTACCCCCGCACATCCGAGCAAAGACTACGCTCCCTTCCTTTAAATCATCTCTAAAAAAATATCTATTGTTGAAGTATTAATATTTCTTGTAACACTTACTATATTTACAGTACCTGCTTCTATTGTACCATCAAAACCGTTTTATCGGAAATTATCATGTAAATAAATAAGTAATTACCATTGCAATAAACATAATTGCCAACTAAACATAATTCTGAAAGCTCTGTCCTCTTGTTCAACCTTATTACTGTACAACCCAGGTTGTACTGCTCCCCCATTATACTTATGTTTTTCAATTCCACTGTAATTTATATGTATATGTGTATGTGTATGTATGTGTGTATACAGTATATATATATATATATATATATATATATATATATATATATATATATATATATATATATATATATATATATATATATTTATATATATATATTTATATATATATATTTATATATATATATTTATATTTATATATATATATATATATATATATATATATATATATATATATATATATATATATATATATATATATATATATATATATATTATATATATAAGAACATAAGAATGGAGGAAACTGCAGTGGGCCTATTGGCCCATACTGGGCAGTCCCGTTTACACCCAACCCCTATTGCTCATATAAGCATCCAACCTATGTTTGAAGCTATTCAGCGTATTCGAGTTAATGATGATATTTGGTAATTTGTTCCATTCATCCCCTACTCTGTTTCCAAACCAGTGTTTACCTATTTCACGCCTAAATCTAAATTTGTCTAATTTAAAACCAGTGTGACGAGTTCGCTCATGGTTGGATAGTTTGAGTACCTTTGTAATGTCCCCTTTGTTTAGCCCTGACTTCCACTTATACACCTCTATCAGGTCTCCCCTCGCTCTACGTCTCTCGAGGGAGTGCAAATTAAGATGCTTGAACCTGTCTGCATACTCAAGGTTCCTAATGCCCGGGATTAGTCTTGCCATTCTCCTCTGAATTCTTTCCAATGATTCTATATCCATTCTGTAATACTGTGACCAGAACTGAACTGCGTAATCCAGGTGTGGTCTCACAAGAGCAAGATACAGTTTTAGGATGACCTCGCTAGTCTTGTAACTAACACTCCTTTGTATGAACCCAAGTACTTTATTAGCCTTGTTACGAGCAAAAACACATTGTTTACTTGGCTTAAGGTTCCTACTTATCATTACTTCTAAATCTCTCTCGCAGTCGGATTTCTCTATGGCATCGTTGTTCATCTGGTCTCTGGTTTCCCGTTTACATCTCCTATACTGAGTACTTTACATTTGTCCACGGTGAATTTCATCTGCCATTTTTCAGACCATTCGAAAAATTTGTTTAGATCTTCCTGTAGTTTTGCTGAGTCCTCGTCAGATTTAATAACACGTCCTATTTTAGTGTCATCAGCAAATTTAGTTATGTTGCTGTCTATGCCGATATCTATGTCGTTTATGTATATAATAAATAATAATGGTCCAAGTACTGAGCCTTGGGGAACTCCACTTGTGACGTTGCTCCAATGGGACTTAGTGCCGTTAATGCTCACTCGATGTTTCCTGTCCTGTAACCACGCCCTAATCCATTTAAGGATGTTTCCTTTGATGCCATGAGCTTCTACCTTTCTAATTAGTCTTTCGTGGGGGACTCTGTCGAAGGCTTTGCTAAAGTCGAGATATACCACATCATAATTGTGCCCCTCGTCCACCGATTCGAAAACTGATGAAAAGAATGTTAATAGATTATAGACAAGAACGTCCGCTTGTGAAGCCATGCTGGGAATCATTGATCAATCGGTGCTTCTCCAGGTGATTTCGAATAGAGTTTGAAATGATTGCTTCCAGTAATTTGCCTACTATTGATGTTAGACTGATTGGGCGGTAGTTAGAGGATAGTGATCTATCCCCCTTCTTGAAAATCGGTATTACATTCGCTAGCCTCCAGGATTCTGGTACTACACCTGTTTTTAAGGACATGTTAAACAACTTTGCTAAGGGCACACTAAGCTCTTCCTTACATTCCTTTAATACTCTGGCAAATGTATCATCGGGACCAGGTGACTTATTAGGCATTAGTTTGTCTATTTGCTTACTAACATCGTTACTAGTCACTACTATCTCGCTTAATTTGTTTTCTTCACTATCTCTGAATAGAGTCGGTGGCTCGGGTATCATGTTTAAATTTTCGGTGGTGAAAACTGTTGAAAAATATTTATTTAAATTATTGCTCATTTCTTCGTCGTTATCAGTGAGCTCGCCGGTATCTGACCGTATTCGTCCAATCTTTTCTCGTGTTTTAGTTTAATACATTTGGTAGAATCCTTTGGGATTTGTCTTCGCCTCCCTTGCTATCCTTACCTCATTATTCCTCTTGGCTTTCCTTATCTCGGTTTTAACCCTACTCGCCAATATCTTAAGAAGATTTGTAACTAGGTGAGAAGGTTGGGTCAGTTTTCCCTCTGACCTGACCACCGACCGCTGCGGTGTTTTTGTAAAGATTAGTAGGGTCATTACCAATACTTGACCTCTGTGGACTTGTTCTCACCCTCCTCTGTATATATATAAATTTTTCTGCACATCTATTTTAGTCTGTACTCACCCCTGAAGATGTGAATTACACGAAAGCGCTTGGGAACTCTCTTGATAAAATCACACGGGAAAAGGGAAACAAAGGAGCACCGTTGTTTCACCCTTTTCCCGTGTGATTTTATCAAGATTTATCTTATCCACGTTTTCAGACTAAAATGGCAAATGAAATTCAACACCAGCAAGTGCAGCGTACTTAATATTGGAAGAACAAATACTGATAATGTATACAGCCTTAACAGCATCAACCTAGAGAAGTCGACTTGTGAAAGAGACCTAGGGGTACTTGTAAGCCCGGACCTACGGCCTAGAAAACAGTGCGTTAATGTTCGAAATAAGGCAAACAGAGTATTGGGTTTTATATCTAGAAGTGTAAGTAACAAGAGTGCGGAGGTCTTATTGCAACTATTGAAAGCGCTCCCCTTGCTCTCATTTCTCCCAGATTTTCTGGAAACTCGTCCGGCGGATCAAAAGCAGTGAACCTTGATTAATTTTATCTTGCATCCAAGGTTTGTAAACTCAAGATAGCTCTTCCACAATTTCTGATAGTTGTCCGCTTTTGTTCCCAATAGTTCGGCAGACCACAATAGAGAAAGTATCTCCAAGTTCTGCTCAAAATTTCAGCTGTCATTTGCTGGGTAAGGAAGGTGGATTCTGAGGCTCCACGAAACCAGTTTCAAAAATCTCTCGGGCCTTTTTCTTCCTCGTAACTAAGACTTGGTAAAGGTTGAGTATATATATCTGAAAACACTTCACTATGATCACAGAGCCCTGACGACCGGTTTATGATAATACCTACAAGTTTTCCTATGCAGAGGAGGAAGGACAATGTTTTTCCTGTCAACCAGAGGATCGTTAATGATATTCTTGTCACCAGGCGTCAAACTATGTCTTGGTGGCCAATTCTTTTTCACCCAATGGTCTGCTGTAGCCCTGCTGTCCCAGTAGCACAGAAAACAGGGGTATTTTGTGTACCCTCCTTGCTGGCCCAATAGAAAGTTTACCATTTTCAAGTCCACACAAATTAACCATTCATGAGCATGGTATTGCAACCTCTCTAGAACAGTCTTAATGTTTTCATACTCTTCTTTAATTTGTACAGAATGTCCGATTGGAATTGAACCATACTTGTTTCCGTTATGAAGAAGAACACATTTCAAGCTCCTTTTAGAACTGTCAATAAAAAGTCTCCAATCCTTACTATCATATGCTGGTAGTCCCATGGAGAGAAGAAGTCCTTCTACATCATTACAAAAAACAAGCTGGTCATATGAATGAAAGTACTTCCGCAGTTGCTCTTCTCTGTTGCGATAAAAGGAGACACTCGTGCCAGGTTTTAAGAGTCGTTTCTCTTGAAGCCTGGAAGCTAACAATTCAGCAGACTGTTTTGGCAAATTTAGATCTCTGACCAGATCATTCAATTCTGACTGAGTAAACAACGTTGGCTTTTCACAATCTTCACCAGATGGCTTGAAAAGATCAGTCTCTTCATCTTCATCAGTAGAAACAGGTGAATTCCGGTCTATATCCTCAATCTCTGGTAGCTCAGTAAATTCTGGCACGTTACGTGATGGAGCAAATCAGAGATCAGATTTGGATTCAGCACCTTAAAGTTAGTAAAAAAACAGTTAAAAGGTTTCATGCCAGAAAAAAAAAATATTTTTTTGTAGACCAGTGTTATTTATCCATTTAGGGTCATTGTTGTCTGATCTGAGTTTTTTGTATGGTATGTTCTGCCTTTGTGCATTAAGTAACTCACTATTTAAATTGTCGTAGAACTCGGCAATCTCAGATCTCGTTATCAGGTTGGTGTCATCTGTCAGGTTCACGGCCAAGCGCGACACCCCCTCTCTCAGCTGCCTCTTTAAACTGTCAAAGTTTGCCCTTCTGAAATCTATTACTTTAGTGGAATTTTCCTTACGTCTGCCCTGAAAATCTAACTGGAATCGAATTTCTTTGTGATCGCTGTTTGCAAGTTCGTTCCCTACCTCGACATTGCTAATGAGGTTTTCTCTGTTCGACAGAACTAAATCCAGTATATTATTACCCCGTGTGGGTTCGGTTATATGTTGACTTAGGAAACAGTCCTGGATCGTCTCGAGAAAATCCTCTGATTCTGAGTTACCCGTAAGGTCAGTCCAATCTCTAGTCCTGTCAAGTCTTTCTGTGACACATGTTGAAGCAAGTTTGATTAGGGAAATGAATTCTATAAACCTTAGTGATGGTCAGTACAAAACTGATAATACAGTATATACATAAATAAATTTGTCAGTGGCCCAAGGTTAAAAATGGTTTGAAAGCAATTGAGGTAGATGTAGGATAGATGATTAGTGGGGCTCATATTTTTTACTTGACTTGACATAATTAGTTACGTTTTATCGATGTGTGTGTGTGTGTGTGTGTGTGTGTGTGTGTGTGTGTAGGATCTCAAGTTTCACGACTAATTGGTTCCGGTTTTAGCGACGCGAAATTTAAAATCACGAAACGAGTAACATTGAAATACATGTAAATATGCATTATCAGTTCCGCTTTTATAACCCAAACCCCCCCTATAATGACCTACAACCCACCAAGAAAATTACATTATGGATCACCTGAAGAACCGTCACCCCAGAATGTCCACCTGAAGAATCGTCACCCCAGAATGTCCACCTGAAAAATCGTCACCCCAGGATATCCCACCTGAAGAATCGTCATCCCAGAATGTCCACCTGAAGAATCGTCACCCCAGAATGTCCACCTGAAGAATCGTCACCCCAGAATGTCCACCTGAAGAATCGTCACCCCAGGAAATCCCACCTGAAGAATCGTCACCCCAGAATGTTCACCAGAAGAATCGTCACCCCAGAATGTCCACCTGAAGAATCGTCACCCCAGAATGTCCACCTGAAGAATCGTCACCCCAGAATGTCCACCTGAAGAATCGTCATCCCAGAATATCCACCTGAAGAATCGTCACCCCAGAATGTCCACCAGAAGAATCGTCACCCCAGCCCACAGTGAATATAATTTATATAATTAGGATAACATGAATATATTCCTTTGTGTTATGCATCTTTATTGTGAAAAGTTTAAAGAAAACAAAAGGAATAATATACACCTAACCTAACCTAACCATGGAGGGTCCTGACCTCACCTGAAGAATTGTCACCCCAGGTGTTTCCACCTGAAGATTCATCACCCCAGGATATCCCACCTGAAGAATTGTCACCCTGCCAAACTCTGGGGTGACAATTCTTCAGGAGATCCTACATTACTGTTATGTACGTATTCATCGTCTGCCGGTACGCGGAGAGTTTTCAGAAAAGAAACGATAGTCACGTTCCACACCACGTGACACTGCCGGGACATCTGACTCGGTCTTTTTTTTTTACATTTTCATTGTAGTTTTTATATTTATTATGGCTATATTTTTCATTTACTCACTCATGTTAAAAGTCATTGCTATGCAACTAACGAATGCGATATAATGAACAGCAAAACAGCGAACTGAAATACGTATAACAACACCTTCATGATGATGTGGCGTTTGACTCTGTGGGAACCACACCTGGGGATATCAATAGGGCGCATCACCTTGTGTTGCCAGAATTGCCACGTTTCTCGGCCACCAGTTACGCCATATCCACCCAAAACATAAATCTTTTTATTTTAAGTATGGTAGTTATTTAATTTCGGATAAAATAAATGTATGCATGTATGTATGTATGCGCTAGTTAGGCGCACCTCGATTATGCGGTTCAGTTCTGGTGCCCCTTTTATAGAATGGATATAAATTCACTAGAGTCGGTGCAGCGAAGAATGACAAAAATGATTCCGGGACTTAGAAACCTTCCATATCAGGATAGGTTAAAGAAACTTAACTTGCATTCCCTAGAAAGACGAAGAGTGCGGGGAGATATGATAGAAGTATTTAAGTGGGTGAAAGGAATCAATAAAGGGGAAATAGATAAAGTTCATATAATATCCGAGCAGGATAGGACTCGGAGCAACGGATTCAAATTGGATAAGTTTAGGTTTAGGAGGGAGATAGGAAGAAACTGGTTCACAAATAGGGTGGTGGATGAGTGGAACAAGCTTAGCAACTTTGTAGTAAGTGCGGGAACTCTGGAAAGTTTCAAAAGGAGGCTAGATAGATTCATGGATGATAGAGAGTGGTAGTAACTCTCGACAGGAGCTGCCATGCACAGGCCAACCGGCCTATTGCAGACTCCTTATTTTCTTATGTTCTTATGTTCTTATTAAAAGAAATGGCCGATTTTTTACTATGCGTGCCAGCCGTGAAGGGTGTCACACAGCTGGCAACCCTGCTATTCCACACGTGTGGATCAGCAGTCTGTGATGTCAGGTCACAGGTCAGTGGTTAGTTACCATCAAGAAGTGGAACAGAGAGCATCATACGGGTATCTGCGTGTTTGTCATTTGGGACCCCATCCCAACCCACTTTTATATTCATTATATTTTTCCTGTATAAAATAATATTACTACGAATGTTCAAATAATATTTTCTCTGATCGTAAACAATTAATTGTATGGCACAAATGTTACTGGTCCCTGGCACACTGGGAAGACTTGTTACGTCAATGATGATTGGCCTTAGAATGAATAAGACATCATGTCTTCATGTTTAGTACAGATAGTCTCAAAATGCCCCTGAAATAAGACATATCTCAAAAGATTTTCCTGGGGGGGGGGGCCCTATAGGCCCCTGGATTGGCTCGCTTCGCTCGCCGGTCCGTGGCACATTGAAAAAAAACCATGCCGGTCCGCCACATCAGATAGTTTGAGAAGCGCTGCTGTAGAATAACTTACCTTGATGGAGTCAGTGAAATGCTTAACGTTATCCTCTTGTGTTGCTTGCGGCTCTTCTTGTTCTTTATCCTCCTCAAACATTTCTTCAATTGTCGGTTGCTCCTGATGTTGACCAACTATTACTTGTAAATCTTCAACCTAAAGTTCCGAAAATCCCTGTGCTGGGACTGACCGCGCTGCCTCCAATGTGTCTACTGTAATAATGTTGCGACCACGGACTGTCTCTCCCCGTTTACCTCGGTCTGCTCTACCCCACTTATCTCGGAGTTAGCAAAAAAGGCTTCCATGCGTGTAACACTGTTGCAACATTAATCTTACGCCATGCCTCAACAATTCTGTCCACTGAATTTTTAATATTATATTTCTTCCAAAATTCACAAATTGACAACACATCAAGGTTGCGGGGTGGTGAGGTGTCTCGGAGTTAACAAACAAAGGCTTCCATGCGTGTAGAACTGTTGCAACATTAATCTGACGCCATGACTCAACAATCCTGTCCACTACATTTTTAATATTATATTTCTTCCAAAATTCATAAGCTGATAACACTTCATGGTTGCAGGATGGTGAGGTGCTAGAAGTCGAGTCATCTACCATCTGCTGCTCCTCCTCCTCCTGGTTAGCTGGTAGACCTGGTCACTGTCAGAAAGTTCTACCTCGATCTGTTGTAACTCAACTGATGAATCTGTCTGCTGACGAAAGTCTTTATAGAGTGACTGGTAGAACAGTTTAACATTACTGATGAATTCGTGGTCAAATGGCTGCAGAAGCGATGTGGTGTTAGGAGGAAGGAAGATAAGTTGTACAGTACGTTAGGGTGGCGTCCAATTAGAAGCTTAGAGTGTCCAAGAGCATTATCCATCACCAGGATCACTTTGAAGTCAATGTTCTCCCTCCAGCAGTACTGTTGGGCGTCAGGAACAAAGTGCATGTCAAACCAATTGGTGCATAAAGATGTTGTAACCTAAGCTTTCTTATTAGACGTCCAATAAACGTTGAGCTGATACATATTGGCATGACGGTAGGCTCGAGGACGGACCTACCGTCCAGGGGTTTCATCAAGAAATCTCCACTTGCATTAGCTGTGAATAAAACTGCAATCCTGTCCTTTGAAGTCTTTACACCCCTTGCCTGTTTTTCATCCTTGGCAATGAAAGTGGTCTTAGGTGAGCACTTCCAGAAAATGCCAGTTTCATCACAATTGAAGATCTGGTCTCGACAATAACAACCCTCTTTCACAAAAGCTTTAAAGACGGGAAGATATTTTTCTGCTACTATGACATCAGCCAATGCAATCTCCCCATGGTAGTGGGCAAACGAGACTTCATAACGATTTTTAAAAGCAGCCAACCAGTCAACAAAAGCATAAAACGGTTAATGCGTTTCTTCTGTGTAACTGCAGCGTAATAAAAACGTGCTTAATGCCTTATCTGTGGGCCACACAGATCGCCTTGTTCACGGTTTCTTCTTTCCACCCACTTGTGAAGGTGTTGTTCTGTGAAAACAAGCAGTAGGTTTCGTTGTTAAGTATCAGAGAACTTCCTATTACTTGCAAATCTTGAGAATACATTCACAGAAGCACTTAAGGCTTCCTTGTTCTTCTTAAGGGAACGTATGGTTGATTCGGGGCAATTGAACCTACTCATGATTTCGCAGGAGCATCACCGCAGCAGTCGGTAGTACGATACGAAGTCTTTAGTTAAGAGGTGAAAGAAGATTATTAGGGGTTGAAGAAAAAGTGGTGAAACTGAAATACAGTAGGAGTAGAAAGAATCTGGGCTCAACCAGATCGCTTCATCTTTCTTATTGGTGTTTTGTCTTTGTTCTGCTCCCTTGGGTCGTCAGACCTTTGTATTAATATTGGTTTATTTATATAATGCTGCTTATTATTATTATTTTTATTATTGTTGGAGTTAGTGAGCCCGCCCAGGTCCTTGTGTAACTGGGAGGGTAGTCACATTTTTTTTTTTTGAGGTGTTAGTTAAGTGTTAGTTGTGTTAGTCTAAAGGTACACTGTATGGAGAGGCCTGCCAGGTTCTTAGTGGAGCTGGTTGGTCACTCTCATCTTTATTCCTCTAGTAATGTTTTATGTAGAAATGTGTATATTGAGGCAGGAGGTGGTTCAATTACTTCTTCCTGGCTGATATAGCTGGGAGGGTAATCACATTATTATTATTATTATTATTATTTTTTTTTTTTTTTTTTTTTTTTAAGATGTTAGTTCAATGTTAAATGTTAAATGTTAAATATTAGTTATGTTAGTCTAAAGGTACACTGTATGGAGAGGCCTGCCAGGTTCTTGTGGAGCTGGTAGGTCACTCTCATCTTTTATTCTCTCTATTAATGTTTTATATGTATATTGGGGCAGGAGATGGTTCAATTACTTTCTTCCTGGCTGATTTAAACCAACTGTGTTCTTGGAATTCTTCGTTGTCTATATTATTTATCCAGTTTTGATATGTTTCTGTGTTAAGTTCAGTCACTTTTTTCCAAATATTTACAGCTTTGTTGTGTATATCTACATTGATTGCTAAGAGGTTTGCTCTCTTGTGTAGCTGTTCATTATTGATGTGGTCTGTATATTTTATGTTATATATAAATCTGAGGGCTATATTTTGTACTGTTTGTAACCTTTTAATGCACGTTTTACTAAGGGTGTTCAATGGGATGGGTGGGTAGTCCATAATTGATTTGACAAGGGCAATATAAATCTTTCTTTTGTTATTAATGCTAAGGTTCTTAAAGCGTTTTATTTTTGATAATCTTATTCTTGCCTGTCGTTCTTTATCTTTTAAGTATGTTATATATCCTCTTTTTGTTAGTTTTAATCCAAGCATCCTGCCTTCAGTGTCGTATGGGTATAGTTCCTGGTCGACTATTACTGGACTTGTTTTAATCTTGGCTATTGGTATTATCTTGAATTTGTTCTTATTTGTCCTGATTTTCCATTTTTTCTCAAAATCATTTATGTTTTTTATCGCTCTTACCGTGTAGAGTGCCATAAATTGGGTTGATTTTCCTGGGTATGATACTATTTGAGTAATATCATCAGCAAACATTACATATTCGCTAAAGGGGGTAGGTTGAGGTGTGTCTGAAGTATAAATTGTATATAGTGTTGGAGAAAGGCATCCTCCTTGAGGTACTCCACTCTCAAGATTAAACATAGTTCCCATAAAGTTTCCAATTTGAATTTGTGCTCTCCTATCATCTAAATAGTTACACAATATTCTTAGCAAGTATTCGTTAAGTCCCAGTTTTAATATTTTATATTTCAAGCCTAAATGCCAAACTTTATCAAAAGCCTTAGAAACATCCCTTAAAATTATATTGATCTGGTTACCCTTGCTTTTTTCTATTGCAATTATTTCCGTTATTGTAGCTATTGCAGTTAGGGTATTTCTATTGGGCATAAATCCATGTTGTCTGTTGTTAGTTTTCCCATGTTGTGTTAAAAAGGCTATAAGTCTTGAATTTAATATTTTTTCCAATAGTTTCCCGGTAATTTCTAATAAAGATATTGGCCTGTAGTTTAATATTTCCTTATTGTCCTTACCCTCCTTAGGAATAAATATCATTTTAGCATATTTTAGTTTGTCTGGAAAGTAACCAGTTATTAAGCATGCGTTATAAATGTTTAATAGTGTATTTAAAATGTTTTCAGGTAGATTCATGATCATATTTCGTGTAATACCTGTGAGCCCAGGGGCTTTTTCCTTAAATTTCCTCAGACAGTGCATCATTTCTCCCATGGTTATTTGATTATTAGGTAATAAGTTATAGTCTATATATTGCCTTGGGGTGATTCTATGTATTTGTCTTCCCATTTCCTCTTCTATCCTTTCTTCGTGTTCACTATCAAGATCTTCATTTTCCTCATCTGATATTTTAAAAACTTTTACCCATTCCCTTTTGAATGCTGACTCTTGTTCATTTTCCTCGTGCAATTTTGTTCCATTTTGGTCTTTAATGTATGGTGTTTTTTGCTTGTTGTGCCCCATCATCTTGTTTATGGAAGTCCAAAATGTTTTTGTGTCTTTAGTCATGTCAGCCGCCATTATAATATCATTCCATTTTTTATTGTTTGCTTCCTTACATGCGTCTCTTAATTTTATCTGTAGTGCTATCTGTGACGTATATAGCCATCTGTTACTGCCGTGTCTTTCCATATACCTGTTTATTTCATTGTAATAGGTCTGGATTAATTTAACTTCTTCTGGTAGTCTCTTGTTGGGTAATGTTCTAAAGTGTGAAGTAGGAGTGTGTTTGGTTATAGATGTTTTTATTGCTGAGTGCAGTCTGTCCATTTCTGAGTCTATGTCTTCTGTTGTTTTCCCTTGTAGGTTAATCGAGTGGTGATTACCTAAGTCGTCTTTGAAGCTGTCCCAGTCTGTTTTACTCATTTTCAGTCTCTTTTTTATTGGTATCTGTATGGGGCTTGTTGACAGTGTTAGTATAATTGGCAGATGGTCACTGCCTGTAAGAGGTCCCTGTATTATATGGTAATTGAAAAAGGCTTTGTTGTTGGTAAAAATTTTGTCTGGTGTCGATTGTGTATTGTGATTTCTCCAGGTTGGAAAGTGTTACGAGTTGGGGATTTAGAATATAGTTATACGTCTACCCAGATCCCAACAGGTAACAAAAAAAAACAAACAGACAATCGGACTATAAAAGGGTAGACAAAGGATGCGAGTTTTCGTTGTGTATAATAAAGTACCATAAATCCCTAAACAAAATATTCAGCTTATAAATTACCCTTAACCAAACTTAACCTAAACATTAACAGTATATACATATTAATACAACATAAACAATTTTGAAGCAAGTGGACGTGGGGGAGGCAATACAAAATACAAATACTTAAGTGAGGAGCTGAGATGGCTGACGAGTAAGGCTGAGTATTGTAGAAGACGGTAGGTAGTCACTGCACCGTAGGTTTAGAGGATAGATGATCCTGTGGTCACTTCCCAGAGCCAAGTGCTCTCTCCTCGAATTGGAGCTGACAAAGAAGACTTGGAGGAAGTGACGCAACAACCAGGATATGGAGAAGGGAAACCCCGGAGTGGTAACTAAGACGAGTCATACTCGTGTCTCGTCCCTAGATGGCGTTGCTCGTGGAGCTGGGTAGGTAGATCAAGACAATAGATGGCGTGGTTCGTAGTGCTGGGTGGAGGGGTTCGTAACACACCCCCCCTCCAAAGACCTCCGTAGCGCGGGCGCGAAGGAGGTGATCACCTGGTGCGTCTGGAGAGTAGCTGCTGCATTTCCACTGGAGCACGGGATAAGGAGTCTGCAATCATGTTGTCCACCCCCTTTATGTGCCGGACTTGTAGATTATAGGGCTGGGTGAGGAGAGCCCAGCGGAGGATTCGCTGGTTGGAGGTCTTGTTGGTTTGGATGAACGTAAGTGGGTTATGGTAGGTGAAGACGAGGGTTGTTTGTGGGCAAAACTGGAGGTAACATTCAAACTTCTTTATTGCCAACACCAGAGCCATGGCCTCCTTCTCTATGGTCGAGTAGTTGGTCTGATGTTTTTTCAACTTGGCGGAGTAGTATGCCACAGGGTGAAGGACATCAGTGGTTGGGTCGGGTTGTAGGAGCACAGCCCCCACTCCGACACCGCTAGCGTCGATTTGCAGATGGAAGGGCAAGGTGTAGTCAGGGGGGTGGACTACAGGATTGGAGGCAAGGAAGGCTTTGAGGCGGTGGAAAGACTGGTCGCACCTCTGGTTCCAGATGTAAGGGACCGCAGAACTGGTAAGGTCTGTGAGGGGTCCGGCCACGCTGGAGAAGTTACTGCAGAACCGACGGTAGTAGCCGCAAATCCCCAGGAAGAGCATGAGTTCCTTCCTCGTCCTTGGAGTGGGGAAGGACAAGATGGCTTTAACGTTTGCGTCCTTGGGTCTGACCATACCATGCCCAACGTTATGTCCCAGGTAAGTCACTGAGGCCCGGCCAAAAGCAGATTTAGCCAGGTTTATGGTGAATCCAGTCTCTTGCAGTCGTGCGAACAGTATCTCCAAACGCACCAGATGTTCGTCCCAGCCGTCCGACACCACCACCAGGTCATCCAGGTAGGCGAACGTCCCACCTAGGTCCTGAATTAGGTAGTTGATGGCCCTCTGGGTGGAGGGGTTCGTAGCAAAAGTTAGGACCCAGATGATTGATTTTCCCTAAATTTATTAATTGATTAAGGGCGTTTCCCACGACGTTATTATTTGTATTGTCAAAAATCCTATGTCTGGCGTTAAAGTCTCCTAAGATGTACATCGGATGACTATTGTTAGCCAATTTTAATAGGTCTTCTATAGGTAAGTAGGGTCGTCTCGGTGGGAGATAAGTAGTAGCAATAATTACGTCTCCTTGAGTTGTATTTATTTTTATTGCTAGAAATTCATCCTGGAAGTCATCAATTAGTTTAAATTTTAAGTTTCTTTTAACCGCTATCGCTACTCCGTCATTTTTCTCGCCCGATTTATTTCTTTGGTTTACATAATAGTTAAAGAGTTTTATGTTGTTGTTTTCTGTCTCACCGTGACTGTTTATTAGTATAATGTCAGGGTCAATTTCTTGATATATATTACTTAGGTTAATTCTCTCGGTCTTCCAGTTTCTTACGTTATGTTGTATTATTCTTAAAGTTCTTACTGTTTGTCTATTGTCCATTATTTCTTATACTTGGATTGTAACTGTTGAAGTGGAGACCTATCCTCCTGTTTCCCGCTTCTGACTCTTCTAAACTCTAATGGGTCTACTATTTTAAAGTCATTTGTCGTAATCTTTAGTTTGTCCTTAGTAATTAGTGACCAGACATAATCTTCACTTAGGGATTTTTCTTGATATGTCCACTTGTATATCCCTCCTTCACAGTTTTTTTACTATTGTCCCTCCTGTTGGTCTCGATGTTGGGATTCCATGTTTTGTTGTAGTGATAACTTTTAATCCAATATCTTCAGCAGATTCAGGTTGTATATTGTATTCAGTTTCCATCTTATCTTCTCTCCTCCTACTCCTTTGTCTTATAGTCTGTCCTTTTGTTATTTCTATCTTCTCTTTGTCACTTCTAGTCATTTGTCTGGGATCTCTATCAGTCGCTTGTGTTCCTTGTGTATCAGCTGTTGCTCCTTGCTCAAACCTTTGTTTGTCTAACTGTAGTCTTTCTCTCAGTTCGCTTGCATATGTTGCCTGAAATAGTTTTTCGGATTGTGGATTCTCTGGAAATATCATCTCTGGTAGGTTATTCAATTTAAACATTTTCCTTAATTCCTCATTGTATGATCCGGGTGCAATGATATTGTGCAAATGTGCATGGATCATACTAATCATTACCTTATCATGTATTGGCTCACTTAAGTTTAATATGGTGGATTCTGGTCTATGAGCCTCTTGGACCGCTCTCTTGGCTATTTCGACGTATGTCGTATCCTTCTTGTCTTGTTCCTTTTTCCTTATTTCTTGTTCCTTGTACTTTATCATGTGTTTTTTATTGGGCATGCCATTGCTAACGTCCTATGTCCTATGTATACATTCCCGTTTCTCTTACAGTTGAGACAGCCAACATGTGTGTTCTTACATTCAGTGTAGGTATGGTCATCGCCTGCACAATCTGAGCAGTACTTTTTTTCTTTTTCCGGACAGTCTCTCGTTGTGTGTTCTTCATATTTGTAGCAGGAGAAGCAAGTTTGCAGACTGATGAATGTCTCCTTCTTTATTTGATGTGGTGTGACTGACATGTTGAATATTAGAAAGCCCTGTTGTAAAACTTTCTCAGCCATTGACACTTCTTCAAAGGTAATCTTAAAAACATGAGTATAGTCTTTTATCTTAATGACTTCTTCAATCTTCAACCACCTGTTTTGGCGTTCCAGTTCATCCTTCAGGTCTTCAGATGTCTTCCTCCCGATCTCTTGGTCGACTTGACGAACGAAAACTGATCTTTTTGCTTTTTGTTCTGGTGGCATGACAACAACAAGGCCTTCATTGTAAAATATATCTCTGGCTTCTTTTGAAAGGATTTTATCTGAATCAAAGTCATCTTTACAGATTACTTTAAAACCTTCATTGGTGCTGAATATTCGTGTTAGTGAGACTTGCAATTTGTTGTAAGTGATTTCTGCCACTTTTCCCTTTCCAACAGAGTGTCCCTTATCTCTATGTTTTATTCTAATGCTAGTTGTCATCTTCTTGATTACATCTAATCCTACCTATAACACAGGGCTCCTGCCTGGGAGCAGTGACCCCGCCCCCCCCTCTTGGACGGGCGTCGGGCTCGTAGGGTTCTGCACCCAGGTTACCTGTGAATAGTTATGTCTGAGAAAGTTGCCACCTACCGGTGACCCCCGGACAAGGGGTGCCCTGCACTATCACAGGTTCCCTTGCCGGATCGACCGTATCGCTAAGTCCCGCCTCCCGTTCAAAGAACGGAGTGCATGAGGGGGATGAAAAAAGGAAAGAAGAGGACTTAGAGAGTAGAAACAGCCTACCTACCACGCCACGTTCGGTTAGCCAATCAGGGCACCGCAGTAAACGTGCATGTATCACGCCACCGTGGGGCACCACTGATTGGCCAATCCAGGACGTAGACGCACGGGTAGTAGTCAAAATTTGGGGAGCCCAAATATTTGTTTTTTCCAAAAGTTGGAATTTTCCGTACAATCTGTGATGGTAATTACACCGTCACTATGTTGAGTAAGTACAATCACTAGGATTGAGTGTCTTATCACAACAAAGTTGCAGACTGCTCAAACATGCAGCAAAAGAGGCTTTTGAAGATTAGTAGGGTCACTGCCTCGTGACCGGACCATTGTGGACTTGATCTCACCCTCCTCTACTGTATATATATGCCTTGTTATGTATTTCTCCTTAGTCTGTACTCACCCCTGAAGATGTGAATTACACGAAAGCATTTGGGAACTTCGTGTTTTCTTTTTTCCCTGTGGTTATCAGCATATATATATATATATATATATATATATATATATATATATATATATATATATATATATATATATATATATATATATATATATATATATATATATATATATATATATATGCTGATAACCACAAGGAAAGAAGAAAACACTGCCCGTCTCGAAAGACGACTTCATCGAACTCGTCAAACTATGTATTAAGGATTGCAAATTCGAATTCAATGGAGAATATTATGCTCAAAAATTTGGCATGGCAATGGGTAATCCACTCTCACCTGTATTAAGCAACCTATATATGGAATTCTTTGAAAAGAAACTATTAAGTAATATTATACCACCTTCAGCAGTCTGGTTTAGATATAGCCAAAGGAAGGCTATAGGTAGAAGGATAAATCGTGGCGAAATTCACCTCCGGGACTATTATAGGGTATTGGCGAGTAGGGTTAAAACCGAGATAAGGAAAGCAAAGAGGAATAATGAGGTAAGGATAGCAAGGGAGGCGAAGACAAACCCCAAAGGATTCTACCAAATGTATCAAACTAAAACACGAGAAAAGATTGGACCAATACGGTCAGACTTCGGCGAGCTCACTGATAACGACGGAGAAATGAGCAATAATTTGAATTAATATTTTTCAACAGTTTTCACCACCGAAAATTTAAACATGATACCCGAGGCACCGACTCTATTCAGAGATAGTGAAGAAAACAAATTAAGTGAGATAGTAGTGACTAGTAACGATGTTAGTAAGCAAATAGACAAACTAAAGCCTAATAAGTCACCTGGTCCCGATGAGATATTTGCCAGAGTATTAAAGGAATGTAAGGAAAGCTTAGTATGCCCTTAGCAAAGTTGTTTAACATGTCATTAAAAACAGGTGTAGTACCAGAATCCTGGAGGATAGCGAATGTAATACCGATTTTCAAGAAGGGGGATAGATCACTATCCTCTAACTACCGCCCAATCAGTCTAACATCAATAGTAGGCAAAGTACTGGAAGCAATCATTTCAAACTCTATTCGAAATCACCTGGAGAAGCACCCATTGATCAATGATTCCCAGCATGGCTTCACAAGCGGACGTTCTTGCCTAACTAATCTATTAACATTCTTTTCATCAGTTTTCGAATCGGTGGACGAGGGGCACAATTATGATGTGGTATATCTCGACTTTAGCAAAGCCTTCGACAGAGTCCCCCATGAAAGACTAATTAGAAAGATAGAAGCTCATGGCATCAAAGGTGACATCCTTAAATGGATTAGGGCGTAGTTACAAGGACAGGAAACAGCGAGTGACCATTAACGGCACTAAGTCCCATTGGAGCAACGTCACAAATGGAGTTCCCCAAGGCTCAGTACTTGGACCATTATTATTTATTATATACATAAACGACATAGATATCGGCATTGACAGCAACATAAGTAAATTTACTGATGACACTAAAATAGGACGTGCTATCAAATCTGACGAGGACTCGGCAAAACTACAGGAAGATCTAAACAAATATTTCGAGTGGTCTGAAAAATGGCAGATGAAATTCAACGTCGACAAATGGAAATTACTCAGTATAGGAGATGTAAACAGGGAAACCAGATACCAGATGAACAACGATGCCATAGAGAAATCCGACTGCGAGAGAGATTTAGGAGTAATGATAAGTAGGAACCTTAAGCCAAGTAAGCAATGTGTTTATGCTCGTAACAAGGCTAATAAAGTACTTGGGTTCATACAAAGGAGTGTTAGTTACAAGACTAGCGAGGTCATCCTAAAACTGTATCTTGCTCTTGTGAGACCACACCTGGATTACGCAGTTCAGTTATGGTCACCGTATTACAGAATGGATATAGAATCCTTGGAAAGAATTCAGAGGAGAATGACAAGACTAATCTCGGGCATTAGGAACCTTGAGTATAGAGACAGGTTAAAGCATCTTAATTTGCACTCCCTTGAGAGACATAGAGCGAGGGGCGACCTGATAGAGGTGTATAAGTGGAAGGCAGGGCTAAACAAAGGTACTCAAACTATCCAACCAGGAGCGAACTCGTAACAATGGTTTTAAATTAGACAAATTTAGATTTAGGAGTGAAATAGGTAAACACTGGTTTGGAAACAGTAGTGGATGAATGGAACAAGTTACCAAATATCATCATTAACTGGAATACGCTGAATTGCTTCAAACATAGGTTGGATGCTCATATGAGCAATAGGGGTTGGGTGTAAACGGGACTGCCCAGTATGGGCCAATAGGCCCGCTGCAGTTTCCTCCATTCTTATGTTCTTATGTTGATGATGTATTATGTCTCTGGCCATGTAATGAGGACCTAAAAGCTTGCCTGCCACAACTTAACAACTTAGCCCCCTCGATCAAATTCACTGTGGAATTAGAGCAAGACTGTAAATTGCCATTCCTAGACTGTCTGATACACAGAATAGGTAACACTTTTAAGTTCAGTATTTATAGAAAACCAACTAATGTGTGTTCATACGTTCATTATTATTCTGCCCACCATAATAAAGTCAAACAGTCAGTATTTTCAACAATGTTTTTAAGTGCCTTGAGAATTTGCAGTCCGGAATTCATTGATGAGGAATACAAATATATATATAATATTGGCTCAAACCTTAAATACCCTAGATCTTTCATAGACAAATGCCTAAACATTACTAAGAAAACTTTTTATAGAACTGATCCCAAGCCCACCCATGACCATAAGAATATCTTAATATTACCATTTCACAAAAATTTCTCACACATTCCTTCACAACTAAAAACCTGGAACGTCAATGTGGCATTTAAAAACTCATGCACTGTTAAACAAATGTTAATCAAGAACTCCCCCAACAACACAATTGGTTGCATTTATAAAGTTCCTTGCAAGGAATGTAATATGTTTTACTTAGGCCAGACAGGTAAAGATCTTGCAACTAGAATTAAACAACACAAATACAGTGTTAGGACAGGCCAGGAATCCAATGCTCTGTTTGTTCATTTGAGGGATAACAAGCATTGCATTGACTGGGATAATGCCTCCTCAATATTACCATGTAATTCAATTGATAGAAGGAACATCATAGAATCTAGTCTTATTAAACATACCGAAGCAAACAACATGAATTTGAGTAGCGGCATGTACAAGCTGGACAATTTTGTAATTAAGAAGATTTGTAACCAGGTGAGAAAGTCGGGTCACCTGACCATCTGACCTGACCACCAACCGTTGTGTGCTATTTAAAGATTAGTAGAGTCATTACCTAATACCTGACCATTGTGGACCTGGTCTCACCCTCCTCTGTATATGTACACGTTGGCTTGTATTTCTCTTTAGTCTGTACTCACACCTGAAGATGTGAATTACACGAAAGCGCTTGGGAACTTCGTGTTTTCTTCTTTCCTTGTGGTTATCAGCATATACCTAGATCACGCGCACCTACAGTGATTTACTTGCATATATATATATATATATATATATATATATATATATATATATATATATATATATATATATATATATATATATATATATATATATATATATATAAATATATATAAATATATATATGCCTTGTTATGTATTTCTCCTTAGCCTGTACTCACCCCTGAAAATGTGAATTACACGAAAGCGATTGGGAACTGAGTTTTCTTTTTTCCTTGTGGTTATCAGCATATATATATATATATATATATATATATATATATATATATATATATATATATATATATATATATATATATATATATATATATATATATATATATAGAGAGAGAGAGAGAGAGAGAGAGAGAGAGAGAGAGAGAGAGAGCCTTAGCTTTCGTATTCAAGACATCTTCAGAGGCAACTGAATTGGTGGGGGTGGTGAAACGGAGAGAAGAGAGCATTAGCTCTGCGGGTGCAAGAAGGGTAAAGTTCATGGTAAAGTTCATGGGTACATGGTAAAGTTCAGAAGTGGGAAATATAGGAGGAGGTTACAGCAGGTGGGCTATCCACCTAGCAGAGACGAGGTTATGTCTTCCGTCAACAGTGCTGCATTAGAGGACTCTTGCGGTTAGGGAAGGCCGGTCTCAGCCAAGCTAAACTAAGTTGTTCTATTTGATGTTTTTTTTGGACATATTATGTTAGGGGGGAGGGGTTCCTTCCAGGTCCTTGTGACACTGGAGGGATGATCCCCATCTTTTTCGTTTCTAGTTTTTATTGTGGGGGTTTATGATCTTTTGAGGTCTTTGTTTGTTTGTGGGGTCCCTCCAGGTCCTTGTGCCACTGGAGGGGTGATCCCCATCTTTTTCGTTTCTAGTTTTTATTGTGGGGGTTTATGATCTTTTGAGGTCTTTGTTTGTTTGTGGGGTCCCTCCAGGTCCTTGTGGCACTGGAGGGGTGATCCCCATCTTTTTCGTTTCTAGTTTTTATTGTGGGGGTTTATGATCTTTTGAGGTCTTTGTTTGTTTGTGGGGTCCCTCCAGGTCCTTGTGTGACTGGAGAGTTGTTCCCATCTTTTGGTTCTTTTTTATTGTGTGTATAAAGAGGCTCTGGTTCTTCGTTATCAGTTTTTATGCTTCTAGGCCATCATCTGTGCTATGTGTTGTTGTTTTCCTCATTTAGTTGGTTTAGTATGGGATCCTGTTCTTGACGGATTTTTTCCTATATTGCATTTGCTTGGGTGTGTATTCTGGTGTTGAGTGGTTCTATACTGTTGGGCCTTTAAAGTCAGGGAGGGGAGAAGTGATAAATGGCAGTGAGAAATAAGCAAAGCATTGAACAGCTACCTCATCAGTTTTCACAGAAGAAATTTGCCATGAAATTCCAGAGGTGGAACTGATATTTAAGGGAAAGGAAGAAGAGAAATTAAAGAATATCACTATCAGAAAAGAGGATGTTCTTAAGAAGATAAATAAACTAAAGAAAAAAAAATCCCCAGGGCCGGATGAAATTTTCCCTAGAGTCTTGAAAGAGTGTAGGGAACAGATTAGCGGACCCCTCATAAACTAATTTACAAAATCATTAGACACCGGAGTTGTGCCAGACTTGTTTAAACAGGCAAATGTAGTACCCATATTCTAAAAGGGAGACAGAGCATCAGCGTCAAATTACCGGCCGATCAGTTTGACTTCAGTAGTGGGGAAATTTCTTGAATCAATTATAGCAGATAACATCCGATCGCATTTAGAGAAAAGCAAATTAATCTACGACTCTCAACATGGGTTTACAAAGGGAAAATCTTGTCTAACAAATCTGCTGACATTTTTTAGGAAAGTCTTCGAGGTAGTAGATAATGACGAAAATTACGATGTTATTTACTTAGACTTTAGCAAAGCATTTGACATAGTACCGCATCAGAGGCTTCTGATAAAAATTAAGGCTCATGGTATCGAGGGGAAAGTTTTAAATTGGATAAAATCATGGCTCACCGATAGAGCGCAGAGGGTCAGCGTAGATGGTGTTAAATCTGAGTGGGGCCGTGCAACCAGTGGGGTTCCCCAGGGGTCAGTACTAGGCCCACTCTTGTTCATAATCTACATAAACGATCTAGATACTAGGATCAGCAGTGACATAAGCAAGTTTGCGGATGACACCAAAATAGGGCGGCAAATTAATTCAGGGCAGGATGCAAATGCATTACAGTAGGATCTAAATAAACTGCAGGGGTGGTCTGAAAAATGGCAAATGAAATTCAACACCAGCAAGTGCAGTGTACTTAATATTGGAAGAGCAAATGCTGTCAATGTATACAGCCTTAACAACATCAACCTAGAGAAGTCGACTTGTGAAATAGACCTAGGGGTACTTGTAAGCCCGGACGTACGGCCTAGAAAACAGTGCGTTAATGTTCGAAATATGGCAAACAGAGTATTGGGTTTTATATCTAGAAATGTAAGCAAAATTAAATTAAACCGAAAATAAAAAGTATCACATTCTTATAACCCAAATTTTTAACTTTAAATAAAAAATTCCCAAATACTTTCTCAATCAAATTTTACTTCAATTAAATAAAAGAATGTTTCCCAAAATAAAAATGACCCAAAATCCCACCTTGGTTAATATATAGTATAGGACTAACCTACCAGGGCTGCATAGTGCCGATGCTGCTGTATCATCTCACGTCCAGAAAATGACTCAAATATCACTGTACAGTAAGTTTTTTCTGTTTTATATACCGGGGAAGTTAGGTTAGGTAGGTTTGTTTGGTTAGGTTATCCTTCATAACCACAAATGTTAAGTAGAGTTTATTTAAAAAACATCCATTTTACTAACATTACCACAAACAGTGTCCACTATAATATAACAAAAGTAACTTGACAAAAGTATCATAAAATTATCCTAAAAGTAATAAACTTCAGAAAGGTAACAATTCTCTAATGTAAAGTGACGTAAACTCCAAAAGTAACAAAACTTTTCAAACGTAAAAGTAACAAACCCCACAAATAACAAAACTTCGCAATGTAAAAGTAACAAACTTCATAAGTAACAAAACTTATCAAACGTAAAAGTAACAAATACTGAACACGTAAGTAGTAAAATACCTCAAACTATCAAACTATTTCCTTAACAATGTTCCATTGACAATTTCCTACAGTAGTTAACATTAATAAGCAGCATCAGTTATTGGCCCACTTGCCTTCACCGTCTACCTGTTAATTAATACCTACACCACATATCTGCACCATAAACACACTATATACCTGCACCATATACCTAAACTATACACCTGCACCATAAACATCCTCTATACACGTACACCACACACTTGCACCATAAACACACTATATACCTGCACCATATAACTAAACTATACACCTGCACCATAAACATCCACTATACACCTACACCACACATCTGCACCATAAACACACTATATACCTGCACCATATAACTAAACTATACACCTGCACCATAAACATCCTCTATACACCTACACCACACACTTGCACCATAAACACACTATATACCTGCACCATATACCTAAACTATACACCTGCACCATAAACATCCACTATACACCTACACCACACACCTGCACCACAAACACACTATATACCGTAAATAACAACGTAATAAATGCAGGTATCATCACTCACCACCAGCCATTTGCTACTGCAGCCGAAGTAAACAAACGGCCAGTCCTACCGCTAGTCTCGCGAAGCAAGTTTATAAATTAAAGAAAATACCTGCAGCGTATTCTATGCCTACATTTCTAATATATTACAGTATATTATAAATATATAAATAAACAAATAAATCAGTAAATCCAATTCAAGTAAATGGTAAAATTTTACTAGGCACCGACATTAGATCCAGTAAAATAACCGACGCCTAAGTGACATCACTAGTGTTTACACTACACCAGCTGGTGCCATTACTTGAAGTGAACTGACCTTATTTTAAATAAAGAAGTATGTGTTGCTTAGCAGTGTGTTTAACAGCATCGGTCAGTGGGATGGTTGGTAAAGGACTACTGGGGCAGTAAGCTCCCAGTTGTCTTGTACATCGAGTATAAACCTATGCTTAAATGGGGGTCGTCTTATACACTCCGTGTAGGCCGACATATACAGACTGACAAATACTTATTGATAAATAGATTGACAAATAAAACTGACTGAGACAGGTATTGATAGATAGATATTGGTAGATATACTGAAAGGCAGAGAAAGACATACATTAGGAGTTAGATCAGTGGTTCCCAACCTCTTCCGTTCTGTGACCCCCAGACAAGATGTGATAACTACTGTTGCCCAAGTCTAAATCTTAAATCTTCGATGAAACAAACCAAACGTAACAGTAGTTGGGTATGATACTTTATTATTATTAGTGGTATATACAGTACCAGTAGCAACATAAAATACACCTGCCACACAAAAGATTCCAAGTCATTGATAGTGTACTGTATGTGAACCTCTGTTGTGTCTGCAGCAAATGCTGTCAATTATAATCTCACATAAATAAACTCGACTCCACAACAACTCGGGTAAACAAAACTATGGACGCCGTGCACGTGTCAATAGAGCCGTTTATATTTTGATGCTCAACGGCGTGAAAATACCTGCTTCACAGAGACGGGTAGACGAGAATGGCAGAAGCACCGGGATAACCAGTTTGTGGATAATAAAGTTGGGGCCCATTGCCACCCAAAACTCTGTCAGGCATCGTTAGCTCAGATGGTTTAAACCAGGGGTCAACAACCTTTATATACTAATTAGCCACATTGTAAACAACAAATTAGCCATCACACAGTGTAGTTATGCAATAAGTATTAAATTTACAAAAATAAAATTTGAAATTGGGCATTAAGAAATATAGAACTAAACTATATACTGTACCAGTACTGTATTCAGACAAGTACAGTAATGGTACTTTATGGAAAATTTGTTGAGTATCCCAATGGGTGATAATAAATACTAATACAACATAAAATTATGTTTCACATTGAACAATACAGAGGAAATAGTTACCGATACTACAATGTGCATTTAATTAAGACAGAATACAATATTCTCTGCAAATTTTGTGGAATCTGGTCCAAATTTAGTAAAAGCTGTTACAACAATTGCCTTTTTTATGATTGTTAGTGAACTTTAAGAGGTACAGTACAGTTGTACAGTACTTGCTCTATACACAAGTCTACTGTGTTACCTGATACAAGTTTATTTTCTCCAAAGTCTAACATTAACTATCGTGGTTTTGTTAATATGTTTCAGGATATTAACCTGCAGGTCCAACAGCTACAGCTGTGTCTCACCAAGAACACAGTCCGTTGGAAACACCGCTTCTTGTCCAAATAGCAAAGTTAGTACTTAGATGGGTGACTGCCTGGCCACCACATGCTGCTGGCATAAAGACTACTAGAAATAATTATCTCCTGGCTTTGTTTGTCAGCTGTCCTTGGTCAAATTGTCTGAATATTATCATTACCTTACAACTCTTCTAAAAACTACGTCTCTAACAGGAACAAACAAACAAATTTTAACTCTATCGGGAATCACTATTACCATTCCATGTAGCTTTTGTTTAATGTAACTTTAAAGTCTGTATAATTCTAAACAGTTTGACAGTGCAAACAAAACACTGTAATCTACTGGCAGGTCTAAGGTAACATTTAATTGGTCTAGGAAGGTTAAGCCTTGTTATAATGACCTCACATAGTTCAAATGGTCGGGAACAGTTAAATAAAGTAAAACCAAACAGTTATTTGGCCTAAGAGACTGTAAAGGCCTAGGACTTAGGGATAGAAATCCCTTACCAAGTTAATCAGGATCTTAATAAAGGAAAGTCAAGGACCATGGTTTTCCGAGGAATAACAAACAACGATTTGAGATTGGCATCTCTTTACTATAAAAAATATAACACAAAACTCTGACACCACTCAACAAACATCAAATAATTACGGGAATCAAACAAATAAGGCAGTCAACAGTTAATGGAGTCAAACAATTAAAGGAAGCAAACAATTAAAGGAATCAAACAAATAATGGGAGTCAGCAATTAATGGATTCAAACAATTAAATGGAGTCAACAATTGTTAGTATCGAACAATAAAGAGGAGTCAGCAATTAATAGAATCAAACAATTATAGAATCAAACCATGAACAAATATTTCCTACGGCGGTGGCCCAGGGGGAAGGTTCCGGAACACGGTGATGCACACTCAGGGAAGGGAAGCGTCCACTTCAACTCCACACTCGAGCGACGTCTTGAAAAGGCAGGAGAACACCGGAGCACAGACGGAATGTGATGAACTGACGGTCGTGGTATGCGGTAGTGGTAGATGACCAGAGAGTTGGCAGTTGATAGGTGAAGGTCTGGGAACACAGCCCACGAGTCCAGGACCTATGATGAGATCACAGCCAGTATCTAGCAGGGTAGCTAGATACTGACGGTATGGCGGCTGGGTTGAAACTGCCGGTGACGCAGTTAGTCGCTGCCGTTCTCACCTCTGTCCAAACCGCCCCAAGTGTCGTCTGCACCAGCAAACAAGCGAGTTAGCAAAGGTAACCAGCAGGAGGATCGTTTCCGCCCTTACAGAGACCCAAATATTTAGGCCACGAGAGCTGCTCCTACCTTGTGAGGCAGCTCTTGTTCCATTCATCTGTTGTAACATCTCAACAAACAAAATATAATAATAAACAACTTGGGTTAACACAGTGTCCACTATATAACACAGAGACGAGTTTTAATAATAGTTTTATAGGGCCACGTTAGTTGTTAACACCACCATACATACATACACACGTACATAATGTTAACTTACCACAAGGGAGGGAGGAAGGCCCACAAATTAACATTTACTCACAAAATTAACAAAAATAAACAAGACAGCCACTTTAGACCTGCTATACCTTGTCCGATTCTCTCTCTTATCTTTCAGTAATTTCAAGTTTTTAATATTAATACTATAATAAAAGTATTTTATTAATAAATATTACATAACATAAATAAATTATACTTAAGATACAATGTTTTATTATTGATTAAATTCCCAATAATGGTAATATAATAATATTAAACTAAACTTAAGTCAGTGGTTTGAGATCCGAATAGCTTGACGGCATTTACCATTCACTAAAATAAATTTAAACAATAACATTTTGTGTTTAACTATTTTAAGTTTATTTATTAATATTTTATTAATATATAACACTATATATAAGCTTACAACACCATAATAAACTCGCTATTTTAACTATTCATAATAATATTATTAACGGTAACTATTAGTCTTGCAGTGGATTCCTCCCCTACAAGCACCGAACCTTCTCGAATTCCCCAGCCTACGCCTCCAGCGCCGCCCACGGAGCGGGGGTCAACTATCTACCCACGCCTACCCCCGCCTTATAAGGTTTGACACCGCTGTGACCACTCTCTTTCTACAGAGTGCCACCAGCAAGCAACGGGTCCCGTGTGGGGATGAGATGTTTGGTGTTCACTCAGGATGGGTTGGAGAAAGGAAATTCACAATGTGCTCTCATGTACACATGTTGTATTGGATGTACAATGCAGCTTGGTGCTGGGAAGGCAGCATGGTTACAAGCGAGATGTAGAGAGAGCTGGTTGGTGAGGATGCTCAGAGGAGGACCAGCCTGTGGGTCGCCATGCTCGCCGGCGGGAGCGAGGACCGCCAGGCAGGTGGAGGAGGAGGAGGTGTTGCTGGCTGGTTGGTGTAGGTAGAAAGAGACAGGTCACCACGAGGTCAGGTCTTAAATAGCGGGGGGTAGGCGTGGCTTAGTAGTTGACCCCCGCTCCGTGATGTAAGGCGGTGCTGGTTGACCTAGACCACGAGGCACACACTGGAATTCGTGGGGTCGGCTACGCAGCGACAAACAGCGTTTGTAGGGGAGACATCCACTACATCCGCACCCTCGCCACCTTGGCGTCCCTCAAGCCGCGTGCCCTCCTCTGGCACCCTCACCAACCATCTTTCTCTACTCAACGCTTATTACCATGCTACCTACCCAGCAACAAGCTGCATTGTACATCCAATACAATATGTATACAGTGAGCACATTGTGAGTTTCCTTTCTCCATCCCATCCTGAGTGTGAACCCAATATCTCATACCCCCACAGTCTCAAACTACATAATTATTCAGCAATAATTATTGAATAATAATTACGTATAATAGAAAAAGGCAGTAATTATCAACTACCAATTATATTATTATTGTTTAAGTCCTTCTTGAATGATGAGTCCTTCTCACTTATATGTCATGTTGGCCTTAAGATCACAACTTCCATTACCGTGATAAATGTCATGAAAATTTTCGTACTTATACAAAGACTAGTTAAGGTCACAATGACAGTATATTTTTGAGGTATGTCCTTCCTCCACTGTATAGAGGGACACAGGAAGCGAGAATATTACACAACACGGCAGCTTTCATGACCTTATTCAGATATGCAAACTAGCTAATAAAATATGCAAACAAGAGTTCTTAGGTTGTCTTATACAGTATAATATTTACGGGAAAATTAGGTGAAAGAGAATGATAAAATGCCATTCATTATAAGAGTAGCAGAATTATACCGAGTATATAATTATGTATAGCCGTTGTTGTTATAGTAATGTTATTACTGCGCTTCAACATCTAAGGTCCATAACCGTGTAGTGGAATTTTCCCCTACAAGCGCTGTTTGTCGCTGAGTAGCCAACCCCGCCAGTTCCCAAGTGTATGCCTCGTGGTCTAGGTCAACCAGCGCCGCCATACATCACGGAGCGGGGTTCAACTACTAAGCCACGCCTACCCCCGCTATTTAAAACCTGACCTCGTGGTGAAGTCTCTTTCTACCTACACCAACCAGCCAGCAACACCTCCTCCGCAGCTGCCTGGCACTGACAGACTGAGACCTCTTAGAAGTGTAGCGGGGTACAGCCCGCACTATGGTGCTAATATTAGAATTGTTAAAACAATGTACCTAGGCTATATAAGATCTCTGATAGATTACCACGCACCAGCCCTGGTCATTCGTGACGGGAAAGGCGTTGACAAGCTCGAGAAAATGCAAAATAAAGCCCTCAGAATTATCCTAGGATGTCCCATGAGCACTAAAGTACTTAATATGAGGAAAGAACTAGGTATACCCAGTGTTAAAGATAGAATAATTGAAGTCAACCTCATGATAGCCCTGAGGCTTCTGCGTGGTGATCCTGATAACATTGTTTCCTTAAAATTGCTAGAATGTATGAACCATGGGACTACTGAGTCTAAATGGATCCAAACTACAGCTACACATATGAAGATATTTGGACTAGACCACCTGTACAAAGTTGAGACACAACAGCGCTTCCTGCCACCCTGGCGGACAGTTCCCTTCGATATCACAATACCGACGTATCCGCCTAAAAAATTAATTATACAAAGCATTTATCTCCAACACACTGCCAAATTGAGAGCTCTTGAACACATACACACTCTACAGACTGATGATAATATCACACAGACCATCTACACTGATGGATCTCTAAACACCGCCTGTGGGAGGGCTGGAAGTGCTATTGTTGTGACTCAACCTGACGGTAATATAATTGAGAAAGGAGTTAGAATTAACAACTGGGCATCCACTCTACAAACTGAATTAGTTGCCATACTCACAGCTATTAAATTCATTGAAACCACTGTTACTGACAGTCTCATCATCACTGACTCTCTATCCTCACTACTTGCCCTTGGTACCCTCGACTCAGGTTGTCACGATCTTGTCTCTGAAGCCAGACACAAATATGCGTGCCTTGTTGACCGGGGTGTCAGGGTCAAACTGTTGTGGATCCCCTCTCACATAGGCCTCATAAAACATGACAGAGTTGATGCCCTCGCCAAACTCGCGTCTAACAAAGACACCGTTGAATACAATTTGGGTCTGTCAAAAAGAACCCTTAAAACTGTAATTAGGAAAGAACTTATTGATGAGTTTGACGCAAGTAGACAAGTGCAAACAGGCACTAGTCGATCCATAGTTTACCATGATGAGATGTATCAAGTGAAACATGTATATGGAGCAAGTAACAAGATCACTAGATTACAAGATGTTGTAACCGCTAGATTAAGGTTAGATATAAGTACCTTTGGCAGTATGTTCCTCAAGCAGATGTAAACAAAACTAAATGTAAAGTGTGTGGCCATACATATGGCCACACACTTGAACACTACGTCCTCGACTGTGTGAAGATAGAACCTTTTAGGGACAGGTCCAAGCACACTGTGTGTGAAATGGCACAACACTTCATCTCTAATGGCAAGATAGCCGACATATTAAGATTGTATCCACTTTTTTGCACCCAGTAACTATATCAGTTCTCATGTACAGAACCAAATACGCAATGTGCTTGAATACCTCCCACGTAAATGTGAATAACAAAGTGTGAGGCCAGACATACTGCCTCACACGCCTGTTCTCACGCATTTGTGAATAAGTTACCCTTTATGTATAGAACTAAACAAATAATGTAAATGAAATACTGTGTAACTTTCAGTGCCATAATATCCTGACAACCGGTGTTAATTATTATGACCCTTTGTAAACCCTACTCTGTAATCCTTTTGCGCTACCGCTCACAGGATGAGTGTGGGGTGCACAATAAAGTAGCCGGTGCAAGCGGCAAAATCAAAATCACCTGGCGGCCCTCGCTCCTCCTCCGCCTGCCTGGCGGTCCTCGCTCCCGCCGGCGAGCATGGCGACCCACAAGCTGTCCTTCTCTGAGCTTCCTCACCAACCAGCTCTCTCTACATCACGCTTGTAACCATGCTGCCTTCCCAGCACCAAGCTGCATTGTACATCCAATACAACATGTATATAGAGAGCACATTGTGAGTTTCCTTTCTCCAACCCATCCTGAGTGAACACCAAACAATCTCATACCCCACAAATGGTGACTCCTGGAGATTCGCACTCACACAGAATGGAGGAGAAACTGATCACGCTCCCAGTCTTCAAGCAACATGGAAGACTGGCTTATCCACACAGACGCAGCTCTCATCGGCTCTACAACTACTGTCTCTACACTGCAGGTTAGACACCCTAGAGCAGCACTGCTTCTCTAAGCAGACACCAGCTCCTCTTCCTGCTTCAAGCACCACGTCCTACCGACCCCAGCACACCCGTCCTGCCTCAGACGCCGCCCCCGGCCCAGCAGTAACCCCTGCCGCCCCTGATGCGGCCTCTGCTCCTGACGCGGACCCACACACCCCTCTTTTCTCCCTCAGGTACTCCCTGCTAATGTCCTGCACCCTGCTCCTGACCCAGGCCCACACACCCCAGCAAGCGCATCTGACGACTCTGTACCTGCCGTGAGGGAAGCACAACATTCATCGCCTCCACACACCCTTTTTCTCCCTCTCTTCTCCCACAGATAGTGTGTATATAGACAGTTGTATCCAGCGACCGGCTCATCCACGCCATCGCCGTTGTCTCACATGAGGCATGCACCGCCGTTCTGCCTCACATGTGCTATGCAACCCTGCAGACAACAAGTCTCCTACACCGCCTGGAGGGAAGGGGGAGTATTGTAGTGGATTTCTCCCCTACAAACGCTGTTTGTCGCTGAGTAGCCGTGGGTCAACTACTAAGCCACGCCTACCCCCCGCTATTTAAGACCTGACCTCGTGGTGACCTGTGTCTTTCTACCAACACCAACCAGCCAGCAACACCTCCTATTCCTCCGCCACTGCCTGGCGGCCCTCGCTCCCGCCGGCGAGCATGGCGGCCCTCGCTCCCGCCGGCGAGCATGGCGACCCACAAGCTGTCCTACTCTGAGCATCCTCACCAACCAGCTCTCTCTACATCACGCTTGTAACCATGCTGCCTTCCCAGCACCAAGCTGCATTGTACATCCAATACAACATGTATATAGAGAGCACATTGTGAGTTTCCTTTCTCCATCCCATCCTGAGTGTGAACCAAACATCCTGAACCCCACAACTGCGTAAAACTACTCCGCTTAACTGAACACTGTCCGGTAAATATAGTCGATCCTATGACACTGAATTTATATACAGACACTTTCTTCATTATTACTGAGCAACTTTAGATCTGTATGATGTCTTTCAAGTTTATGATAGAATATAAGTTAACTTTATCTAAACCAGACCCCTTCAGAGTGCAAGACAAATGACGGGATATAAAATAAAGCCAAATTTTACCATATACATATAGAAACATTAATTTGACCATAAATGCAGAAAATTCCATAAAGTTAAAACAATAATAAGTTAATAATACAAAATAATTATATCTAGTTCACAAGAGAGGCAATTGCTGTATTCCAGTGAGCATTTAAACCATTATCTCCACAGTCATGACGTCTCCTTACCTAGACCACCTGGGTTGATCACTTTTTCAGGCGACCTTCTGTTTAATGTCAAATTCTCTTCATCTTCTGGTCAATTGTATTGTGTTAGTACTTGCACGTGTGATCAGTGTGTAGCGATATTTGTGAATGCTCTCTCTCTCTCTCTCTCTCTCTCTCCTTTCTTAGAGATTACTATATGCTGTGACTTCTAATTTTTCTTTTCTTCTTCATCTTTCCATTTACTTCTTCCCCATCTATTGTAATTATTTCCCCCCCCCACCTCCGAGTCTATATGATTCAATTTGACATGCATCGATTCATGCACTATTGTTGGCAGTGAACGACTCATGCAATATTGCCGACATCTAAAATATCCGTGTGGAGGCCCATGGGCAGCCTCTTTGTGGAGGCCTCCCTCATTATAACTACCCAAGAGGGTGGGGTGGCAAGTGAAGCTACCCTAATTTGAACACTTCTTGGAGAAACTCTAGCCATATGCTGTTATACTTATGAAATTAGAACAAAGCGCCCTGATGGCATTCACAAGGAAGATAATGAAAAAATATTTTATTTTTTTTAACTCAACCGTTATTCCATGTAGTCCATTTAAATCAATATATGTTTGTGGAATTCTAAATATATTATTAGCAAACAATAACAATAGCATTCATTAAAAATATACCGTCACAGGAAACCAGGTATTCACGAATTTCAAGGAGAGCTTGCCAAATTTCTATCATTTTGCTGAACATAGTTTTACGTGATGGAATAGGCAAAACATGAATTTTAAGGAATGAAAATCCAAATAATCCAAATGAATAAACAAATGAATAAAATATTGTAATATGTGAAGGCCCCCAGATCGTGGAGGCCCCTGGGCAGCCCTACGCCCACTTTGCCCACTCCTGAATCCGGCCCTGGACATCTCACGAATCATGCAATATCATCGACATGCAACGACACATGCAATATACACACTATGGCATTTATGACAGCCCGGTGCGTCATTCACCCACGTTGAATTGGCGACACAGCCACTGCCAGTGAAGGACAGGTGTAGTCCCAACCAGGTTACGCTTGGTTAGTGTGGTTAGTTAAAAAACCTAGATTTAGCTTTATAATACATCAATAAGGGAATTTTAATATTAATCATATGACGTGTGTGTGTGTGTGTGTGTGTGTGTGTGTTGTGTGTGTGTGTGTGTGTGTTGTTATTAATTGACTTACATATTTTGTTTTTTTGCTTTAGATATCGAAAAAATATACAAACAGATAAACATACTGTACATACGTCAGCAACTACACACACAATAACAACACAAAGTGATTTCCGTGATCAATTTGTTCGGAGGGGTAAAATAAACAAACCTTTTCATGTGCTGTAAACATAGGTGAAGTAGTACCCATGATGTGTGACAAATTGTGTGTCGGGGTCATGCGTCCAAACTCTCTCTTGAAGTGACCCATAACATCACTGGATATATCCAAGGATTAACGTGACTTGGAACAGGTATAAAACATAGAGAGAGAGAGAGATAGAAGAAGATATTAGTATACAGACAAAAGAGAGAGAGAAACTAAAACGATAGAACAAATAGATAAGGAATCGATGAGAGAGAGAGAGAGAGAGAATAATACCGTGATAAGAGACACCATTAACCTTGTATTAGCAGCGTTCATCAGTGGCTCAAGGCCTTATAATCACCGCAGCGTCCAGGTGCGCCCTCACATAGAGGACACACAACCTTCCATTGTCAAGTGACCACTAAGTACAAATTCATGTCTAAATAAATTTCACGAGACTAACTTCACAAACTAAACTTAACTTATACAAACATCCTCTATAAACTCACTTAGGTTAACTTTAACACTTGAGGAATGGTCAAGTATTAACATGGAGGGTAAGCTGGTGTAGATGGATGATGCCATGTCCCCATGGAGCTGTCTGGGTGGAAATGAACTAATCCTCAGTCCTAATAGACTCTAATTTAACCTAATCTAAGCCGACTTATTACCAGGGGTCATTAGAACTGGAACCTAAAAGCATTGAGATTAATTTGTTCTGGGATCTATAAGCACAGAACCGCACACTAATAATGCAGAGAGTAGATTAAGTTGAGCCAATTAAGACTGGAACCCATTTAACCACTCACTGTGTTATCTGAGGTAGTACTTGGTGATCTATTCATTGCTGTTTCCCTGATATGACTAATTAATGATCTAACTAAAGCCTTTATACCTACAGTTACCCTAAACACACTTGTGGGATGAACGGCTTAAGTTGTGTTTATTGGTAAATATACTGAGAGAAGCCTAATATCCACGTGAGTTTATGTCTAAAGTTTACACTCAATAATCATAATATTCTCCTAAAGTTGGTTGATCTACCCAGTGCCTCCTCCACTTCTCTGAGAGGTGGCCACTGTACCCCTGAGACTGTACCCCTGGATATTGTACTGTACCTTCGGGATATATCTCGTCGGTTAGGTTAGGTGACGTTAGGTGTCGAAGTGAACTGAGTATAATTTGGAAACCAATCTCATATAACCTGAACTAACAGAGGCCGGTGTTTGTGTCGCTGGTACAGTAAGGAGGACAATCACAACCATTGTTTATGTTTCTCATTAATCTGTAAGTTTAATCGTCGACTTAGACTGATCAGCGGCTGTTCCCAGTGATGGCTGATGTAAATTCCATTGATGTTTCACTAAACTTATCATTTATACAATTTGTAATCCTCAATATTATCAAGGTGGATTTTTTTAATTTATAAGAAATAATCATCAGTAACATAATATTTATATTGTTGATAAAAAATAATGAATAGGATATTTATTAATATCAGTTGCTTTCTAATTCAAAGGAATATTTAAATTATTTTGATTATGCATATTCCACATACTATTTCCTGTATCTCCTTTACTTAAGTACTATAACCTCCTAAATTATCTAAACTATGGTCCTACGATGAACAATAAATTGAAAGAGCATCCATAGATTATGTATTTATGAACGTGTTAATATCTACTTACACACGGTAGATACAAAAATATAATTGGATCACTTAAATATGAAACACACCAGCTTATTCCACCAGATGATTAAACACCCTAACGCTACCAGAGGGTTAGGTTAGGTTATCGTCAGGAAGCTTAAGAGCAGCGGTGGGGCGAAAACGGCAATGGAAGAATCATTTACGTTCGGTTAAGGGCAGCGGTGGGGCGAAAACGGCAAAGGGGAAGAATCGGCTTACGTTCGGTTAAGGGCAGCGGTGGGGTGAAAACGGCAAAAGCGAAAGAATCGGCTTACGTTCAGTTTAAGGTGAAATAATATGAGGTGTGTCTTATCAGCACTTGATAAATAAATAAAAATAATCATAATATTATACAGGAATTAATTCTCGCGGTGGTGATTTAAGAAACATCACAGATTTCGAGGAGCAGAGAACGCCTCAGATATACGAGAACCTTAAGAGCCTAAACGCATTCTTCAACTCTCGCTCGTAACTCCCGTCACGAGTCTCTGCTTTTTAAGAGTCGCCCTCAGTCCCTGTTTCTGGCCATGACGCTAATGTAGAGAAGCATCCCTGAGGATAGTGAGTGGGGGAGGATAGTGAGTGGCGGAGGTTAGTGAGTGGGGGAGGATTGTGAGTGGGGGGAGGATAGTGGGGGAGGTTAGGAGTGGGGAGGATAGTGAGGAGGATAGTGATTGGGAGGTTAGTGAGTGGGGGGAGGTTAGTGAGTGGGGGAGGATAGGGAGTGGGGGAGGTTAGTGAGTGGGGAGGATAGTGAGAGGGGAGGCAGTGAGTGGTGAGGATATTGAATGGGGAGGTTCACTAGTGACTGGGGGAGAATAGTGAGTGGGGGAGGAGAGGAGTGGAGGAGAATAGTGAGGGGAGCAGGAGTGGGGAGGCAGGAGTGGGGAAGATAGTGAGAGGGGAAAGTGGGGAGTGGTGGAGGAGAAAGAGGGGGAGATAGGGAGGGGAGATTGTGGAGTGGGGGAGGATAGGAGGGGGGAGGAGAGGAGGGGGGAGGATAGTGAGTGGGGGAGGATAGTGGGCGGGGAGGATAGTGAGGGGATAAGAGAGTGGTGGAGGATAGTGAGTGGGGAGGTTAGGTGAGAGGGGGAGCTTAGTGAGGGGAGGTTAGTGGAGTGGGGAGGATAGTGAGTGGGGGGGAGAATACAGTGGGGGATGAGTAGTGGGTGGGGAGAATAGGAGTGGGGAGGATAGTGAGTGGGGAATTGAGTGGGGTGGGGGGAATAGTGAGGGGGAGGTTAGTGAGTGGGGGAGGTTAGTGGAGTGGGGGAGGATAGTGAGGGGGGGAGGTTAGTGAGTGGTGGAGGATAGTGGGTGAGGAGGATAGTGAGTGGGGGAGGTTAGTGAGTGGGGGGAAGATAGTGGATGAGGAGAATAGTGGGTGGGGGGAGATAGTGAGTGGGGGAGGGACAGGAGGGGGGGGATAGTGAGTGGGGGAGGATAGTGAGTGGGGAGATTAGTGAGTGGGGGAGGTTAGTGAGTGGGGAGGCCAGAGTGGGGGAGGAAGTGAGTGGGGGAGGATAGTGAGTGGGGGAGGAGAAAGAGTGGGGGAAGATAGTGGATGGAGGAGAATAGTGGGTGGGGAGGAGGCAGAGTAGGGGAGGATAGTGAGTGGGGGGATAGTGAGTGGGGGAGGATAATGAGTGGGGGAGGTTAGTGAGTGGGGGAGGTTGGTGAGTGGGGAGGTCAGGAGTGGGGGAGGCAGTGTGGGGGAGACAGTGGATGGGGGAGGATAGGTGGGTGGGGAGGATAGTGAGTGGGGATACTGAGTGGGGGAGGATAGTGAGTGGGGGAGGAGAGGAGTGGGGGGAGGAGAGGAGGGAGGATAGTGGGTGGGGGGATAGGGTTGGGGAGGATAGTGAGGGGAAGGAAAGTGAGTCGATGATAGTGAGGGGGGGAGGATAGTGAGGGGAAGGTGAGTGGGGGGAGGATACAGGGGGGGATGATGGAGGGTGGGGGAAAGAGTGGGGGGGAGGAGGAAGAGTGGGGAGGTTAGAGAGTGGGGGGAGGCAGAGAGGGGGAGGATTGTGAGTGGGGGACGATACAGTGGGGGGATGATAGTGGGTGGGGAAATAGTGAGTGGGGGAGGTTAGGTGGGTTGTTGGGGAGTAAGAGATTGGGAGGATAGTGAGTGGGGGAGGATAGTGAGTGGGGGAGGCAGGAGTGGGGGGGAGGAACAGGAGGGGGGAGGATAGTGAGGGGGATAATGAGTGGGGAAGGATAGTGAGTAGGGAGGATAGTGAGTGGGGAGGTTAGTGGAGGGTGGAGGATAGTGTGTGGGGAGGATACAGTGGGGGATGATAGTGGGTGGGAGACAGTGTGGGGAGGATAGTGAGTGGGGGGAAAAAGGGTGGGGGAATAGTGAGTGGGGAGGTTATTGAGTGGGGGAGGTTAGTGATGGGGAGGTTAGTGAGTGGGGAGGAGGGTGGGGAGGATAGTGGAGGGGAGGACAGGAGGAGGTTAGTGTGGTGGGGGAGTATAGTGGATGGGGAGGATAGGGTGGTGAGGGAGGATAGTGAGTGGGGGGAGGATAGAGAGGGGGAGGATAGTGAGTGGGACAGATAGTGAGTGGGGAGGATAGAGTGGGTGAGGTTAGTGAGTGGGGGAGTTAGTGGAGTGGGGGAGGTTATTGAGTAGGAGGATAGTGAGTGGGGATACAGTGGGGATGATAGTGGAGGGGAGAATAGTGTGTGGGGAGGATAGTGAGGGGAGGTTAGTTAAGGTGATGATAGTGTGTGAGGATACAGTGGGATGATAGTGGGTGGGGAGGATAGTGAGTGAGGATAGTGAGTGGGGGAGGATAGTGATGGGGAGGTTAGTGATGGGGAGGATAGTGATGGGGAGGATAAGTGGGGAGGTTAGTGAGTGGGGGGATACAGTGATGATGATAGCATGGGGGATAATGATGAGGATGAAAGTGAGTGAGGATAGTGATGGAGAGGATTAGTGAGTGGTGAGGATAGTGTGATGATTGGGGGATGATGAGGGTGGGGAGAATAGTGTGAGAACAGTGAGTGGGGAGTGAAGTGAGGGGTGATGACAGTGGGTGTGTGAGGACACAGTGGGGATGATAGTGGGTGGGGAGTGATAGTGAGTGATGATGGAAGATGTGATGATGTGGGGATACATGAGTGGTGATGATAAGTGTGTGGGAGAACACAGTGATGATAGGGTGGGGAGGGAGGGGGATGATATGATGGGGATACAGTGATGGGGAGGCTAGTGAGCAGTAGGTGATGGGGGATGACAGTGAGTGGGGAGGTATGCGAGTGGGGAGGTTAGTGAGTGGGATACAGTGAGGAAGATGAAGTGGGTGGAGGAGAGTGAGGGGGAGGTTGAAGAGTGATGACAGTGATGGTGATGACTGATGGGGAGGATAGTGAGTGGGGATGATAAGGAGTGGGGACAGTGAGGGGAATGACAGTGAGTGGGGAGGACAGTGAGTGGGGAGGATAGAGTGGGGTGGAGGGTGGGGTGATGAAAGGAGTGGGGAGGTTGAAGAGTGGATATGAGTGGATGGGGTATAGAGTGGGGAGGATGAAAGTGAATGTAGATGACAGTGATTGGGATGACAGTGAGTGGGGAGTGATGGTGAGTGGGGAGGCTTAGTGAATGGAGATGGTAGTGGGTGGGGAGGACAGTGAGGGGATGACAGTGAGTGTGAGGATAGTGGTGATGATAGTGAGTGGGGAGGATAAGGAGTGGGGATGACAGGATGTGATGACAGGGTGTGATGACAGTGAGTGTGATGATAGTGATGGGATGATGGGAGGATGATGATAGTGGAGATAGTGAGGGGAGGATTATGAGTGGAATGAGATGAATGAGGTGAGAGTGATAGTGAGGGGAGGTTAGTGAGTGATGATGAGTGAGAGGGGAGAGTGAGTGGGGGATGATATGAGTAGGATTGATGGGGAAAGTTAGTGAGTGAGATAGTGATGGGGATGGGGTTATGGAATGGGATACATGAGTGGCTAGTGAGGGGAGGATAGTGGCGATGATAGTGAGGGGGAGGCTAGTGAGTGGGGAGGATAGTGGATGGCAGGATAGTGGGTGGGGTGGATATGACTGGGGAGGCAGGGAGTGGGGAGGAAGAGTGAGTGAGGATTAGTGATGGGGAGGAAGAGTGGGATGATTGTGGTGGATGATAGTGGGTGGGGAGGATATTGAGGGGAGGTTAGTGAGTGGGGGAGGATAGTGGATGGGGATGATAGTGTGGGGAGGATGAGAGCTGAAGATAGTGAGTGGGGACAGTGAGGGGGATGATATGATGGAGAGGATAGTGAGGGGATTAGGCATGAGATAGAGTGGGGAGGATAGTGAGGGGATGATGATAGGAGTGGATGAGTGGGGAGGTTAGTGAGTGAGGATGAGAGTGAGGAAAGGAGTGGGGATGATAAAGTGAGTGGGGAGGTTTGTGAGTGGGAGAGGATATGAGTGGGGAGGAGAGTGATGGGGAGATATGGGTGGGGAGGTAGTGGGTGGGGAGCATAGTGAGGAGGATGACAGGTGATAGGCAGGTGGGGGATGATAGTATGGGGATGACAGTGAGTGGGGAGGTTAGTGAGTGGGGAGGTAGGAGTGTGAGGTTAGTGAGAGGGGATACAGTGAGGAGGATGACAAGTGGGGATGATAGTGGGTGGGGGGAGAATAGTGAATGGGGAGGCAGTGAGTGTGGGGACGATAGGGGAGGGGGAATATGAGTGGGGAGTGATAGTGATGGGGTGAGGCTAGTGAGTGGGATGCTAGAAGGGCAGTGAGTGGGGATATAGTGAGGGTGAGGATAGTGATGAGGGAGACTGGAGGTTGGGGAGGATAGTGTGTGTGGTATAGTGAGTGAGGAGTGAGTGTAAAGAGTGGACGGGGATGACAGTGGTGATGGCATGAGTGATGAAGTATGTGGTGGGGATGGGGATGATAGTGGGTGTGTGATGATAGTATGGGGATAGCTAGTGTGAGAGTGAGGGAGTGATAGGGAGTGATGACAGTGAGTGGGGGCAGCGAGAGTGGGGCTGAGTGAGCGGTGATAGCAGTGAGTGATGATAGTGAGTGGGGAGGACAGTGAGTGATGATGTAAGTGATGATAGTGGGGGGTGAGAATAGGAGTGTAAAGTAGGGTGTGAACAGTGAGTGAGGAGGCTAGTGAGTGGGGAGGCTGAAGTGAGTGGAGGATAGTGAGTGGGGATAAGAAGAGTGGGGGAGGTTAGTGATCAGATGAGTGGGGAGGATGAAAGAGTGGGGATAGTGAGGGAGTAGATGATTGTTGAGGTGATGAGTAAAGTGGGGAGGATATGAGGTGATGATTAGTGATGTGGACAGGAGTGTGATGATTGGATGGGGATGACAGTGTGATAATAGTGGTGGGAGATAATAGTGAGTGGGGAGAAGAGTGTTAATGATAGCTGGGTGAACAGTGAGTGGGGTGTGTGGGGGAGGTCAGTGAGTGGGATATAGGAGTGGGGGATGATAGTGGATGATGATTAGTGGGTGAGGATAGTGAGTAAGGATGATAGTGGATGGGGATGATAGTGGGTGGGGGATGACAGTGAGGAGATAGTGGGTGGATAGTGAGTCGACGACAGCGAGTGAGAGGATAGTGAGTGGGGGAGTTGAAGTGAGTGGATGGTGAAGGGAGGATGCGGGTTGAGGGGGAGGGATTAAGAGTGGTGAGGTTGAAGTGAGTATGTTGAAGTGATTAGAGGATTGTGAGTGGGGAGGAAGTGAGGGGGGAGACAGTGGATGGGGAGGATAGTGAGGGGGGAGGATAAGAGTGGGGGAGGATAGTTAGGTGGGGATGATGCGAGGGGATGATAGTGAGGGGGATGGACAGTGAGTGGAGAGGCTAGTGAGTGTGGAGGTTAGTGAGAGGAGGCATAGTGAGTGGGGGATTATAGTGAGTGGGGAGATTAGTGATGGGGGAGGTTAGTGAATGGGGATGATAGTGGAAGGAGGACAGTGAGTGTAGACAGTGATGGTGGATGATAGTGAGTGGGGAGGATAGAACAGTGGGGGATGATAGCAGTGTGATGGACAGTGTGGGGAGATCAGTGAGTGGGGAATATTAGGTGGGTGGGGGACAGTGAGTGTGAAGCAGTGAGTGGGGATAGGAAGTGAGTGGGGAGGCTAGTGAGTGATGATAGTGGGTGATGACAGTGAGGGGATAGTGAGGGGAGTATGATGGGGAGGATAGTGGGTGGGGATGATAGTGAGTGGGAGGATAGTGAGTGGGGAGGATAGTGAGTGGGGAGGATATGAATGGGGATGTATAGTGAGTGAGAGGCAGTGAGGGGACAGTGAGTGATGACAGTGTGAGGACGTATGAGTGATGACACAGCAGGGGAGGACAGTGAGTGGGGATAGTGAGGGGAGGCTAGGGTGTGTGGGGGAGGATAGTGAGTGGTGGATAGTGAGAGGAGGATAGTGAGTGAGGAACAGTGGGGGATGATAGTGGGTGGGGGAAAAGTGAGTGGGGAGGATAGTGAGTGGGGGAGGACGGTGGGGGGGAACAGTGAGTGGGGAGGATAGTGAGTGGGGAGGATAGTGAGTGGGGAGGTTCAGGAGAGTGGGTGGCAGGAGTGTGGAGGTTAGTGAGTGGGGAGTGTTTGCAGGATGAGGTGATGATTAGCAGGTGGGGATGTTAGTGAGTGTGGGGACAGTGAGTGGGGAGGCTAGTGAGGGGGGATGATAGTGGGTGTGTTTGGGGGATGATAAGTGGGGATGTTAGGTGTGGGGACAGTGGATGGGGATGATATGGGGGGAGGATAGTTGAGTGGGGATTTGTGTGAAGTGAGTGGGATGATAGAGTGGGGAGTGATAGAAGGGGGTTAGTGAGTGGGGAGGTTAGTGGTGGGGAGGCTAGTGGTGGGGGAGGTATAGTGAGTGGGGGGTACAGGGATGAGAGTGGGTAAAGTGTGTGTGGAGGATAGTGGGTGGGGGAATATGAGTGATGTGTAGGAAGTGTGTGGGAGGTTAGTGAGTTGGGGGATGATAGTGAGTGGGGGAGGTTAGTGAGTGGGGAGGTTAGTGAGTGGGGATGTTATGGTGGGGGAGGACAGTGAGTGTGAGGCTAGTGAGTTAACAATGCAACCGACTCCAGCAATCGA
>NW_024713129.1:37080375-37103280 GCF_018991925.1 Homarus americanus | reverse complement strand
TTCATTGTACTTCGTTCAGTTACGTATTGCTGGTATATAGGACAAAGGTCAAGGACAAAGTTGGGCCTTTAAAGTACGGGAGGGGAGAAGTGATAAATGGCAGTGAAGAAATAAGCAAAGCATTGAACAGCTACTTATCAGTTTTCCAGAAGAAATTTGAGATGAAATTCCAGAGGTGGAACTGATATTTAAGGAAAGGAAGAAGAGAAATTAAAGAATATCCACTATGAAAAGAGGATGTTCTTAAGAAGATAAACTAAAAGAAAACAAAATCCCAGGGCTGGATGAAATTTACCTCGAGTCTTGAAGAGTGTAGGGAACAGATTAGCGGTCCTCAGTAAACTTATTTACAAAATCATTAGACACGGACTTGTGCCAGACTTTGGAAACAGGCAAATGTAGTACCCATATTCAAAAAGGGAGACAGAGCATCAGCGTCAAATTACCAGCCGATCAGTTTGACGTCAGTAGTGAGGAAATTTCTTGAATCAATTATAGCAGATAGCATCCGATCGCATCTAGAGAAAAGCAAATTAATCTGCGACTCTCAACATAGGTTTACAAAGGGAAAATCTTGTCTAACAAATCTGCTGACGTTTTTTACGAAAGTCTTCGAGGTAGTAGATAATGACGAAAATTACGATGTTATTAACTTAGACTTTAGCAAAGCTTTGACAGAGTACCGCATCAGAGGCTTCTGAGAAAAATTAAGGCTCATGGTATGAGGAAAGTTTTAAATTGATAAAATCATGGCTCACCGATAGAACGAAGAGGTCAGCGTAGATGGTGTTAAATCTGGTGGGGCCGTGTAACCAGTGGGGTTCCCAGGGGTCAGTACTGGGCCCTTATGTTCATATCTCCATAAACAATCTAGATACTGGGATCAGCAGTGACATAAGCAAGTTTCGGATGATGACACCAAAATAGGGCGTAGATTAATTCAGGGCAGGATGCAATTGCATTACAGGAGGATCTAAATAAACTGCAGGGTGGTCTGAAAAATGGCAAATGAAATTCAACACCAGCAAGTGCAGCGGCTCTATCGGTGAGCCATGATTTTATCAATTTAAAACTTTCCCCTCGATACCATGAGCCTAATTTTCTCAGAAGCCTCTGATGCGGTACTCGTCAACTTTGCTAAGTCTAAGTTAATAACATCGTAATTCCTCCCATTATCTACTACCTCGGCTTTCATCACAATCGCTGACAAAATTCCGCGCTGCTATGTTGGCGATTAATTTGGCTTCAGATGCGATCGGATAGCATCTGCAATTGATTCAAGAAATTTCTACTACTGACGTCAAACTGATCGGCTGTTTGACGCTGATGCTCTGTCTTCCCTTTTTGAATGGTACTACATTTGCCTGCAAGTCTGGCACAAGTCGTGTATGATTTTGAAATAACTACGAGGACCTTATCTGTTCCCTAGAGGTAAATTTCATAGCCCTGGGATTTTGTTTTCTTTAGTTTATCTTCTTAGAACATCCTCTTTCTGATAATTCTTATTTCTCTTCTTCCTTTCCAAATCAGTTCCACCTCAGTCCTCTCAGTGACGATAGCTGGCACGTTCGCTTCTTTGCCTTCACTGCCATTCACTTCTTCCCGCCAAAGGCTTTGTCCCTGTTTGTCCTATATACCTGGAAAAATCCCTTGGAATTCGCCTTGGATTCTCTTGCTATTTTAATTTCATAGTCTCTCTTTGCTTTCCTTACATTTTTCTTAACATTCCTAGATAGTTCATTATACCTATTTCTGAGCTGCTCCTCCCCTCCCTTTAATTTCTTATATATTCCTTTCTTTTTTCCTATGTCATGTTTAAGTTTTCTGGTCATCCACCTTGGCGCATTCTTATTTGACCTAATTTAGTCTGTAACCAGTCTAGCAACCAGAGTATTATGCAAGATGGATGAATAAGTTTTCATTTTGCATTTTACATTAACCCGCAGGGGTCAGAGATGTTTTCATAATAAGCATGTAGTAAGCATTTATTTAGCCTGCTCAAACGCAGCTGCTTTAGTCACGTACACGATCTGGCGGCAGTATGTCGACCAGAGATGTCTCACTATGACGATATCACCTTTGAAGCTCATTACTTATTCAATTAATGGCTCTTACTTGATAACTACGTACATTGATTATCACTAGTAGATTTCCAAGTATTTGATGTAAATTATTAGTCAGATTAGATAGATATTTGCAACGTCAATTAAGGATGATTCACGGCTCTAACTAGATTATTTCCAGACAGCGATGTATCTGACTTCTGACTGAGAATATTTGTGGGCAATTAAGTTGTGAGCACAATTAATTATTTGAAGATCTGTGGGGTTCGTACCTGAACTCTCAGACCTAGCAAGTTCTACACTGTTGGCAAACCAACCCTCAGTCTCGCTCAAATCCCCTGAAATGAATGGGTACTTAAGGTCGAGATTGGTGAAGATGTGATTTACCACCTGGGTGGGTGGGGGGGTATTTGGGCGATACATGTTAAAACAAGCTCTTCTAAACTGTTTCCTAAACCTTTGAAACACTGAGGTAATAGGAGCACTAGACGATCTACGTCGTAAATTATAACTATGGGGCATAGAGAGAGCGTTGGTTACACATAAAATATAACATATGTCTGCAAAATTTTCCAAATAATCAGAACAGATTGACTATAAAATACTTCTTAGGTAAGTCATGAACTCAACACTTCACTGGTTAATTAACAATGAGTACAATTGGTGTAAAGGCCACTTAACCTGGTCAGAAGAAATAGCAGGCGGTGAGTGAGGAGGGTAAGGAGCCAAGGTCGCTCAACTGATCGGCTGTCAAGGTCGCGAGTGGAAGTTCCCCTCCTTCTGGTGCGTCACAGATGATGTACAGTTGACGTTGTTTAATGACGTGTTTATGCGTCAGTCACGGCGTCGCTGAAGACGTGGTAGTTGGATTAATTTAATGACGTGTTTATGCGTCAGTCACTGCATCACTGAAGACGTTGTAGTCGGCGTTGTTTAATGACGTGTTCATACCTCAGTCACGGCTTCACTGTAGACGTTGTAGAACTGTTCACCAGCTTCCACTAGACGCTACTCACTGATGTTGATGCATGTACTGAGCACTTGTTACTCAGGAACTCAGTAGGGATAAATCAGGTATGAGCTGTCTTGTTACTTGTGGACCCGGTGTTGAAGAATGTTGAAGTGAACGTTTGTAGACGTAGGTAGATAAGTAGACACTGTAACTCTCTTCTTAGGTTAGGAATAATCCCACCGCTGCCACCACTGTAACTTCCCCTGAAACTTCACTGTAACTTCCTCTGAAGACTCACATTTAATTAGCGAATTACCAGATATTGTTAAAAAAAAACGTCTGTTTTAGTTCACTTCTCTGAGATGGGTGGACGGATACAAGCAGTTATATGTACAGATATATATTTATACTTGTATCTACAGAGAGGCTGGCCACTTGATCTGGGACTGAGGACTGTGAACTTGAGAGCAGTGTTAGAGATGCTATTTAGATCTGCTAGGACTGAAGGGGTCTCTCAGGCTACTGCTCAGTGGTAGATCAGTAATGTGTGGTGTTCAGTGCAAGACTGCCTACTCTTCCAGGGCGAACCTACCCCTGGGCTAACTGACAATGACGTCACGAAGGATGATGCATGGGTTCAAGCTTCTAGAAGCTTCTACCAGCAGGGAACGTCGGTATGAGTCAATTCCTTGGCATGAACAACTGAATCAGTGTCAAGAGCGCTACTGAAATAGCTGTCTGGAAATGATCTCGTTAGAGCCGTGAATCATCAAATACTTGGAAGTCTACTAGCCATTAATTGAATAAGTAAAGCTTCAAAGGTGATATCGTCATAGTGAGACATCTCTGGTCGACAAACTGCCGCCAGACCGTGTACGTGACTAAAGCAGCTGCGTTTGAGCAGGCTAAATAAATGCTTACTACATGCTTGCTATGAAAACATCTCTGACCCCTGCGGGTCAATGTAAAATGCATAATGAAAGCTTATTCATCCATCGTGTATATACTGGTTACAAACTAAACAAGACTAAACTGCTTACACTACCGCCTGGGAAAATATTGGAAGCATAATGTGTTGTCTAATGGTAGACCCTGCTGCTCTATGGCATCACAAAAATTGTGACCAAGTCCCAGGTTGCTGATCTGACTTTATGCCTCATTTAAACACAGTTGCGGGATCTCAGTTGTTTCTCTTACTTTGACAACACAACATGCATACAGAGTATAATACATTGTTTTCTTACATTTCTTACTATTGATCATTTTTTTTTATATTTTATTTAATTTTTTATTATTTTTTACTAGATTTCGTAAGTTATTATTATTATTATTATTATTATTATTATTATTATTATTATTATTATTATTATTATTATTATTATTATTATTATTATTATTATTATTATTATTATTATTATTATTATTATTATTATTATGATTATGATTATGATTATTATTGTTATTATTATTATTATTATTATTATTATTATTATTATTATTATTATTATTATTATTATTATTATCACATTTTCGCCCCCCAGGCCCTGATGTGGGTCATTGACCCGTGCCCGGATGGGCTAATCCCCGTAAAAACACACACACACACACATCACACAAAAACATAGGTAGTAGAGTCACCACACAATAATTAAAGTCACCACACAGGTATTAGAACCACCACACACTTATGAGAGCCAACACACAAGTATTAGAGCCACCACACAAGTATTAGAGCCACCACACAAGTTTTAAATCCCCCACACAACCATTAAGGCCAGGAGCCTAGTATTGGAAACACCATACGGGTATTAGAGCCACAACACAAGTATTAGAGCCACCACATGAGTATTGGAGCCATCAGAGGTGTATTAGAGCCACTACAAGAACCATTAGAGCCACTACATGAGTATTAGAGACACCACACAAATATCAGATCCACTAGCAAAGTATTAGAGCCACAACACAATTATTAGAACCAACACATAAGTATTAGAGATAACACACAAGCATTAAATCCTCCTCATAAGTATTAAATCTATTACACAAGTATTACAGCCGACACAAAAGTATTAAAGCCAACACATAAGTATAAGAGCCACCACACTAGTAATAGAGCAATCACACCAGTATTAGTGGTACTACATAAGTAATAGAGCCATCACGCAAGTATCAGAGCCACCACACAAGTATTAAAGTTACCACACAAGTATTAAAGGCACCATACATGTCTTAGAGCCATCACACAAGTATTAAAGACTCAACACATATATCATAGCCACTGAACGAAGAAATAGATGTAATGGCCCCTGTCTCATCAACAGAAGTATTATATAAATGGGTTATTTACATCTGATATACATTCAGATTCATCCCCTGTAATTTTCCACTATATGTGAGGACATGAACTGAACACGTGAGCGGTAGCTTTCCCAAGAGGGAGAAGCCCATATGTCAGCATCTATGTAAGCACGCACCAAGGCGACGCCTTCAGGCAGTCACTCACACCAACTAATATCGAACGGACGTTGATTCACTTTTATATTACATAAACGCTGTCTTTTCTCATCACACTCATAAATAGTGGAACTTACGGTTGATCTACACTCAGGAATTATATAAATATAATACTTTTCTAATAAAACAAGAATCTTCAATTGGGTTTCGTTACTAAAGCCCAATATAATATATGTGAACCAACCTGGTTAATTGGGAATTAACCAACCGCTTCATAGAGCCACAACACGATTATTAGAACCAATGCACAAGTTTTACAGCCACCAACAGGCATTAGAGCCACCAAACAGGTATTAGAACCACCATACACGTATTAAAGGTATAACACAAATATTAGAGCAACATACAAATATTAGAGCCATCACACAAGTATTAGAGCCATGACAAACGTATTAGTGTAACCACGCGAGTATTAGAGCCATCACACAAGTGTTAGAGACATCACACACGTATTAGAGCCATGACAAAAGTATTAGTGTAACCACGCGAGTATTAGAGCCATCACACAAGTGTTAGAGACATCACACACGTATTAGAGCTATTACGCAAGTATTAGTGTAACCACGCGAGTATTAAACCACCACGTGAGTATTAGCCCACCACAAAAGTATTAGAGTCACCGCACAAGTATTAGCTCCATCACACGCGTATTAGAGCTACCACATATATTAATGCCATATCACAATTCTTTAGAACATAGGAACATAAGAATGGAGGAAACTAACACGGGCCTATTGGCCATTCTGGGCAGTCCCGTTTACACCCAACCCTAATCGCTCACATATCAATATTACCTATATTTGAAGCTACCCAGTGTGTTCGAGTTAATGATTATGTTCGGTAACTTGTTCCACTTATCCAGTACTCTATTTTATATTTTCAAACCAATGTTTTTCTATCTTGGGCGTGATCCAAATTTATCTAATTTGGAACCATTGATACGAGTTCGGTCCTGGTTGGATAGTTTGAGTACCTTTGTAATGTCACCTTAGTTTAGTCCTGTCTTCCACTTATACACCTTGATCAAATTAAGGGAGTTCAAATTAAGATTCCTTAACATGTCATTCTCCTCTGAATTCTTTCAAGGGATTCTATATCCATTCTGTAGTAAGGTGACCAAAACTGAACCACATAATCCAAGTGAGGTCTCACAAGCACAAGATACAGATTTAGGATAACGGCGCTAGTCTTGTAACTAGCAGTCAACAGACGAGTATTAAAGCCACCATGCAAGTATTAAAGCCACCAAACAAGTATTAGAGCCATAATGCTTTTATTAGAGCCAACACGCGAGTATTAAAGCCACCATGCGAGAGCTAAAGCCACCATGCGAGTATTAAATCCACCATGCGAGTATTAAAGCCACCACACAAGTCTTAGAGACACCACTTAAGTATTAGAGCCATCACACGCGTTAGAGCCTACACGCGAGTATTTGAGCCACCGCACAAGTATTAGAGCCATCACACGCTTATTGGAGCCTCCACGCGAGTATCAGGGGCACCACCCAAGTATTAGAGCCATTACATGCGTATTAAGGCCATCACACAAGTATTAAAGCCACCTAGCTAGTATTAGAGACACTACACGAGTATTCGGGCCACCATACGATCACTATACCCACCACACAAACATAATAGCCATTAATCGAACTCTCAGAGACCCCACACGAGTATCGGAGCCACTAAACGAGCTATTAGACCCATTCCACGAACATTAGATTTAATGAGCGAATTATTCGAGCCACCACACCATATATCGCTTCTCACTATTGATCTTTTTTTTTTATTTATTTTTTATTTATGGTCCTTTATTATTATTATTATTATTATTATTATTATTATTATTATTATTATTATTATTATTACATTTACTAAGCAATAGAGCCACTACTCGTGCTTTAGAGCCACCATAAGATTATTAGAGCATTCACACGAGTATTTGAGCCATACCACACATATTCGAACCTCCATAATAGTATTGGAGCCATAACACGAATATTAGAGCTGCTACACGAGTATTAGAACCACTACACGAGTCTTGGAGCCACTTCACGAATATTGGAGCCACTACATGAATATTAGAACCATAACAAGAGTATTAGAGCTACTACACGAATATTGGAGCCACTACATGAGTATTAGAGCCACTGCGCGAGTATTAAAGCCACTACGTGAATATTAGAGCTACTGCACGAGTATTAGAGGCAACACACGAGTATTAGAGCCACTACACTAGTATTATAGCCAATAGACGAGTATTAGAGCCACCTCCGACTCATTAGATTCAGCACACGAACCATAAGAACCATTCTAGCTCTACGAACGTTGCACCATAACCAATAGTAGAAGATACGCATCTGCGCCTATATCCCATCCCATCCCCTCCCTCCTCGCCCCTCCACACCTCTTCCGTTTATGGTTCCCAAACAATGGTCATATGGACAAAGGGGAAACTGTTCAAATATGGGAATCAATTACCGGTCTGCAAAGTGATCGTCCAATCAGTGACCGGAACGACGGTAACCAATTAACAGTTACTCACTGCGGCGTTGTAAACGCTCGCCTCATAGCTAAGCCTCATAAATTTTACTGAACGCCCAATTAAAATGAGATCCAGCAAGCGATGCAACCGTAGCGTAACTGGAGAGTCAACTGGTCGAGTAGCCTGTACCTACACAGGCCGATTAAGGCGGTGCGGACATGACTTTTATGTGGGATTATCAGCCGATTTAATCTCGAGGATTAGGACTGACTGAATGATGTTCATATAAATATCTGGTTTTGATAATAAGTAACTGAGGCTCTGTAGGAGGCGGAGGGTAGGAAATTTGCGGTGACGGAGGTGAGGGACAGAGAGAAAGCAAAAGAGAGAGAAAAGGATGGAGGAGGAAGAGAAGGTGGGAAAAAGAAATAAAGGAGGGTGGAAGGAAGGAGAATGTTAGAGAGAGAGGAATTAAGTGAAAGGCGGAGAGGTCAAGGATGGAAGAGTTATGGAAGGTGTTGCAAAAGAAAAATGTATCAGTTATGTGGAATATATTTATTTGTTATCCAGTAGAGGTTACATGTTTAGGTCCTCATGGCCTGGGCAATCAATGACTCACATGCGTCACGAGTTATGTTGCACTGCAGGTTATCGCTCACTAGAAAAAAAAATACATTAAAATTCTTGGCAGTCTCCAGTCCTTGTCTTCCCCTCTCTCTCTCTCTCTCTCTCTCTCTCTCTCTCTCTCTCTCTACTCTGTCTTAATTTGTTTTAAATTCTTTTTGTCATCCTCCTTCCTTTGTCTTTCTCTATATATATATATATATATATATATATATATATATATATATATATATATATATATATATATATATATATATATATATATATATATATATATATATATATATATATATATATATATATATCACTTTCAATTTCTTTCCATCACACCACTTCATCTCATACTAATACTGTGCTGTCACTCGGAATCGAGTATGACGATCATCCAGCTATGATATAATTAAGGATGTCACCTTCGTTAGTGAGCTCTGAGGGGACTCGATAGGCCGATACGGGACCAGCAGGGTCGTCCACAGAAGTTGCACCTGTGAAGAGTTACATCTCGTGAGGGAGGGGTGGCGGCAGCGTCTATCCGGCGCTGGTGCTTGTCTGCCTCGGAATGCAGTCGGGCGAACGAAAAGCATTGACACCTTCTCGTGTAGTGTTCTTCCAAGCACTACAGTGTGAAGTGATTGTCTCCCAGGTGAAGGGGTCGACTTGGCACTCTTTCATGTTTGTCTTAAGAGTATTCTTATACCTTTTTGTTGCCCGGCAGCGTTACGTTTAAAATTCGTTAAGTGACTGTAAAGTAGCTGCTTTGGCAGTCCACTGTCGTCCATGCCGGTAACATGGCCAGTCCAATGAAGTTGTTCATGGATAATGGTAGCCTCGATGCTCCTACGGTTGGTGTCAACGAGAATACTGGCATTTGTTCTCTTGTTTTCCCAGCTAACACGGAGGATGGAATGTAGACTACGTTGGTGAAAGTTTTAAAGTGCTTTGAGGTTTCTCCTCTATGTGACCCATGTCTTGCTGCCATATAACAGGAGTGAGGAGAACCACTGCTCGATATACGTGCAACTATGTAGATAATTTCATCTTCCTACAGGTCGCGTTCAGTGTGAGCGACATGGTGAGGTCGTCTACATATTGAAGTTCAGTAATGGAAGCTGCCGACACCTTTGCTCCTGCCTAGAGTCGTCTTCTGTTGAAAAGACCCTTCATCGGGTATTGGATATCAACTCCGCCGGCGAAATTTGCACTGGCACGAGCAAGGAAGGCAGCCAAGAAAATGTAAAAGAGAGTTGGTGCCAGCACACATCCTTGTTTTACCCCCGTTTGGATGGAGAAGAACTCAGATTGGGTGTCTCACAATGACGATGAATTTTGTGGGTAGTCAAAGCGTCTGAGGGTCCGCCAGAAGAATTCCCTGTTGACACAACACCTTAAAACACACAGCGCCAGCATCTCGGAGACATTCTGAAATAATCACTCATATAGCAGGCTAATGTGCTTACAGAATCAAAATGGGATCACCTGACGTTTAGCCTCAGTTTATTTTATCTTAAGATTAAATAAATTAAAGCTAACCTAACCTAACCTTACCTAACCTAACGTCTACATGGATTAAAAGGAAGATAAAGAGGAACGAACTAAGACGCCATCTGACAGGCGAACTTTGCTATGGGTGAATTGGTAGAGGGGCGAACAGGTTATGTGATGAAACAAGTGTATACCGTTCTAGCATAGTCCAGTCTAACCTAACCAATACTAACCAAACCTGACGTGTTCTAACCTAACCTATCCTTACCTACATGTAACTTATACTAGTCAAACCAAACCTAACCAAACCTAACCTAACCTAACCTAACATATTCTAAACTAACCATACCTAACCTAACCTAGCCACACTAGGTAGCGTTAGGGTGTTTAATCGTCAGGTGAAAGCTTGTTAGAAAATTAAAATAATATAAAATTATTATTTTTTCATTTAATTTTATATAATTTCATTGATAGGTTTCAGGAAGAACAACATAAGCCTTAATTAGTACAGGCATAGAAATCTGAGAATGACACCATTACACTCCAGTAATAAGAATCTCCTATATCACCTTGTAGAAAAAGATACTAAATGCACGTATTAATTTTAAAGTTGTAGTACCTAAACCTTGATGGAAACAGATGTTGACCTGTAAAAACTTTTAAAGTTAGCCACATAAATACATTAATAATAAAGTTTGAACCTTCACCTGATAATTTTCGTGTTGACCTGTTGGCCTTGTCTTATCCTCTGTTGACTTTCTGGGTCGTTCCCCTGGCCATTTTTTCTTATTTTAGGTCATCTTTCAACGCCTCATGGCAGTGGATTAGAAGTGATTTGGTGATATGGGTGTGACCTGCATGTATTTCTAATTGACTTTGTATCAAGGGAATTTTACCTACAAACATGTACAGAAGTATGCTTATATCCTGGTATAAATATATTATGGTTCTATGGGTATGACTTGTTTTTTTGTATATGAATTTTAAATATTAATCTGAACAAAAAATGGTGCTATAGCAGTGACTTGAAAGCATTAACCTGACTTTCAGTGGTATATTGACCTTAGTTAATATTTCATACTAGACAGAGCAGATGTAGGCTAAATGTATAAAGGTGACTTTAAGTGTAAAAATTAAGTATAGGCGAATCTTGGCAGTGTGGTCATAACCTGGAGAAATTAACGTGACCTCGAAGGGTAGACATGACCTGGCACTATGAACATTACCCTTCCATAATGGTTGCCCCTCGTGTAACGAGGATGGCCCGCTCAAAGGCCACCTAAGCGCGAATTTGGTTAAGATGTAGAAGCTGTCGCCAACACAACAACCACACCCTGAGTTAACGAGCTGCATGACCCAGTGTCAAGAAATAGTCTGAGAAGACCGTACAATTCACCAACTGTACTGGTTAACCATTAGCCCGGAATACGATCCGCAAATCGATTAACATCTAGGTTCCCAATTACTGCTGGGTAGACAGAGGCAGATGACATAAAGAAACTTGCCCATAGTTTCACCCTGCCCGGGGATCGAATCCGGCTCCGCTCGCTTCTGAGGCAAGTATGCTGACCATTACACCACAGGTCACCATAATACTGAGTCAACGAGCCTAATTGGAGGGAGGAGCATGAGGGCTCGAAATGAAAGTCGGGACTTTAGTCGTGTTTAATCGGTATTTATGTGAAGTGTAAAGAAGGTTCCTTCACGTGCCCTTAGGAGTGATTCGTATTAACAGGGTGAGGACGAAGGAATAAAGGGAGAAGTGGGGTATGGTAATAGTGCAGGTAGGGGAGGGGGGTAGTGGTAATTAAGTTCCGGTGAAAAAAGACAGCGCGAGTTAGGTTTTGTTGTGTTTTCTTGTTTTTTTACGGGATTAGTCCACCAGGAGACAGGTTAAGGACCCACATCAGGGCTTGGGGGGGAAAATATAAAAATAATAATAATAATAATAATAATAATAATAATAATAATAATAATAATAATAATAATAATAATAATAATAATAATAATAATAATAATAATAATAATAATAATAATAATAATAATAATAATAATAATAATAATAATAATAATAATAATAATATTAATAATAATAATAATAATAATAATAATAATAATAATAATAATAATGATAATAAAATAATAATAATAATAATAATAATAATAATAATAATAATAATAATAATAATAATAATAATAATAATAATAATAATAATAATAATAATAATAATAATAATAATAATAATAATAATAATAATAATAATAATAATAATAATAATAATAATTATGAACCATAAATAAATATAAAATAAAAAAAATCAAGAGTGAGAAATGATATACTATAGGTATGTTATATTCGGGTGTGTCATATGGAGGCGAATTTTTTTTTTTTAGTTTGAAAAATCGGCCCATGGTATTAATGATGTAGTTCTATGTGCAGAATCATGTGATATCTTCAGATTTGAAAAGTTTTCATTTTTTGCTAGGTAAATTTTAACTTGAAATGTATCAGGTGAATTTATTAGGATGAAAATGATCCAGAATAGTGAAACGAATGATCTTGACACATTTATTAAATTTAATATTCCTTTAGAAAACAAAATCATCAAATACAAAAACCGGTTTTACTACTACGACCCGGTGTTGCTGCACACCATAGAGAACATGTCTTTCTTGCTTCTGTTTCTACTCATCACCTCCCTGCTGACCACCTGAGCTCGGATGTAGCCTTTCCTCCTCTCCTGGCTGTACACGTGACTGCTGGCCTCGCTCACTTGCTGTACACAACGCTCTATACTCTGGGTGTGCGAGGGCCAGGCAGGGACATGCATGGGGTTGTCCAGGAAAGCTCTGACTTGAACATTGGTGAGGCTGCAGGTAAGAGGGGGCTCACTGCCAGCCTGGATGTTATCCAGATCTATGAGATCAATGAGGGTCTTGGCACCTAGATTGACTTCAGGAGTCTTCCTGACCCTGAAGGAATCGTCACCAACTGATTCTTCATGCCCAGATCCTCTCATAAGTCTCATATCCAAGATCTTTTTGACTGCCACTCTTCTCTCCTCCTCATCCTTACTGCAGAGCATTGTCTGCAGAACTGCCTCGGGATGAGTATACCAGGAAGATCTCCTTACAGTCTGCTCCACAATCTGAACAACCTTCCTTGGCTGACTCCTCAGGAGCTCAAGCTGGAAGAGAACATGCCTCGGACCTTCGGAGAACGATGACTTGACCTTGGTGTTGAACCAATTTGGCAAGTAGACACTCACGATGAATTGGACAATAAGTCTCAGGTTGTGAAGCTGGTTCCCTTTCAGTTTATGATGAGCGACCCAAATTCTGCAGAATCTGAGAGCCGTTGTGAGCCACCTAGAATGTGAGACTGGACATATCTGCAGGTAAGCAAGTCTATCAGGCATGACCCCAGTTTTGATGGCACTGCAAATCATGTAACCATAGTACTGGTCAGTACTCAGGTCGTCAATGACAGTATGTGCAAGCTCAACGAGTGGAGGGCCAACTGTGATTTTTTCAAAGCTCGGATTTATTTCTAACTCAGTGGCAGAGTCCAGCATCTTGCCAAGAGGACCAGACCATCTGTTGTTTGAAAGAGTCTTGCCATCCAGCTCCTGGATCAGATGTCTGAGTGGCAACTCGTTGGTGTGGAGGTCACAAACAATCCAGACCAGCTTCCTCCCAATCTTCCGCTCTATCCACTGTATGACCCCCCTTGCCACCCTGTGTTCGTGTTGGTGCTGTCCCCTCCAATGGCCTGCAGGGTCTGGTCTACGTTCCTCTCTCTGAGCCAGTTCACAATGTTATCTGCCACTATCTCAGCTGGTTTCCTGATGTCATCTTTCTCTGGAGTGAAATGCCACAAATACTTCCCTCCTGGTTCACTGCAGCAGGAGTAGTGTTCCTCCTTCACCATGGCAGGGAACAACTTGTCAGAATCTCCAACTTTCATGAACACTTTAGTGTCATCCCTTCTCCATCAAAGAACAAACAATTGATTCCATTTTCTCTTATCCCCTTATCAAACTCCTCTTCTAGGTTACTGACAAGTTTCTCCTGAGCTCTCCTTACTTTGTTATGATCTATCACCAGGTGAACATCATCAGGTGTTATCAAACCACCGTCAACCCAGGCAGCTGTTGCTATCTCTGCAGTTTCTCTGTGACCAGTGTGGTGTCGCATGCTGGCCAGAGCTATGCTCGGGATATCTTTCCTATTTCGAATCTTATGCCTGGAAGGTTTGGGATCATTATTTTCTAGGTTAGGTACAAAGTCACCATTCTCCTGGTCAGCACTCGGATCAGCCATGGGGAAGTCATTAAACTCTGAATCAGCTTGACTCCAATCATCGGCCTTTTTTACCTCACCCTGGGCCTTCTCAAGTCTCTTTTCCTCGGCAACTCTTCTCCTCTTCTGTCTCTCTGTGGCAGCCTCCTGTCTCTTGGACTCCGGAATATCTTGGCTAGAAATCATGAGAGCCCCTATACTGCCAGTCTTCTCTCTCTGTGCTTTGACAAATGCCAGTTCGATCACAGGAATCTTCAGTTCACGCTTGCAAATACAGGAGATGTGGGCCTCGGATTTACAGTCACGATCGCATCCAAACTCAGGACAGAGAACAATTGGGCACTTGCAAGTAATTATGTCAAATAACTGGTCCAGTTGCTTGGCAAAGCTGTCCTTAACTGCAAGTTTTCCTCTCCCAAGAGAGATATCTCTTGCCTTTTCCCAACTGGCTAGCAGTCTCTCACTAATCTTCTTCTGACTTGTTATGACTGGAGGCTTGAACTGAGCGTTAGCCAGAGTGTACTGTGCCAAGACAGCTTTGGTCATATCACTGGCAATGTCTTTGTTTGTGTAAGTTCTTTGGTTCTTTTCACTGATTTGCCTGATTAAAACACCGTATCTCAAAGCATCTCTCAATGTAGGCAACTCCGACTTCAGGAGCTCTCTCCCAGACCCAAGATAGTGACTGAGATGGCTGGATTTTTGGTTCCTCGTCCTGACACAAGCAGCCATCGCAAATATTATCAACTTATAAATGCATCAGAATCTGAAACAGAAAAAATATTGTTAGTTGGGTTGTTAAAGAATGAAGTCAGAAAGCAATGTTCACTATTTAATTGTAATGCACTAATGCAGCTGTACGTTAGATTTTCGATAAATTTCACGCTAAAATTTACCTAGCAAAAGGTTGCAAAATATTGAAACTGAAATTATTTTCTGTTTATATACACTAAAATCTACCAAAAAAGTGATGGGCCATTAGTTTTAGCTGATCTTCCCTCTTATGACACACCCTAATGTTATATTGTCAATAGTAAGAGAAACAATGGACGAGTTGTCGGTCGAAATTTTTTCTTAAGATGGCAGGTCAATGGGTAAATAAAACGCTTAAATTCACTATGATAATTTTATTTGTAAATAAATTGGGCCCAAAACGTGCAAAAAATAAGGTTTAAAGTAGCTAAAAAGTCACGTGACTGCGAAAAGCTCTGATTGGCTGTGACGTCACAGGTTGGCTCGAGCCGCAGAGCAGGAGCCAGCTGTGGTGTATGTGTTGTTACCAGTAGAAATACAGGACTTGTGGCCATATGCAATGTTGATATACACAGGCATACCTTATTTTTAGGCAAAAATAAATTACTGCTCAAGTATCATCGTGTGTATTTACTTCCTGGGTGCCAAGATGATGCGAAAGACCGATAACTCCAATATGAAAGTTTTCATCACTGTTCTCTATTTCATGTCTGGAAAATATAAGTTTTCGTAACTGATGTCTATATTTAATGTTGTGGAAGGACTAGGGACGACCATGGCCTGGGGATGGGCTTGAGATGATCAAATGACAGATGTAATTTAACGTGCATCATAGCAGAATGGCGGAGTTCTTGATAATAGTCTACTATCATAAACACATCTACTTTTGGTAAATTTCTTTCATCTGCCTTGATGAACCCTGGAAGTAGTTGTCCAACCTTCTCGGCTGATCTGCTCTGTAAATAAATATTATTAGATAATTAATTGTGCTTTACTGTGCAACACAGTAATGCTACATTGACGTCATTGTCAGTTAACCCTGGGGTAGGTTCGCCCTGGAAGAGGCAGGCAGTCTTGAGCTGGACACCACACATTACTGATCTACCACTGAGCAGTAGCCTGAGAGACCCCTTCAGTCCTAGCAGATCTAAATAGCATCTCTAACACTGCTCTCAACCTCACAGTCCTCAGTCCCAGATCAAGTGGCCAGCCTCTCTGTAGATACAAGTATAAATATATATCTGAACATATAACTGCATGTATCCGTCCACCCATCTTAGAGAAGTGAACTAAGACAGACGGTTTTTTTAACAATATCTGGTAATTCCCTAATTAAATGAGAGTCTTCAGAGGAAGTTACAGGGGAAGTTTCAGTAGTACCGCCCTGTTTGATAGCTGCTTACGACCTTACTACCTACTACCTTGTTTTGGCTCTAATACTTGTGTGGTTGCTCTAATATTTATGTTGGCTCTAATTCTTGCGTGGTGGTTCTAGTTTTTGTGTGGTAGGTATTATACTTGTGTGCTGGCTCTATAACGTGCATGGTTGCCCTAATATTCATAGTGGCTCAAATATATGTGTTGTGGCTCTAATACTTGTTTGGTGCTGCTTATACTTGTGTGGTGGCTCTAATACTTATGTGGTCGCTCTAATACTTGTGAGGTGGTTCTAATACTTGTGTGGTCGCCCTAATACTTGTGAGGTGACTCTTATACTTGTGTGGCGGCTCTTAAACTTGTTTGATGGCTCTAATATTTATGTGGTGGCTCTTATGCATATGAAGTGGCTTTAATAATTATGTGGGGCCTCTTATGTTTGTGTGAAGGCTCTAATGCTTGTGTGGCGGCTCTGTAAATCTTTTTGGTGGCTCTTATACTTGTGTGATGTCTTTAATATTCATATCCTGACTTTAACACTTCTGTGGTGGCTTTATTAATTGTGTATTGGCTCTAATACTTGAATGGTGGCTCTACTACTTGCTGCTTTAATACTCGTGTGGGAGCTCTAATCCTTCGTTTAATGGCTATAAGGTCTGTGTGGTGGCTCTAATACTTTTGTATTGGCTGTAATACTTTTGAGTTGGCTTTAATACTGCTTAAAACTTTATTTTTGAATCAGTGTATGACAGGCACGATTATGGTGTGTTAGATCTAGACTTTAGCAAAGCCTTCGACAGAGTCCCCCACGAAAGACTAATAAGAAAAGTGGAGGCTCATGGAATTGGAGTAGATATGCTAAAATGGACTAGGGCGTGGTTACTGGACAGGAAACAGGGAGTAAGCATTAACTGCAAAAATCCAATTGGAGTAACGTCACTATTGGAGTACCCCAAGACTCATTTCTGGGACCATTACTATTTATTATATACATAATTGACATAGATATAGGCGTAGACAGCAACATAAGTAAATTTGTTGATGACACTAAAATAGGGCGTGTAATTTAATCTGACGAGGACTCGGCATAACTACAGGTGTCATGATCACATTGACGGCTGGTCTGTTTTAAAACTTGACTCTTATTATACTCCACGCCCGCAAAACATGAATGGGTAACTGGTTAGCTACCCCTAGGAAGAAACGCGTTTTTCCCTCTCGATGTTTACACCAAGGCTCCCTGGCTGCGTCCCTCCCATGTGAACACAGTTGTCAATACATTTATATTCCACTTTCTCCTGGCAAGCTCAATCTTGAATTAGTTTATGTAAATCAACTTAAGTAATTCGCCAGTCCTTTGTCAACTGAGGGCCATCTTTGAATGTGTAGCAGTTGGTTTGTTTGTAATTTCTGTCATTGCGTGAGTAGCAACGTCTGGCAACTCACGGTTATAAAACCCTGAGCGTGAGGGAGCTTGGCCTCCAGTGACGATCCTCCATTTGTCCTCAGGTATGTTAGACAAGTGTTCCCGCCGATATGGCCATTCAGTTTGACTTAGTCAATTTTGTGAGTATCAGTGTTCATGTTGTAACAGTGGAATTGTCATTCACCCAGTGTGAGAAGTAATATAAAGTAAATGTCGTCTGACGTTGCGAGACGAAATATTTGTTGTGAGTGAGTCATCCTCATGCCTCCCGTGACGATCCTCCATTTGCCCTCAGACCCAGTGTGTGGGCTTTTTGAACACCCCACCGACTGCCCGGAGTCGGTGGATACCTAACAGTTAGCGGAAGTGCCCGATGTCGCTGATCCGACATAATTAACTGCAGGTCCGCCTCGTGGGCCTTAGACTCCAGACGCTCACCATGTGTCGGACTTCAACCAACTACAAGAGCTGTCGTCAGTTGTTAGAGCGCCAGTGTTATACCCTGGGACACCCCTGGAAGTTATATGGTCCACAGTGTCTGTTGCATATGTTTGGGGATAATTCTGGAATATAATTATCCCATGTTGGGTAGTGAACCCCTGTGTAACTTGTTGGTTTCAGTGATAACGTGTTGTGTGTTGTGAGTGTATCTCATATGTACTAACAACAGTCTGTGGAGGTATCATATGTAAGTTTGTCCTTTAACTGGATGTAATGAAATGCACCTTGTAATGTTGTTGGAAGTAAAAGTATCTGATTGGAGTTACAGATGAGTAAAGGCAAGGAATTGATCCTGGTAACTGTTAACTGTTTGTATTGTTATGTAACACCAGTAACGTTGTGAGAAGTAAGAACACAGTATCTCAGTAAATTGCAGTTGAGTTAAGCAGAGGAGTTGCACCTTGGAGTTGTATGTTAATGCCATCTTTTCCCTACTTTGATTTTATTAACAAACCTTTTCTTAGAGTATTAGGGGTATTCATTTCACCTCAGTATTCCACCTTTATTTCCGTCCAAGTGACTTGATATCATAATTACAGTACCCATGTGCCCTAGACCCTCGCCATGCTACCAAAAGGAACTGAGGTTATGAAGTAACCAGGAACTGATATGTAGACAGAACATTGAAAGTACTAAGACAGAGAGAAGTAAGATAAGGGTGGCCTCGGTGGTTCAGCAGAATGAGTAGTGTACCCCCGCTCTCACAAGGGTGGCATTGGTGTTTTGAGTGTTACCTCCCCCCCCCCCCTTACACAAGAATATCTAAAAAAAAAATTCTCATGATCTGAAAAATGGCAGATGAAATTTAATGTGGACAAATGTAAAGTACTTTCTCTAGGAGTTATAAACAGAGAAACCAACTGTCAGGTGAACAACGTTTTATAGAGATATCCGTCTTTATTGATAAGTAGGAATCTTAAACCAAGACAACAATGTGTAGTTGCTCGAAACAAGGATAACAGAGTATGTAGTTTCATACAAAGGATTGATAGTTACAGGAGTAGCGAGGTTATTCTAAGACAATACATGCGCTTATGAGACCTCAATTAGATCACGCGGTTCAGTTCTGGTCACCGTACTACAGAATGGATATGGAATCCCTAGAAAGAATTCACAGATTGATAAGACTAATCCTAGCCATTGGGAACCTTGAGTACAGAGACTGGTTAAGGCATCTTAATTTTCACCCCCTCGAGAGACGTAGAGAGAGGGACGATATGATCGAAGTTGTATAAATGGAAGTCAGGGCTAAACAAAAGTGATATAACATAGGAACTCAAACTATCCAAAAAGGAGCCAACTTGTAGCAATGGTTTTAAATTGGACATCGCAAATTTAGATTTAGGCGTTTGATAGATAACATTGGTTTGGAAATATACGAGCGAAAAAGGGTGGGATGTTGACAGGACTACCCAGTATGGGCCCATAGGCCCGCTGCAGTTTCCTCCATTCTTATATTCTTATGTTCTTATGTGATGGATCTAATACACGTGTGATGACTCTAATACACATGTTATGGCGTTAATATATGTGTGGTTGCTCTAATACACGTGTCATGGCTCTAATACGCGTGTGATGGCTCTAATACGTGTGGGATGTCTCTAATACTTGTTTCGTGGTTGTAATACTTGCGTGATGGCTCTAATACTTATGTGGGCGTCCTAATACTTGTGTGATTCCTGTAATACTTGTGTAGTGGCTATAAAAATTGTGTAATGGTTTTAATACTTGTGTAGTGGCTCTAATAGTTGTGCGGTGGCTCTTATATTCGAGTGGTGGCTCCTATACCTTTTTGGAGGTTCTAATGCTTATGTGGTGGCTTTAATACTTGTGTAGTAGCTTTTAAACTTGTTTGGTGTCTCTAATAGTTGTGTTGTGGCTCTAATATTTGTGTGGTGGCTCTAATATTCGCGTGGTGGCTTTAATACTTGTGTGATGCTTCTTATACTTGTTTGGTGGCTCCAATATTTGTGTGATGACTCTAATACTTGTGAGATTTCTCTAATACGTGTGTGGTTGCTCTAATACTTGTATGGTGGCTCTAATACTTCTGTGGTGGCTCTGGCTCTAATACTTGACCGGTGGCTCTAATACTAGTGTGGTAGCTTTAATACGCATATGATGGCTCTAATACTTGTATAGTGGCTCTAATACTTGTGTGGTGGCTCTAATACTCATGCGATGGCTTTAATAAGCGTGTGATGGCTCTAATACCTGTGTGGTTCCCCTAATATTCGCGTGGTGGCTCTAATACTTATGTGAAGGCTGTAATACTTGTGTGGTGCCTCTAATTCTTATGTGGTGGCTTAAATACTCGCGTGTTGGCTTTAATAAGAGCATGATGAATCTAATACTCGTGTGGTGGCTTTAAAACTCGCATGGTGGATTTAATACTCGCATTGTGGCTTTAATTCACGCATGGTGGCTTTAATACTCGCGTGTTGGCTCTAATAAGAGCATGATGGCTCTAATACTTGTGTGGTGGCTTTAATATTTGCATGGTGGCTTTAATTCTCGCATAGTGGCTTTAATACTCGCGTGTTGGCTCTAATAAGAGCATGATGGCTCTAATACTTGTGTGGTGGCTTTAATATTCGCATGGTGGCTTTAATTCTCGCATAGTGGCTTTAATACTCGCGTGTTGGCTCTAATAAGAGCATTATGGCTCTAATACTTGTGTGGTGACCTTAATATTTGCATGGTAGCTTTAATTCTCGTGTGTTGACTGTTAGTTACAAGACTAGCGCCGTTATCCTAAATCTGTATTTTGCGCGTGTGAGACCTCACTTGGACTACACGGTTCAGTTTTGGTCACCTTACTACAGAATGGATATAGAATCCCTTGAAAGAATTCAGAGGAGAATAGACAGGTTAAGGAATCTTAATTTGAACTCCCTCTAAGGACGTAGAGTGAAGGACGATGTGATCGTAGTGTATAAATGGAAGACGGGTCTATACTAAGGTGATATTACAAAGGTACTCAAACTATCCAACCAAGATCGAACTCGTAACAATGGTTCTAAATTAGAGATATTTAGATTTATTCGCGAGATAGATAAACTTGGGTTTGGAAATAGAACAGTGGAAGAATGAAACAAGTTACTAAGCATCATCATTAACTCGAATACACTGGATAGCTTCATATATAGGTAGGATGGATATATGAGCGATAAGCGTTGGGTGTAAACTGGACTGCTTAGAATGGGAAAATAGGCCCGTGTCAGTTTCCTCTATTCTTATGTTCTTATGTTCTTAAGACTTGCGTGGTGGCTCTAATACTTGAGGGATGGCTCTAATACTTATGTGGTGGCTCTAATAATTTTGTAATGGAGCTAATACTTGTGTGGTGACTCTAATGTCTCTGTGGTGGGTTTAATACTCGCATAGTGGCTCTATGACGAATGTGATGGCTTTAATTCTTGTATGATGCCTCTAATACTCGCGTGGTGGCTCTAACACTCGTGTGGTGGTTCTATTACTTGTGTGGTAGCTCTAAAACATGTGTGATTGCTCTGTTACTAGTATGGTGGTTATAATTCTTATGTGCTGGATCTAATACTTTTGTGTCGGCTCTAATACTTGTGTGGCGGCTCTAATACTTGTGTGGTGGCTCTAATACTTTGTGTTGGCTCTAATACTTGTGTGGTGGCTGTAATACTTGTATGGTGGCTCAAATACTTGTGTTGTGGCTTTAATACTTATGTGGTAGCTCTAATACTTGTGTAATGGCTTTAATACTTATGCGGTGACACGAATCCTTGTGTTGTGGCTTTGATGCTAAATGGTGGCTCTAATATATGTGTAGTCGATGTAATATTTGTGTGATGGCTCTAATACTTGTGTGATTGCTCTAATACTTGCGTTGTGGCTCTAATATTTTTGTAGTGGCAATAAAATTTTATGTGGTGGTTCTAATACCTGTGAGATGGCTCTAGTACTTCTATGGTGGCTCTAATATATGTGTGCGGTGGCTCTAATAATTTTGATGTGTCTCTATTACTTTGGTGGTGGCCTTAACACTTGTGTTATGGCTCTATTACTCGTGTGATGGCTCTAATACTTATGTGTTGGTTCTAATACTCGTATGATAGCTCTAATACTCACGTAGTGTCTCTAATACTCGTACGGGGGCACTATTAGTTGTGTAGTGGCTCTAATACTTGGGTAGTGGCTCTAATACAAATATGGAGACTCTAATACTTGTATGGTTCGTTAGTGGCTATAATGTCTTTGTGGTGGCCGTAATATTTATGCGGTGGCTCTAATACTAGTGTGGTGGTTCTAATGCTTGTGTGGTGTTCTAATGCTTAAGTGGTGGCTCTAATGCAGCTTGTGTCCTGGCTTTAATGATTGTGGGGTGGATATAAATCGTATGTGGTGGCTCTAATACGGTGGTTCTTTTTTGAGTTGCGGACCCCATTGAGAAA